>NC_140579.1:1071851409-1072273909 GCF_964204655.1 Triturus cristatus | reverse complement strand
AACTCTCTCTTCAAAGTTCTTTTCAACTTTCCCTTACGGTACTTGTTGGCTATCGGTCTCGCGCCCGTATTTAGCCTTAGATGGAGTTTACCACCCGCTTTGGGCTGCATTCCCAAGCAACCCGACTCCGAGAAGACCCGATCCCAGCACGCCGGGGGCCACTACCGGCCTAACACCGTCCGCGGGGTGAGCCTCGATCAGAAGGACTTGGGCCCCCTGAGTGACGCCGGGGAGTCGGTCTTCTGTACGCCACATTCCCCGCGCCGGCCGGGGATTCGGCGCTGGGCTCTTCCCTCTTCACTCACCGTTACTGGGGGAATCCCGGTTAGTTTCTTTTCCTCCGCTTAGTAATATGCTTAAATTCAGTGGGTCGCCACGTCTGATCTGAGGTCGTAGTCGGAAAGAAAATGAAAGCGTTCGGGAGGGAGCCGGGGAAGGCCAGGCACCCCTGCCAGAGCAGGGGGCCTGGTGTACCCGGCAGCGCACGCCCTCTTTCCCCGGATCGTGTCTGGAGGGGTTTCGCCCTCGCCGGGAAGCCGGCCGCGGAGGAGGGCGCCCAAAGGAACTTGCGCGCGGGCAGCCGGTGGGACACCACGGACAGCCACGTGCGGCACGCAGCCAGGCACCCCGGGACGGGCCCGGGGTGGACCGGTCGCCAGGCCCCCTTTCTCGGGGGCCAGGTGCGCCGGAGGCGTACCTCCGCAGCAGGACCCGGCCAGGGACCCTGCCAATGGGCGATCGGGGGGTCTGACCTTGTGGGGGGACGAAGGGGAAGCGGCGCTCACCCTGCGATGGCCACAGCCGTGTCCCGGGGAAGCCCTGGGGCGATTGACGATCGAGCGACCCTCAGACAGGCGTAGCCCCGGGAGGAACCCGGGGCCGCAAGGTGCGTTCGAAGTGTCGATGATCAATGTGTCCTGCAATTCACACTAATTCTCGCAGCTAGCTGCGTTCTTCGACGCGCGAGCCGAGTGATCCACTGCCAAGAGTCACAGACAAGTTTTCAAAAACGTTCGCCCACCTGCGGGCGCAGGAGAGGCGGGAGGAAGGCGTTGCCGTCCGTCCGCCGACCGCGCGGCGAGACGGCCCGGGCGCCCCGTTCAAGGCTTCCCCTCTGGGAGTCAGACAGCACCGTCGTGGGGGGAAAAAACATTGCCCGGCGCTCGGCCCGGGAGCCCGCCCCCACCCACCCGGGGGCGAGGGAGGGGGCTCCCGGAGCGACGGGAGCAGGCAGCCCCGCAGCCGCCGGTCCCTCCCGGGGTAACCCTGGGAAGGACCACGCGAGTCTTCAAACCCCTCAGCCCGGCCAAACGGGGCCGGGTTGGACCGGGTACCTGGCAACGAGGTAGGGTCGCTACACCTGCACATCAGCCGCCCGTGCCAGCAGAGGCTGGCGATCGGCCCACCACCACCACCCTCGCCTGGGTTGGAGGCGCCAGAAGGGAAGAGCCAGGTGGCTCCCCATCCCGCACGCCTCCCACTGAGAGGAGCCGGGGTCCCCTCGCAGGCCCTCGGCTCCTTCTCCTCCAGGCCGCCCTGCCGCGCGAGAAGGGCCGCTCCTCGGTAGCCCGAGACCCGGTCAGATGGGGCCGGGTCTCGGGATTCCTGGAGGGCCCAGCCGGCGCCAGGGACTTTTTTCGAGGGAGGGGTGGTGCCACCCAAGGGATGCACTGCCATTCGGTTCCGTGCAGGGTGAGATTGGGTTCCGTCTCGGAGAGGGACAGGGGATGGGGGCCGCCCCCCGTTCCCAGTCCCTCGCGCGTCGGTCGGGCCTTCCTCGGGGGGACGGGGACCACTGAAGTCCCGGTCCTAAACCCCAGCGCCCCATGCGGCCGCGGACCGCTGCGCCGGCCGGGGCGTGGCAGGGCCGGGCCCTGTGCCTACGGTGCGTACTGGCCAAGCAGTCCATCCCTAAAAGGACCGAGAGTGCCCAATTGATCAGAGTACGGCCGGGGCATCCCCTCAGCAGGCCGCCCTGCGCGGGAGGGATGGCGGCTTCACATCCCTGCCTGCTCACGGGGCGAGCGGGCTCGAAGGGAGGGCCCATCGACAGGGGCCGAGAGGACAGGCGTGACCAGATGGCCGAGGGGAAAGGCGCAACCAGATGGCCGGGCTCGAAAGGGAAGCCATCTGGTTGCTCTGTGCCCCAACGAATGAGTGAGCGGGTGCCGGGGCATGGGGGACCGGAGGCCCAGGGCCCCAGCTGGGCCCCAGCCATGGAGGCTGCGTGGGGGACCCGACGGGCCCTCCGACCCGGGGCCCGCAGAAAACCTTGACAAGCAGGGGAGGCCTGCACGGGACCAACAGACCCCAGTCCTGGGCCCTTGGCAGAGCGGCAGGATGGGGCACGGGGCCGGAGACCCCGTCACGGGGCCCGGCCGGGCCCCTGGACCCAGCCGAGCGAGGGGAGGCTCCCTGGCCACAACGGAACCCCGTCCCGGGCCTTTGGGAGTGACGGGGGCCGGAGCCCCCGACCCGGGGCCCAGCCAGGCCCCTGGACACAGCCAGGGCTCCCAGGACCGCAGGCGCAGGGGAAGCCTCCCCGGGCCCTCCGGACCCCTTGTCCCGGGCACCCTGCCACGCGGCAGGCCCCGGGACAGAACCAGGGTGGCATCCATGCCCGTCCAGCTGCTGGCTGAGGACCGAGAGGGGTCCCAGAGTACCCTGTCCCTGGTAATCCGGAGGAAGGCTACCCCTATTTCTTGAAACCCGCACGCTCCAAGTGACAGAGGGGACCCTAGGGGCGAACGCGCCCGGCCTCTTGGAGCCCTGGTTGGCATACGGGAGGAGAATGGACCCTCATCGGGACTTCCAGGCCAGCCCAGCCATCTGGCCCCCCTTATTGGAAAGCATTGCGCGCGACCAGATGGCCGAGGGGAAAGGAACAACCAGATGGCCGGCAACTGAAAGGACTCCCGTCTGCCCGCCCAGAGCCAAGCCATAGCGGTAGGGCTCCCACCTGATCCAAGGGCTCGGTGGGCTCTGCTTCCCGGGGGGGCTCGGGGACAGCGCCTGGGCCTCAGGCACGGGGAGGACCGACCGATCTCTCGGGCCCGGGCGCCCCAGGGGGAGGACTGCCCGGGACCCGTGGAGCCCGTCCCTGGGCAATTTGCCACGCCGCGGGCCGGAGGAGGGAAGCCCCGGACGCCTGAGAGGATGTTGCCCAGGCGTAGCCCATCTGGTACCCAGCAAAGAACCGCCAGCCCTGGAGGGGTCTTCCGGCACACCCTGCCCCTACTAATCTGGAGGAAGGCTACCCCCCTTTCTTGTAACCCGCGCGCTCCGAGTGATTGAGGGGACCCTAGGCGCAGACGCGCCCGGACTCCTGGAGCCCTGGCTGGGATCCGGGAGGTGAATGGACCCTCATCGGGACTTCCAGGCCGGCCCGGCCATCTGGTCGCCCCATTGGAAAGCATTGCGTGCGACCAGATGGCTGAGGGGAAAGGAGCGACCAGATGGCCGGCAACTGAAAGGACTCCCGCCTGCCCGCCCAGAGCCGAGCCATAGCAGTAGGGCTCCCGCCTGCCCACCCACGCAGGGTCCCGGGGGCTCTGCTTCCTGGGGGGCTCGGTGACCCCGGCTGGGCCTCAGGCACTTGGAGGACCACCGGAGTTCTCGGGCCCGGGCGCCCGGGGGAGGACTGCCCGGGGCACCGTGGAACCCGTCCCGGGCACTTTCTCATGCCACGGGCCGGAGAAGGGAGCCCCGGACGCCTGGGAGGATGTTGTCCGGGCATAGCCCATCTGGTCCCCGGCAAAGAACCACCAGCCCCGGAGGGGTGTTCCAGCATACCCTGCCCCTACTAATCCGGAGGAAGGCTACCCACCTTTGTTGTAACCCTCGCGCTCCGAGTGACAGAGGGGAACCTAGGCGCGGATGCGCCCGACCTCCTGGAGCCCTGACTGGGATCCGGGAGTCAAATGAGCCCTCATCGGGACTTCCAGGCTGGCCCGGCCATTTGGTCGCCCCATTGGAAAGCATTGCGCACGACCAGATGGCCGAGGGGAGAGGTGCAACCAGATGGTCGGGACTGAAAGGACTCCCATCTGTCCAACCGCGAGCCTTCGCGCTAGGGTTCCCGCCTGCCCACGCAGGGATTCGTGGCTGCCCCTGGACCCAGCCGGGGCTCCCAGGACCGCAGGTGCAGGGGAAGCCTCCCCGGGCCCTCCGTCCCCCGCCCCGGGCACCCTGCCAAGCGGCAGGACCCAGGACGGAGCCCGGGGTGGGGAGGCCGCCCTCCCGGGGCCCCCAGGGGCCCGGCCGGAGCTTCTGAACCCAGACGAGTGAGGGGAGGCTCCCTGGCCACAACGGAACCCCGTCCCGGGTCTTTGGGAGTGGCGGGGGACGGGGCCCAGGGCCAGAGACCCCGACCCAGGGCCCGACTGGGCCCCTGGACACAGCCAGGGCTCCCAGGACCGCAAGTGCTGGGGAAGCCTCCCCGGGCCCTCCGGACCCCGTCCCGGGCACCCTGCCAAGCGGCAGGACCCAGGACGGAGCCTGGGTTGGGGAGGCCGCCCTCCCCGGGGCCCTCAGGGGCCCGGCCGGAGCTCCTGAACCCAGCCAAGCGAGGGGAGGCTCCCCGGCCACAACAGAACCCCGTCCCGGGCCTTTGGGAGTGCCGCAGGCCGGGGGACGGGGCCCGGGGCTGGAGCCCCCAACCCGGGGCCTGGGGCCGGAGCCCCCAACCCGGGGCCGGAGCCCCCTACCCGGGGCTCGGCCTGGCCCTTGGACCCAGCCGGGGCTCCCAGGACCGCAGGCGCAGGGGAAGCCTCCCTGGGCCCTCCGGACCAAGTCCCGGGCACCCTGCCATGCAGCAGGACCCAGGACGGAGCCCGGGGTGGGGAAGCCGCCCTCCCCGGGGCCCTCAGGGGCCCGTTCGGAGCTCCTGAACCCAACCGAGCGAGGGGAGGCTCCCCGGCCACAACAGAACCCCGTCCCGGGCCTTTGGGAGTGCCGCAGGCCGGGCCCCTGGACACAGCCAGGGCTCCCAGGACTGCAGGCGCAGGGGAAGCCTCCCCGGGCCCTCCGGACCCCGTCCCGGGCACCCTGCCACATGGCAGGACACAGGACGGAGCCCGGCGTGGGGAGGCCGCCCTCCCCGGGTCCTCAGGGGCCCGGGCCGGTGCTCCTGAACCCAGCCGAGCGAGGGGAGGCTCCCCGGCCACAACGGAACCCCATCCCGGGCCTTTGGGAGTGCCGCAGGCTGGGGGACTGGGCCCAGGGCCGGAGCCCCCGACCCGGGGCCCGGCCTCCCAGCCGGGGTTCCCAGGACCGCAGGGGAAGCCTCCCCTGGCCCTCCAGACCCCTTGTCCCGGGCACCCTGCCACGCGGCAGGCCCCGGGACAGAACCAGGGCGGCATCCGGGCCCGTCCACCTGCCGGCTGAGGAGCGAGAGGGGTCCCAGAGTACCCTGTCTCTAGTAATCCGGAGGAAGGCTACCCCCCTTTCTTGAAACCCGCACGCTCCGAGTGACGGAGGGGACCCTGGGGGCAAACGCGCCCGGCCTCTTGGAGCCCTGGTTGGCATACGGGAGGCGAATGGACCCTCATCGGGACTTCCAGGCCGGCCCGGCCATCTGGTCGCCCCATTGGAAAGCATTGCGCACGACCAGATGGCCAAGGGGACAGGAGCAACCAGATAGCCGGCAACTGAAAGGACTCCCGTCTGCCCGCCCAGAGCCGAGCCATAGCGGTAGGGCTCCCACCTGATCCAAGGGCTCGGTGGGCTCTGCTTCTCGGGGGGGCTCAGGGACAGCGCCTGGGCCTCAGGCACGGGGAGGACCGACAGAGCTCTCTGGCCCGGGCGCCCCGGCGGGAGGACTGCCAGGGACCCGTGGAGCCCGTCCCTGGGCACTTTGCCACACCGCGGTCCGGAGGAGGGAAGCCCCAGACGCCTGGGAGGATGTTGCCCGGGCGTAGCCCATCTGGTCCCCGGCAAAGAACCGCCAGCCCCGGAGGGGTCTTCCGGCACACCCTGCCCCTACTAATCCGGAGGAAGGCTACCCCCCTTTCTTGTAACCCGCACGCTCCGAGTGACGGAGGGGACCCTAGGTGCGGACGCGCCTGGCCTCCTGGAGCCCTGGCTGGGATCCGGGAGGCGAATGGACCCTCATCGGGACTTCCAGGCGGCCCGGCCATCTGGTCGCCCCATTGGAAAGCATTGTGCGTGACCAGATGGCCGAGGGGAGAGGTGCAACCAGATGGCCGGGACTGAAAGGACTCCCATCTGTCCAACCCCGAGCCTTCGCGCTAGGGTTCCCGCCTGCCCACGCAAGGCTCCATTGCTGCAGGGCTCCAGGGCTCCAGGGCTCCGGGCTGAAGGGCTGCAGGGCTTTGGGGCTGCAGGGCTCGGGGGGGCTCGTAGACCCCACGCTGGGCCTCAGGCATGGGAGGCCCGGTGGAGCTCCCGGGGCCCGGATGCCCGGGGGACCCATGGAGCCTGTCCCGGGCACTTTGCCTCGCCGCGGGCTGGATGAGGGAGCACCGGACGCCCCGGGGAAGTGTCGTCCGGGCTTAGCCCATCTGGTCCCTGCCTGAGAACTGCCATCCCCAGGAGGGGTGTCCCAGCATACCCTGCCCCTAGTAATCCGGAGGAAGGCTACCCCCCTTTCTGGTAAACTGTGCGCACCAAGTGACGGAGGGGACCCTATGGCCCGGACGCACCCGACCTCCTGGAGCCCTGCCTGGGATCGGGGAGGCGAATGAGCCCCCATCGGGACTTCCAGGGCAGCCCGGCCATCTGGTTGCCCCATTTGAAAGCATTGCGTGCGACCAGATGGCCGAGGGAAATGTGCGACCAGATGGCCGGGACCGAAAGGACTCCCAGCTGCCCACACCGAGCCATAGCGGTAGGGCTCCCGCCTGCCCTTGCAGGACTCCGGGGCTCTGCACCAGGGACTCTTGTCCCGGGCAGATGGACACTTGGCAGGCCGCAAGACGTGGGATCCCAGGCCCTGACCAAAAATCAGGAGGCCCGGGCCGGTCCCTGCTTCTCAACGCAGCCAGGCCGGGGAGATCGGGGAGCCTGCCCAAGCACGAGGGGCCCCAGTCCCGGGCACACGGTCCCTCAGGTTGTGCGCTCGTTTTCCACAATTTCTTTCAAAATTCCGCGAAGAGGCATTCCGCAAATTCCGCCCAGCCCTAGTTGAAATCCTCCAGATTCGTACTCCAAATGATACCGTTAAAGACACGGAGTTGCTCACGCTGCCCTTGTAGTATGCAGACCTCTCCCTCTGCTGTATGCATATTGAGCTGTCCCTAAAGGCCTTGCATTTGTCTGCAAGGGAGGTTTCTCCTGCAACTGCAATATGGCTTTGCTGATGTTTCGTTGTATGCTCGGGTTTTACATGCGAAATCCAACACCTTGCTGTTCGCTGCGACCATCGGAGCCAGTCTGCTCTTTGCTCAGCTGTCGATACATTGTTGACACCCACCTGTTGGGTCAGAGGATTCTTGCTGCAATGCTTTGCACCTGTGAGTCCATGTAATATGGCTCACAGATGGCCGAAGCAGGATATTATATGGGCACCCAGCTCCCGCCCATGTCCTTGAACTGTTCCAGTGCTTTGACAGATATAGCGGTCTGAACTTGATAAAACCCGAGGCTCCCTCGGTTTTCCCCGCAGGTCTGGGCTACCAGGTGTGTGTTTTTTCTCAAAATTACTATGGCGGGTCTCATGTTAGTCTCGGCACTATTGGGCTGTTCCACTCTTGTTTGTAGGATCAGATTGATAAGGGACAGTCGTGTCATGGGTGTGCAGTTCCCTCTGCCTGCTTCATTTCAGCAGTTGAAGGTGTGTCCTTCATGCAGCATGTTGGCACTACGTGCCCTAATACATATCGTGGATGCTGCTTTGTCAGAACAAGCTTCAGTAATGAGCATGGTATCTGTAGCTGCCCTTTCATGTGCTCTGGCATCTGTGATACCGCACGGCTAGGTTTGTTTGGCTACATCACTCTCATGCCACTGCTTGCGTCACCTGGCAGGTATGTTGTAGGTAATGGGGTTTGCCGGTGGTACTCACAGACTTTGCAATAGCACTCTATACTATTGTAGGCGCTTTGGGGGCAACAGGCGCATGCTCTTATATATCACTATTACATACTTCGGGTTTCTCTGCTAATTGTTCAAGAGGCCTCTTTTGTAAACATTGTAACATTGACTCACCTTAATGCAGATACAATTTTAAACCGCTGTAAATAGTTCTTCTCATGACTTCAGTTAGTTCACGATACCTAAAAGGCAATGGATTTATTTTCCCCAGCCTCGTTTTTCCATTACTGTGCCTATGGCACAAATCGAAAATTTCATAACAATCCTTGGATACCTTTCCACCCACTCCAAAGTACCTGTAGGCCAGAGAGCCATAGTGTGTAATACTGAGAAGATTTCCTATGAAAGATAGGTGCTTATTCACAAGCCCCTTGCGCCGTCGGTGCCTCACTTTTAAAATGGGAAGACGTAACTCGGCGCAAGGAGCTTGTAAATAAGCCAGGTAGTTTCGTCCCGCTGTGACCATTGAACCGCTGCATTGACGTACTTCAAAATAAAGTTCACTGTTAAGTAACCTTTGTCAGGTGTATATCAGGGAGAGAGTCCAGTTTGATACAGGGCATTTCAAAAGTGTTTTATAGTGAGGCAGAAGTGTGTGTATGTGCATGAACGAATTTGCTGTGGAGTGCATGCATGGAGAGAACGCTTTCTAATATTTTTTGTAATCCGGATTGATTTAGATACTATATTGTAATTATATTTCTGCAATAGTGACATTTCTTTGTAATAAAATGGATGAGTGAAAATTGAAAGCTTCTCCATAATAATTCACGTGACATGAGGCTATGTTGGTGAAGGGAGGTAGAAGCCTGTGTTAAATTGTGACTGAGGGGGGAAAGTGTAGCTCGCCACTGAATGGGTAAAAAAAACAATTTACTAGTCGCAATTATCCTTGTACACGATGAAGAAAAAGTGGTCGTGATTGTCAAGGATGCCTGGGTTGTGCACTGCTGCTGTGAATCATGTAGCCTGGGTTTGTGAGTAATAGTTGTTGCTTAGGTGTGCTGTCCATTGATGGTGGCAATAGTTGCATTCTCTGTGTGATTTGTGAGCGTGTGTTTGGGTTTGTGATATACATTTTCTGTGTGAACTCTGAAGGGCTGGCCTTTTGGTCTAGTGGATCCTTGTTCAGCCAGCCAGCTGCCCAGTGCTAGGTATATGCATGCATTAAGACCGATGCCTGTGTCATGTCTCTTGGATGCTGGGTTGAGTGTTATGATTGCTGCATGAGATGGTGTTGTACAGGTTATTAAGCAGACAGTTGATTATCCTGGGAATTGAGGATTTACACTTCTGAACTAAGGGAGAGGGGTGTGAGGAGAATTCAGACATACAGTGTGCGGTACATGTCTATGGTAAGGAGCTGTCTGTCCATATGCATTGATGTTTGGGAAGAATCATATTTTTAGGAGTTTTTTTTCTGAATGGGTGTCTTGACAAGGTGATGGTGTGGCCAGGAGTGTCCCAATGGAGTTCAAAGTCTTCTTTTCATCCTTGACTCCCGCCACCCCTACCTGAATGTTCTTGGCTGCAGATGAGAATCACATATGGTGGTGATGGGGCTGCAAGCTTCTCTAAGGAGCTCTGATGTCCTGTTTTCATCTTCAGACTTCGACGACTCGCCATTGTGACAGGACCCTGATTTGGCCACACTGGGTGAGCTTTGGAGTGTCTCAAACAGCATTAAAAGCCTCCTCTGTGACTTCTGCTGGTGGTGTTTGAATGTGATGTGTGAGAATGAATGGAAAACAAAAACTGAGAAACCACATTGCAGGAAACCAAATCATGGAAACCCGTTTTTAAGGAAATACAAAAAAGTCATAAATTAAAGGAATCTTTTAAAGAAAAGATATCTTTAAGGAAAAATCCAAAATTACATTCAATTTGGGTGGAGTTTAGGACTACTGTGGGTTTTTGGGGTTCTGGGATGGGTAATGTTTAGGGTGATGAAGAGTTTCTAAGGGTCAGGAATAATTGGAGTTTGGGCATGGGAAGGAGTTTTTCAGGTTCAGAGATGGGTGTAGTGTAGTGGTGGTGAGGGGTTTTTAGGGTTCACCGATGAGTGGCGTTTAGGTGAGTGAGGTGTTTTTAGGTTTTAGGGCTGGGTGGAGTGTAAGGGTGTTGACTTTTTGTTGTTGATAATTCTGACATTTTTGGGGAAAAAACAGCAGCAACAACATAGATGTAGCACCATTCAGACACAATAAATATGGTGATATAGTTACAAGAGATTCCCCCAATCTTTTCGCATGGAGTCTGCTTCCACCCGAACGGCGGATAATCAGTCCAGAGGTCCCAGCTATTTGCCCCATACATGTTTATGCTTATTTGGGCACTCTCTTGCCTCATAGACAGCTCTTTCCTGGGTGGTGCACCAATACACGCCTTTGTGCCATTTAGCCAAGGAGGGAGGCGCCGAGTCCTTCCAGGCTGTGGCTATATCTCTTTTGGCCACTCAAACAGCAGTCCCCAGGAACAGCCTGTCGGTCCGTGAGCCATCTAGCCCCTCCATCACTCCCAGGAGAAGGGCACGGGGACTAAGGGTGTAAACTGGTTTTAAGCTTCATGGATGGGCAGTGTTTAGGGCTGGTGAGGGTTTTTGAGGTTCAATTAAGGGTAGCAGCTGGGGTGGTGAAGAGTTTTGAGGGTTTAGGATGCGGTAGAGTTTAGGGTGGTGAGGAGTTTTAAGGATTCAGGTATGAGTGGAGTTTAGATGTAGAAATGGTTTTTTAGGGTTCAGAGATTAGTTTTTATGGGTCATGGATGGCTGGTGTTTAAGGGCGGTGAGGGGTTTTAGGGGTTCAGGGATGGGTGAAGTTTGGATGCGCTGAGATGTTTTAAGGGGTATGGGATGGGTGGGGATTTGGCATAGAAAGGGTTTTTAGGGTTCAGGAATGGGTGGATTTAGGGGTAGTGAGTGATTTTATGGTTCAGGAATTGTGGATTTTTAGGGAAGAATGGGCTTGTAGGCTTCAGGCAATGAGTGTGGTTTAGGTGTGGTGAGGGATCTTAGTGGGCAGGTGTTTAGGGATTATGAGGGGTCAGTGATGAATGGTGTTTGCGGCTGGTGATGAGACCGTGAATTAAAACCATCCAAAGTATTTGTTTGACAATAATGTCCACTGAAGTAAAGGACTGAAATAAATATCACCGGCAAAATTGTTTCTGAAAGTAAGACCTGCAACCATTGCATTTACACTTTAAAAATATACAATCAAAAGCCAATTTCGACCAAAATCACATTCTATGAATTTGTTTCTATGAAAGGTAAATGCCATTCATTCTGATACGTTCCATTGAACAGTTTAGATTAAATGAATTCTCAGTAATGGTATTGCATGAAATAGTTTTTCTATGAAAACATGTACAACCGCTTGAATTAACTAGCTCCGAATGGATGGACAGATGGCCAGTTCAGCCGGGCGGCTCAAGGAGAAAGGTGGTGTATGCCTCCTGCTGAATGCTTTAAATTTGTCTAGGCTGGATCTTGACTGGGAGGTCTGGGATCCCGATGCCCAGGAACAAACCACTATGTTTTCTTGGTGTTGGGTTGATGGATGATATCTTCATCTGCTGCTGTAGAGAAAAGGGTCTGGAGATGGCCCTCCATGACACTTGGAGGCTGCCATCTTGTGCCCTGTTTGCCCTGACAGTAATTGGACTGATAACCATCTGCAATCTTATACACATTTTTTACATGATCATAGCAGCCATGTTGGAAGTAAAAATGGCACCTTCTTCTCTTTCTTCAGATCTTGCTTTTTATTTAATTGTCCTCACATATCCTAACGTCCAGTCTATAACTTTTGGCAGGAACTTGTTCTTGTTTAGGATTTTTGTTTATACTTAGTGGAGGTAGAGGTTATATTGAGAGAGGCATAGGGTGAAAAAGTCAAAAGTTTGTGTTCGAGGCATATGAGCTGCCGATTGTACACTATGCATAAATTGCCATCGGGTGTTGGGCTCAGATGCTTGTACTTTGTTGTTGTCTTGGAAGAGTGTTTTGTTGTAACGAGTTAGGTGACTCCTCCCTTGGACGATAGTGCGCATGGGCATCGACTCCATCCTCAGATTGTTTTTTTCCACCATTGGGTTTGGATGTAACTTTTGCGCTCCGGTTCGGTACCTTATTTCCTATACCTTTTCGACGCACAAACCATGTACAAATCAACGGTATTGTTTTGATCGCGTGATCTTCGATGCGCATCTCAACTACTCGACCCCAGTCGTCGACGCGGGCCGTTTGGCCTATCGACGCCGTTTGGGCCTACAGCTCATGGAAAGGACTCCATTTAAAAAATGCCCCCAGTGTGGAGTGAAATTCCCACACAGTGACCATCAGAAGGTCTGTAACCTGTGTCTCTCGCCCGAGCACGACAAGAACAATTGCCAGGCCTGCGCCTCTTTTCGATCAAAGAAAACCATCCGTGATCGCCGGGCCCGACGACACATCATGGCGCAGCGAGCAGCTCTGGCACCAGTGGACATCTTCGATGAAGGCCCTGATGTCCCGGAGGAGGATTCTGAGGACCTGGAAATCGTGTCCGAAGCAGACGACTCAGATGACCACATCACTCCTGGTCAACGAGTGAGTACAACTGCCCCTACCCCAACTCCACCCGAAAAAAAGAAGGCCCTGGTCAAGACTTCGCCTGCTGGCTCCAGTCGCGACCGAAAACAAGCTTCAGAAGCCCCACTCTCGGGCCCGGCTCCGAAGATTAAGGACAAGCCTTCCGGTAGCTCGGGACCGAGCAAACTGCATATCAGTGTCCCGCAGGCGCCTTCGGCACCGAAGACGGGAGACCAACCTACTCCCAAAAAGAAGTCGGCACTGACCACTAGGACGCCGAAAGAAAAACCATCGGATCCGAGGCCAAAGCCTTCGGAACCGAAAAAGATTTGCGGTTCCATAGCCAAGCCAAAGGACCCCAAACCAACCCCCAAGGCCTCGGAGCAGAAATCCACACCCCGCTCGGACCCGAAGAATTCGGCACCAAAAGCAGTTACCGAAGAGGAAGAACTTTTTTGACCGGATCCTTTCAATCCCAAGCAGAAAAAATTGCATATAGACCCCAAAACAGGACATGTGGCTGCTGTTCTACACAAGAAGAGGAAGCTGGACACATCAGACACTCCTGCAGTGCTTGTAAAGAGAAAAGACTGTGCCACTTCACCTATAAGACCCTCTTCTCCTTTTACTCCTTTTGAGCCGGTTCTTCCTCCTAAGCCTATCCTTCCTCCTGAGCCTGTTCTTCCTCCTAAGCCTGTCTCTCCTCCACAGCCACTTAAACTTCCACCACATTCACCACCACCACAGGATGATGATTTTGGGGGTGGGGAGGCAACAATGACCCTTTCACTGATCCTGATGACGATATAGACGTACCACAGGACGATTGGGACGATTATGATGATCCAATAGGTCCCCCAGACCTCCCTGATCCCCAGCCATATCCAGCAAAACTATCTCCCCCAGATGACAATATTGGTTTTGGACAGCTCATAAATAGAGCTGCTGTCTACCATGGTGTCCACATGCATTCAGACCCCGCAGATGAGGACTTCCTTCTAGACACCTTTGAACAGTCCCAGAAGACTGTCCAAATCCTTCCTACGCTAAAAGGGGTCATTAACCATGGCCCCGACATATTCAAAGACCCAGTGAGAGCTAGAATTCTCAATCCCAGGATTGACAAAAAGTATAAACCAGCCCCCGACGATCCCACCTGCATCAAGGGGCAACTACCCTTAGACTCACTAGTGGTATCTAACGCTAGGAAACGCGCCATCTTTCAAACCTCCGGTGACGCACCACCTCTGGATAATGAATCTAAGTTGGTAGATGCCTCTGGCAAGAGAGTTGCTGCCCAAGCAGCTAATCACTGGCGCATAGCCAACACCCAAGCATTACTTGCTAGGTATGATAGGGCTCACTATGACCGACTAGAGACCCTATTACAACATTTGCCTGATCAGTACAAAACCCAGGCAAATTATTTAATTCAAGAGGGCAAATTAATGACCAACGCATCAATCAAGTGTTCCCTTGATGCAGCTGACACAGCCTCTAGATCTATTAACACTAGTGTGCTACTCAGACGACATGCCTGGTTACGCATTTCAGGGTTTAAACAGGAGGTTCGAACAACAATCTTCAACCAGCCATTCAATCAGGAACAACTTTTTGGACCAGCTGTAGACACCACTCTAGAGAAGATGAAAAAGGACACGGAGACTGCTAAATCCAAGGGAGCATTACAATCTCCATCCACACGTGGTTCCTTTTGTCGCTCCTTCTATAGAGGAGCATCCAAAAACATTGGAACAGACACCGCCTCCTCTTCCTATGAAACACCACTCAAACATCCCCTAATAGAGGATATTTTAGAGGCAGATACAGGGGAAATAACAACAAAGGGAGAGGCCGAGGTAATAACACTCGTGCCTCCCCCGCTACTAAACAGTGACTTCCCTCCGCTCCCTCCAGACCATTCCACTCCGGTCGGGACGAGAGACTCACGGTTCCTACCTGTCTGGGATTCCATCACAACAGACAAGTGGGTAAGACAAATTATCCAGTATGGTTACTGCCTGGAACTTACAGCAACCCCGCCCAACATTCCACCCAAACAGCGTCCAATGTCCACGGAACACCTTACGCTCTTAAAACAAGAAGTTCTCTCACTGCTTCAAAAGCACGCAATAGAACCAGTTCCCTTACAGGATCAAGGAACAGGGGTTTACTCGCTGTATTTCCTAATCCCCCAAACAGGACAGGATCCTAAGGCCAATACTCGACCTCAGACCCCTCAATCTCTATATACAGTCAGATCCTTTTCATATGATCACTCTCCAACAGGTCCTCCCACTGCTGCAATAAGGCGACTTCCTTGCCACACTAGATCTCAAGGACGCCTACTTCCACATTCCCATACACCCTGCTCACAGGAAGTATCAAAGGTTCATAGTGGACGGACAACACTATCAGTTCAAAGTCCTTCCATTCGGGGTGACCAACGCACGCAGTGTGTTCACAAAGTGCCTTGCGGTAGTAGCAGCACACTTGAGAAGACAACAAATCCATGTCTTTCCATATCTCGATGACTGGCTAATAAAAGCCAAGTCATTCAACCAGTGTGTTCATCACACTCATCAAACTATCCAGCAGCTACACAACTTGGGATTCACAGTAAATTACCCCAAGTCAAATCTCCAGCCCTCCCACATACATCAGTATCTTGGGGCCACAGTAGACCCCTCCAAAGCTCTAGCATATCCCAGTCCAGCCAGGATAGCCAGTATGCAAGCCCTAAGCAGCAAATTTCAACTGCAGCACTCCCTCCTAGCAAGGGTATTCATGAAACTCATAGGGATGATGGCCTCTTGCATCTTTACCGTACCTCATGCAAGACTTCAGATGCGCCCCTTACAGGAATGCCTAGCACGTCAGTGGAACCAGGCTCAAGGACAGCTTACTGATCTGGTGTTGGTGGACAGCCGCACACATGGCTCTCTGCAGTGGTGGAACACACGAAACCTGTCCAAAGGGCGGCCGTTCCTCGAGCCGGTTCCACAGATAGTGCTAACAGCAAACGCATCACTCACCGGTTGGGGAGCCCATCTCCTAAACCATACAATTCAAGGTAAATGGACCACTCAACAGAAAGTGCTCCATATAAATCACCTAGAATTACTGGCAATATTTCCAGCATTAAAATCATTCCAAGTACATCTACAGCACAAGACTGTCCTAGTCCGGCAGATTGGCGTACGCTTTTCCGCCACTCCCACTGATTCCCCTAGTAGTACGCAAGCTCAGACAACAGTCTCTCAAGATGATCCTGGTGGCTCCCACATGGGCACGCCGACCGTGGTTCACAACACTACTGGAACTCTCAGTAGTTCCACATCAAAAACTACGCCTCTCCCCAACATTGATAACGCAGAACCATGGAGAGATAAGGCACCCTGATCCAGGTCAACTGAATCTAGCGATCTGGCTTCTGAAGTCCTAGAGTTCGGTTATCTTAACCTTCCGCCGGACTGTATGAACATCATTAAAGAAGCCAGATGCCCTACTACTAGAGCTTGCTATGCAGCAAAATGGAAAAGATTTGTCATCTACTGCAAAAGCAATAAGATTGATCCACTGGATGCTTCAATCCAGAACATCATTTGCTATTTGCTACACTTACAAAGATGTAATTTAGCATATTCATCCATACGATTACATCTAGCAGCGCTTGCTACTTATTTACAAAACAGACAACACTTGTCATTATTTAGAGTACCTGCAATTAAAGCCTTTATGGAGTGCCTTAAAAGAATAATTCCTCCGGTGTGGAATTCGAAGAAAGGTATGTTAGATCCAGGCTTTAACCATACAAGAACCATTCTTACATATACATCGTAACAAAGTGGTTCTCAGGACAAATCCAAAATTCCTTCCCAAAGTCATGTCTGCTTTTCCTCTTAACCAATCAGTTGAGTTACCGGTGTTTTTCCAAAACCCGGACTCTGTGGCAGAGAGAGCTCTTCACACACTAGACGTCAAAAGAGCACTACTGTATTACATTGACAGGACTAAACCCTTTTGCAAAACAAAACAACTGTTTGTAGCCTTCTCCCCACCTCATAAAGGTAACCCCATCTCCAAAGCTGCGATCGCGAGGTGGATAGTATAATGCATTCAAATATGCTACCAAAAGGCTAAACGCACATTAACAATTCCCCCTAGAGCGCATTCAACACGCAAACTAGGGGCTTCCATGGCATTCTTAGGGAACATTCCCTTAGTTTACATATGTAAAGCAGCAACATGGTCTACACCACACACTTTCACCAAACAGTATTGTGTTGATGTGCAGCCTAAGCAACAAGCTTCTGTAGGCCAGGCTGTTCTTAAAACATTGTTTCAAACCACTGCAACAGATACAGGTGACCACCACTAGGGGAGACACTGCTGTACAGTCTATGTATAGTGTACAATCTGCAGCTCATATGCCGCGAACGGAAAATGCTACTTACCAGTATGCATCTGTTCTTGGCATGTAGAGCTGCAGAGTTGTACACGCCCACCCGCCTCCCCGGAACCTGTATCTGTTCCAGTATTATCTTAATTAGATACATTCACATGGACATCTCTTACTGACTCCATCATTTCCCATCATGGCAAAAAACAATTTGAGGATGGAGTCGAAGCCCATGTGCACTATCGCCCAAGGGAGGAGTCTAGTGACTACAAAAGACTCTTCCAAGACAACAACAAAGTGCAAGCATCCGAGCCCAACACCAGATGGCGATCTATGCATAGTGTACAACTCTGCAGCTCTACATGCCAAGAACAGATGCATACTGGTAAATAGCATTTTCCTTTCTGCAGTAGGAGTAAAGTAATACATATATAGGTACATAACTACATGGAAAGGGTATACATGTATAAGGAAGGTAATATATCAAGATTTGAAGTTGTATTGTATAAACACAGACATTCAAATGTTGCTGTACTTGAAGCTAATTTATTTTTGTCCTTTTATAACTATTGTTTTTATCTTAATTTGATCTTTTCCTCAATATTTCAATAGTGAAGCACTTGTAGATAAAATAGTTATGATATTTACATATTCTGATATATAAAAAAACAGAGACCCATAAGCACCTAACCTGTATGAAAACTATGCAACGATCTATAAACACGTTAAGCATATAATAAAATATATATATCACTAAGCACTTTATAATCCTACTCAAAGGGCATGAAATATATTGTCCTATTAGGATTGTGTATTTCAATCTAAGATTTCACCTAGCACTTTATATTCCTAGTACTGTATACTAAGGAATATGTTTACATACAAAATATTTACACACATAGCAGAATGCACTTTATTGTATGATGAAGCACCATAACTTTATGCCAACATTGATAATGATTTAAATTATATTTAGAACACCCCAGGGTTTTTCTCTTTTGTTTTTCTCTTTTTTTCTTTCTCTCTACTCTCATTCTGTCTATTCGGCTAATGAATTCATTTTGTTCTCAAACGTCCCTTGTATATTACGATAGACTTTTCTTCTCTCCTTTGAAAAATATTACGAAACCCCTCGTTCAAGCCGCTCGATTCCTTCTTTTTGAAAGTTGAAGTAGTATAATTTGGTTATTTATACTTACCTCTAGTAACATTTGAGGAGTATATGCTTGAGCATTATATATGTTTATACTACAGGTAATATTGAGACTAAATAACTTGGGCAGCTTCAAGCTCTACTGTCACTCACAAAGACATTAAGGGCTACTTTACCGATAATAGGAGTGACTGTGCAAACATAGAATGTTATTAAATTTTGAACCTGTACAGTGTTATAGTTATGACACCCTGGGTGTATGACCGGAAATTTTTAAAATTGAGGTAGGAGAAAATGTATCACTAACTGTATGTGAAAGTAATAGTCTGTGTAAAATAGCGTGTTTTGTTTTAAATACAAAATGGTTGTTTTTTTAGGGAGTTTCCCTTTAAAAATGTTGTCTACACACTGAAACTCTATGACCCTGTTGAAGGCCATACCTGAAACGTGTTGGTCTCTTGTCTGCACTGCTGGTGGAATTTTATAAACAAGCATTGAAAATGCAATAGGTCTCGCCATTTGCTTTGCTAATGGTATTGTATAGCAAAGCAAATGACTTTAACTTAATAAAAGGCGATACTTATTGCATTTTTAATACTTCCTTCAGAACACCCCTCAGTGTAAGCTTCCTTCAGTGCGAGCTCCCACCAGCAACGCTTCAGTCTGAGCTTCTTCCAGCAGTGTGCTCAGATTCAACGTCCCTCAGCAGTACTCTCCATGCAAGCTTCCTTGAGCAGTGCTTAGGTAGTGTGTGCTTCCCTCAGCAGCGCCCTCATTGTAAGCTTCCGGCAGCAGTGTGCTGAATTTGAGCTTCCTCTACAAACCAGCTTCCCTCAGCGAGTACATAGGAAGTATGAGTCTCTCTCGAGTGTGCCTTCACCTTGAGCTTCTCCCAGCAGGGCGCTCGGTGTGCGCTTTCACCAGACGCGCTCTCAGCCTGAGCTTTTCTAAGGAATGTCCTGGGTGCCAGCTTCCCTTGGCAATGCGCTCAGAGTAAACTTCCCTCAGTGTGAGATCCTCTGAAAAATGCTCTCGATCTGAGCTTCTTCAAATTGCGCTCTAAGTTTCGTCGAGCAGTGTTCTCAGTGCGAGCTTCCCTCATCACTGCGCAGCATGTAAACTTCCCTCGGGTGTTGTCCGACTCCTCAGAGTAAGCTTATCTCGGCAGTGCCTGATGGTTTGAATTCCTCTCAGACTTAGAAGTGGTTTGAGTGTGGCCTTGCTACATCAGTGAGAGCTTTCCGCTCCAGTTCTCTTACTGAGTTTCCCTCAGCACTGCCCTCAGCTGCGCGTGCCCGGGTGCGAGCACTCCACAGATCGAGCTTTTCCCTGCAATGCCCTCAGGATTAGCACGAGCTTTCCTCAGCAGAGACCTCAGCCATGCCTCCAGGGCAAGCTGCCCTCACCTGCGCACGCCCGAGTGTCGGTGGTTGGCCTGGTGTTTCCTCTCAGACTTAGAAGTGGTTTGAGTGTGACCTTTCTACAGCAGTGAGAGCTTTTCACTCCAGTTCTCTTACTGAGTTACCTTCAGCACTGCCCTCAGCTGCGCGTGCTCGCGTGCGAGCGTTCCACAGAGCGAACTTTTTCCCGCAATGCCCTCAGGCTTAGCATGAGCTTTCCTCAGCAGAGACCTCAGCCATGCCTCCAGGGCAAGCTGCCCTCAGCTGCGCATGCCTGGGTGCGAGCGTCCCACAGAGCGAGCTTTTCCCTGCAATGCCCTCAGGCTTAGCACGAGCTTTCCTCGGCAGAGACCTCAACCATGCCTCCAGGTCAAGCTGCCCTCAGCTGCGCGCGCCTGAGTGTCGTTGGCTGTCCTGGTGTTTCTGCAGTCACTGGTGTCTGTGCAATGCCTTGGGGATTTATGTAGCCTCCGGTGTTTGCAGATATTCACTGTATAATCAGAAACGCTTTCAGGAAAAGACGCACCCAGAAACACCTCGGCCTCATAGGAATTCAACAGACACCAGGGAGAACTAAGCCTGTCTCGTCAGCGCGTGCTATAAAAAAACTACACAAAGTAGCGGAAATACCAGGGTACGCCACACCCTGTGCACAAGCATCCTAATCTACGAATGCCTCAATTGTGAGAACTTGCTGCGCAGGCTAAAAAACACATGAAAACACCCCCAGGTGGTCACTGGCTGTCATTGTATTAGTGTGTTTTAAATGCGCTTTCCACTCACATTGCTGCAAAAACACCACCCTCAATTTTACTGCAGTTCTCAAGTCTGTTTGAGGTCCAAAGGTTGGGTGTCCCAGGTTCCTCGAAGTACCCCATGTAAGCACTGGATTGTTGAAAGTGAAAGCACGCCGCCATGCGCGCGCGCGTGCACATTTGTTTACGGAGCCAGAGTTGAAGGAAGCAGTAACGGCTGAGCAGTAGAAGCCACAGGACTGTGACCTGAGAGGCTGGCAGGGCAAGAGCTGAGCATCAGCAGGCACAGTGCTATGACGTGAGAGGCAGGGGCGTAGCTGGGACCGGGGGGGGCTGTCCGCTGCAGGCGGCACTATTTTGGGGGCAGCGGCCGCACGGCACTGGTGGCCCGTGGCGGCGGTCTTTATAATTTATTTGGGGACAGTAGTGTCAGTGTCCTCAATTAAACTATAAAGGTGGCCGCCATGGGCCACCAGTGCCGCGCGGCCCCCGCCCCGACACTAGTGACGTGCAGTCAGTTATGTAATTTACATAAGTATTTGTATTGTATTGTATTACAATACAATACAATGCAATTACAGTACGTAAGTGAATTGCAAGCGCACCTGCTTGCAAAATGCTGCAGCGCACGCACCACCAAGAGTAGTGGTGGTGGTGCGGTGCGTGACGTCACGTGTTTGTGGGTCCCAGGGCTGTCCATCTTTATAGCGCGCCTAAATGCTACCAATGACGGCCCTGGCATCATATTTGTCCTGCCCCCGCGCCGCGCTGAAAATACATCAGTTGCGTGCGTCACCAGGACGCGCTCTCATCGTGAGTAAGTGGAGTCGAGTCTGGGGAGTGCTGGGCAATTTGCAGCAGAACCGGGGCCCTGCCACCACTGTGTAGTCTACACACGACCGACAAGAGCTTGAGGTAAGGTAACATTTCTCTCTATTGCTGCCAGCGAGGGCGCACCTTTGGAAACTGATTATCAACTAGTGTCTACGGAAGCCCTAGGGAAGCCCTGGTGATATAAAAGCAGCTTATTCTGGACCCGAGACTTTCTTGGGGGGCCTTTTCACAACGCTTCACTGCTCCAGCCTCCAGGAGCGATCAGCCATCTACAGTTTACATATGCCGCGCATCGCGTTGCCCTGCTCCCTACAGTGACAGTCCTGCAGGCCCTGAGACACCATCCGATGACTCTTCTCTCAGCGAGAGCGGGTGTGAACTCCAACCTCATTTTTCCTGAGTGGGTGCAAAAAAGGGGGTACCACCCCTCTTGCTTGCACTACTGCTACCTCGGACATTTTCAAAATTGATGCAGCACAGCTGTGCATGCCCTGCCTGGCTTCTGGTGTCCAGCACAAGCTCGCTGCCCATCCACCTCGCATAACAACAATGCACTCTGTCTTTCTGTGAGATGTGATCAGTTACTAATACTGCCTGAGTGAGGAACTAGCATTGCAAGAAAGATCGAGACCAATGGCTCAGCGCTCCACTGAACTTAGACGCTTTACTAAGTCATTAAGTGGCTTCCTATCACGTCACTCCAGCATGATTTGTTAAAAACGGCAACAGGGCAGTATGAAGGGAAGCACCAAAACCGCCATGCACACTTTATTCCCGGTAAACTATGCTTCACCTTTTAAAAAATGTTCATCACGTCAGGCTGTAAGGTAAATGTTGGAAGTTGTTTTCCCCTTTAATTTAATTTGATGCCCTCCCTCCCTTCCCCACATGTGATTACATGGGTGCATGTCTGTTTTGAAGGTACCAACACATAGTATCATTAGCAGAATATTTTTTCTATATTTGAGTTAACTTTTCTTAAATTTTTAATTAATGTTTTTTTACTTTGAGCCATAATAGCGCTATCATTCATTATGGTGTTCATTTTGTCTCCTAATGTTGAGTGAATAGTATTATTGGTATAGCTCCATTTACTAGCTTCATTTTCTGACACTACCCCTTTGCCAGAGTAGAAGGAACGAACATATGAAACGTATAACTGATTTATTGATTGGTTGATTGATCTACATGCTTGCATGCTGAGGGATTACTTCTCCCCAAAGCTACTGATGGATTGAATCGAGTTGGGCTCACTGGGTATAACAGAATCATACTTAAGGCTTTAACTGGTGGGCAGTAGAGAATATTTTAGCAGGTAGCAGACTGTTCAGCAGAAAGAATCCTATGTAAAGTAAAATTTGTGAAAAAAGTACTGATTTCAAAAGACCAGACCTTTAACATGAATCTTAACTTGAAATTTGAACAAGGTGCATATTTGTCACACATGTTGATCATTAGTACACAACAATGAACATAATTGAAATAGTCTCATAAACATTGTCTGTATGTCATATGACTACCGAATTTGGTGGTTTACAGTTTATATTTGTGGGTCAGTCCAACCAAATGTTGTCACTTGTGTAGCGTGCTACTCGCCGAAAAATCGCTTCACCGCTTTGTCAGGGGTAGTAAGTGCTATATAAATGCAATTACAATACAATAAGGGGAGGAAAGGATCTTTGGTGAGCAGTGAGCCTCCTCATTTGGGTGTTTAGAACTGCCCCTGAACATTACCCCACAAGAATTCTTTCACAGGGCTCCATTCCCAACTACCTCAGACCAAGGGCCTCTAGTTTTAGCAGCAGTGGAATCGAGAATCGGTTTGCTTGGTATCTTTAGTTGCAGCAAGGGAGCGAGGGGGCATGGTAAGGCTGGTTTCGAAACAGATGTAACTTCATTTATTTATTTATTTATTTATTTTTATTTTGAAGGTTTTATATAGCGCTGGCTAGACCCAGAGGTATCAGAGCGCTTTACAAGATAAGGATAGTATAAGGCACATAGGGTATAAAAGCATATGAAAGGTAGTGCAACAGAAATTTGAAATATACAAAGTACAAACAACATGAGCATTATACAAAACCAGATAAATAAACAGGGGCAGGAGCTATACATTTAAGTAATTAGGTAAATGGTGAACAGGAGAACAGGGTAGATAATTACTGAACAAATATAGTATGATAGATAAGAAATCATGAGTAGGACACAGGTTAGGAACCCCAATAATAATTGAGGAGGTGGGTTTTGAGGTCTTTTTTGAAACTAGAATAGAAGGGATTACAGCGCAGGTTTTTTAGGAGGGCATTCCAGATAATAGGGACATTGCCAGAGAAGGAGCGAGACTGTGTAGATTTCTTTTTATGCAGAGGTGGGATTAGGAGTAGGGTGTTGGTGCTTCTCAGAGGTCGAGTGGAGCCCGCAGAGTGGAGTTTCTTTGAGAGGTAATGCGGAGTGTTTTGGTGGAGGACTTTATGAGTAATGCAGGCAGTTTTGTAGGCAGATCTTCCTTCGATAGGGAGCCATTTAAGAGATTTGAGAGCTGGGATATGTGATCGAAGCGTTTGCAGTCCGTGATGAGCCTGGCAGCAAGGTTGAGCACAGCTTTGATTGGAGCTAGGTGTACCTTGGGGATTCCATTGAGGATGGCATTACCATAATCAATACGTGACAGAACAAGCGACTGAACTACAAGTTTGAAATCATCGGTGGGTATGAATGGTTTGATTTTCTTGAGGTGACGGAGAGTGAAGAGGGCTCCTTTTGCAGAGTTTTAGATGTGAACATTAAGGGTTAGGGTGTTGTCGATAGTGATGCCAAGAGATTTGACGGAGTTGGACAGGGTGAGTGAGCAATTGAGTGCATTGAGGTCAGGGATCCATGATTGAATGGGTAGAGGGTTATTTTTGGGGGAGAAGAGAATGATTTCGGTTTTGTTAGGGTTGAGCTTGAGATGATTGGAATGGAACCAGGTTTGGATCTTGGTAAGGGTGTTGTTCAGGTGTAAGATGTCAGCATGAGTTTTAATCTTGTAATAGATTTGGGTGTCATCGGCGTAGAGGTGGTAATTTATGCCTGCTTGGTTAAGAATGAGGGTGAGGGGTTCCATAAAGAGGTTAAAGAGGGAGGGAGAGAGAATAGATCCTTGGGGGACTCCAAGGGAGACAGGAGTGGGGGTAGAGAGACAGTTTTGAATTTTGATTTGCTGAGTACGGTGTTGTAGATAAGAGATGAACCATTTGTAGGCTGTGCCATTAAGGCCGAAATGGGTCCTAAGCACATTAAGTAGGGCTGAATGGTTGACTGTATCGAATGCTGCGGAGAGATCAAGAAGTATAAGAAGGCAGGTCTCGCCATTGTCAAGTGATTGATGGATGTCATCTATGACATTGTAAGAAACAACAATGATTCTCAACAGGTATCATTTAAACAAGACAGATAAGTCGTATGTACAAGACATTACAATAGGAATAAGGAAGACTCTGAAAGAATTAGGTAGAAAAAGGTCATGATGTATTAGATCAAAAAAGGTTTTACAAAAATGACATACAATAATGTAAATAAACAAAATAATGGAACAGTTGTATCAGCACTGTACGTAAAATGAATGACGTATAAGAACAACCCGAACTTGTACTTGGTGCTTAGAAGTGTACGTGACACGAAGACGGCGACGCAAGTGACAAGGTGAAGTCAGCTGAGGACGGCGCAGAGTGAAGTGATGGTGAAATTTAGAAAATATATACAAAGGTTCTGAATTTAATTTCTTTACAGTAGAATTATTTGAATATACAAAATAAGGAACCATAGGGCCATCAGTTTAAGCTGAGGAGTCGACGGTGTTTCGATCCGAGCAATTTGGATCATCATCAGGACTGGGCTGTCCTATTCAAAAAGTGCTGTAAACATGTATAACTCTAGAATACAGAGGGTCACTAGAGAGTACCGGTAGATGAGAATCTGGACGTGGGTAATTGGAGAGGAATCCAGGGAAGGAGAGGTGAAAAGGTTACTGAGCCAATCGTGGATACTGCTCGTACGTAGTGGGAGCAGCCAGGGGCCATGAAAGGAGCAAATCTTTGTTTCTATGATTAATCTTCAGTTTGGTCGGCGCGTGAAGAGCGCGAGAGGTAATGACCGCCTAATGAATAGGGCGTCAGGGAAGGCGTCTGAATCAGCCGGCATTCAGCGTCCGGACGAGGGAGGATGGTGGTTTTATGGTGAGGGAGGGATCTGGTGATGTGTACGAAGAAGTCTTTTCTGAGTCGGGCAAATTCTGTAGTTAAATTAGATAGGTCACATTCAATGTTGTGTAGGATCTGGGCAATTGAGGAGAGGGGAGGTATCGGGAGTGCGTGGTCTGAATTATTTGCAGAGGGTGGACTAATGTGCAAGGGGGAGATGTGGTAGATGGTGTGGGGTGAGCGGTGACGGAGCTGGGAGGAGTGAGGGGTTCGGAAGTTAAAGTAGGTAGGACGAGTACAGTGTTGTGTAGGCTCTGGGTATTCCGGGTACAGGTAATGAATGACGGGGCATAGGAGGTGGGAGGAGAATTGTCTGGGAATAGGGAGTGGTCGTGATTAGTTGCGGATGGAGGCCTACTGTGTGAGGGGGGAGATAGGGCAGTAGGTATGGGGTGATGGCTGTTAAGTGAGAGTGGAGGGGTTAGGTTATACAAGGGGCAGAAATCTTCAGGTGATGTGGTCAGAGAGGATAAAAGAGCATGAAGCGAGTGAGAAACGAATATATTGGTGTGATGGGGATGTGTAATTGAGGGTTGGGGTGAGAGGGTGTGAGGAAGATGGGTGTTTATTGGGGGTTGAGGTGCGGGGTTGGGGGTTGGGTAGGTAGAGCCTGAGGGGGGCGGGTAGAGAGGAAGGGGAGGAGCAGAGAGTGTATGGGATTGGTAGGAGTAGGGGGGTGAAGAGTTGTGATAGGTGGTTGCGGGGAAAAGACGGTGGGGTAAGTGAGTGGTTGGGTCAGGGGTTAGGAGGTTTGGGGGAAAGGGGAAGGGCGGGTCATGGGAAGGGAATGATAAGTAGGTGACAGGAGTTTTGGGCTACCGTTATTCAAGGAGGGGTCAGAGGAGTAAGGGTTAAGGGGGTTAGGGGAGAGAGGGAGATAAGTGGGGGATAAGAAGTAGGTAATTGGGGATGGGCGTAGTCGTTATCAATAGGGGGTCGAGAGAGATGGTGAGGACAATTTTTGGAGGTTGAGAGTGGATGTAGAGTGGGGGGAGGGGGGAGAAAGAGGTTTGAGGGGCTCTGTTCGTTTGGGGAGGAGGAGTGTTAGTCGCTGAGTGGTTAAGGAGGAGAGACATAGTGCTAAAGTGGTGTTCAAAGATAGAAAGGTGGGATGGTGAGGCTTGTATGAGGATGTTACCTGTTTTGAAGATGATATCAATATCACCATGAATGGCTGGGGAGGGAGCGGTGGATATTTTAAATCCATATGGTATATTGGTTGATTTTGAGATAGGGAGGTGTTGGAGGAAAATGCTCTTCCATTTGGAAGGGCGTTTGGAGTAGAAGATGTAGTTAGTAATAATGGGGGAGGTGAGGCTGAGGTATTTATCAACAATGAGTGTTTCAAGGTTGCGGATGGGGAGTTTATGTTGGAAATTTTTCCTTGCGTGTTTGGAGAGATTAGGGGGGTAGAGAATGGTCCAGGAGTTGGGGCCGTGTTTAGAGAGGGTATGGTCCTGAGGGTGATGGTCAGTGCTGTGAAGGGGCATGTTGGGTGGACGTGAGACAGAGTAAAGAGAAGGAAGTTAAAGGAGATGGGGTAGGGGAGGAGAGGAGAGGGGGGGGGTGCTGGGAGAGTGTGGGGTCGAAAAAGCGGGGGCAAGATAAGGAGGTAGTGTTAAGCAAGAAAGGAATAAAATCAGGAGCAGATTCGATAGCAAAACAAATTACATCAATGATGTTCAGTAGGGTAGAAAAGGTAAAACAAGCAGGTAGATATGATGAATCAAGCAAGGGGGCAAATAAGCGAGGAAATACAGTCAGGCGCAGATAAGATATTAAAAGCAGATTCCAGTGCTAATATGGATCACATTCAATAGGTAAACAAACACGATAAAATAGGGGAGTAGGATAAACAAGGGAGGAATTAAAAATCAAGAGCAGATTAGGTAGCAAAACAGATTGCATCGTAAAATTGGAGCAAATTAGATAGGTAAACAAACACAAACCTCAAAAAGCAAAAGATAATATCCAAAAACAATAGTCTGTGGGGGAGCAATTATATTATATTATAATATTATATCATATTTTAGCAATATGAAGCAAGTAGCTTGGTTTGATAGGCTTGATTTCCAGGGTTTACTAAGGATTTACGCCGATGGCAATCCCAAACCTCCGGGGCCCAACCATTCAATAAACATAGAAAAACAAGATGAGGAAGAAAACAATGGCTGATGTCCAGTCGGCCCCTCTGCTCACCTTTTGTGGACCACACAGGGCGTCAACCTGAAATCGCCTGACCGGCGCCATTTTGAAGATAGACGACATCAACCCGAAGGGACAGAAAAATCAGTGTTCACTTCATCATCTTTGTGCCGGGTGAGTCTTTCATGCTCAAAGGTGAGTTTAACTTGTTTCGTATCATGATGTCGCAATCAGACTTACAGAGACCCTGCAGACACAGCTGGGCGCACCAGGGGCAACCAGGTTTTAATCCGAATCAGAACTCAATCCTGTGTAGGTATTGCACTCAACGTTCACTCCGAAGCACAGTAGGGTCCCCAGACAGCCAGCAAGGGCCCAAGGGTGCACACCGCTAGGGCTGGCTTGATCTGGTGTGACTTACGGTGCGCCGGTGCCCGTGGTCATGGTGGTGTTTTCTTTTGCCAGGAGGGCTCTCACTCAAAGGAGAGCACTAGGGTTAGCGCCCTTCCATTTCTGGTGCTCTGCAGCAGTTTCAAGAACTTCTTGGAGTTTCTTATTGCTCAAATGGCTGTAATTTCTGATGTTAAGAAGTTTCCCTCGTCTTCCTTGCATGCTTTTTGCTTGCGAGAAAGTGTCACTCATACTCGCTGAAATTTCACTCATAATTTCAGTGAAATTATGGAAATGTCACAAATGACAATCTGAAACCTTGGCAGCTATGCGCTGGTGTTAAGTATAGTATCAACAATTCGTGCACTTACTGACTCTGCTGACGTGTTCCTGTTCTATAGCCAAAGGCTCTCAGCCGTGAGGGAGAATCGGGGAGTTAGAGGACGTTATGTCTGCATACAGTGACACAGGCAGCCTAAGTCTTTTGGGGACGACAGGGACATGCAAGGTGGGATCGCGTTGCACATTCAAGGCCTTGCTAGATTTTATATGTCCTTCTGGTGATTAACAAGAATGCAAGTTCTCTCCCGGGTCCTGGTTAGTGTCACTACGCGGCGTCTGCGTGTCATCCAGGTTTCGTTTTCGGCCGTAGCCGATTATGGGTTCCCACATCAATACCATATGCAGAGTTGAAAATTTACGATGATGTCCGATGTGGTCACGTCGCTCCAGTATCAGCGGTGTGTTGTACACCGTTAGCCCCACTATACTGTTTATAAGCGTTTTGCTTTAGTCAGATGCACGCTCGATTCACTATGGCGACCCCCAGTCACCTCCGCCGTCTCTTTCCTTGCGGTATATCTTTATATAATGTATTGGGGCTGCATGCAGTGTCACAGTTATTTCCCCTCAAGGAGATTCCCGGGGGCGATCCCGCTCACGGTCTCGTCCAGACCGCGGCCACCATCTTGAGGCCGAGATCCTCCACCCGCTCCGTACCTCACGGCCTCAGCATCCAGCCTCCATTTCTTACAGATCTCTTCTTGCTGGTACAATATCCTCTTTTAATCCTGCTCATCCGCATTTGGTTTTGCCATCTCCAGCCCTCCCTCACCATACCGGACACACTGAGGTGCAACAGGAGGTCCAGGCTGCGAGCCTCCGATTTTGTTTGTGTCTCGCCGCCGCCTCTTCTTGGGTGTCTCCTGGTGCGTGCCCTCGTCCTCCAAGCCTCCAGCCTGCCGACGGTGCCAATTCCTAGGGTCTCCCAGCCCTGCAGGTTAGCGCACCACCCGGCCCGCGGGTCCCAGTAGCGTCTCCCCCGGGGATCTCGATGCAATTTTCCCCCGGTTTGTGGCGAGGGGGAGGCCTCTGATTACAACCCACGCGGTCAGAAATCTCTGTCAGCCCCCGTCTGGCCAGGAGAAGTGGAGCGTCGGGAGTGCCCACAGTTCCCGCATGGACACTGGATCCGACGGGCCTCGCTCGTGTCAGTCGCTGTTCTGCCTCAGTCAGCAATCGTCATCAGGCCCCCGGGCTCGAATTTCGGCGACCCGCCGTGCAGGCTCGCAGATGTGCGAGACAGCGGCACGATCCTTGCCAGCGTGCATGCGTTACGTCGCAGGCAGTCCCACACGCAAGGCCGCTGCTCAGGTCTCGGCCGCAGGCCTCTCCGCCGGTGGCTGGGTTCCGTTAGTTATGGACTGTTTCGGGGGCCCGGTAGTGAGGTACGCGCGAAGCCGACCAGGTCAGGAGATGAGTCCTCAGGGATCGGAGGCGTCACGGGCTCCGTATGTGCAGGATATTTTCAGGATTGCATTTGCGGCCGGAGGAGCGCGCTTAGGAAGCGGCCATCTTCCAGCGCGGCGGGTGGGAAACTTTACTCCTTTAAAGTTCATTATTTGGTGTAACTTTTTAATCTTTAAAGGTCATTGTTTAGTTTCCGGAGTTTTGCACTTCAGAATGATAAAAATGTCACCCGGCTGCAGGGCCGCATTTAGCATTGGTGGCAGGTGGTATAACAGTCTCTGTTGGTAGCCTCCAATGTCTTCCTTGTTCACAGATTATCTCACTACTGCCCTACATCTCTCCATAGCCCCTTTCTCACATTTAATTTCTTTTATAGTGCTGCTCATCCCTAGATAGGGGTCAGAGAACTTTACATTGCACACACATTATGCAGCAACAGTGTTTTGTGCAAGTGCGTTAATGACTGCGTCTCACATAAGTGTTGCAAACAACCATGTCACTGGCCTCCTCCAGACAACAAACTATCTTATGTTGCGTGCAGTCTATTTTATACTGTGTGTAATACAATATTTAAATTAATTGCATACATACTCAGTGTTTTCTATCACAGACTGTGCCCTCATTGCACCATAAATATGTCACTATTCCCCTAGTGCGCCAACAAGGATTCAAATCAGTGACCCTCCGGCTACAGACTTAGACATCTGAAGTGATCAGATCAACCAACTGAGTTTTCTTGAAGCGCAAGACATTTCCCACAGATGAGTTTACCTTACATTCATTTTCCATTTTAGGTGTGTACAATCAGGCCGAGGTGATTGCTGGTGACGGGGAGGGTGAAGTTAGACCTGAGGAGCGAGTAAATGTGAGATCGATCATGAGAACGAAAGAGAGAGAGATGAGTGAGAGTGTGAAAGTTATAAAAGAAGAGTACATTTTAGTTGAAATGGGCAAGGTACTGCATGTGAAGATGAGAAATAAGGTTTAAAATACATGATATCGGGATGGAATGATGGAGTATGTCTAATGTTATGACGTAAAGTTATGTTGTACTATTCTTGCCTGCCTGTGTCAATAAGTAGCTGTACTTTATTAATGTGGGCGTTGTTTACAGTAAAGCACACTGCAATCAATATTAGCACCTACACTTGACAAAAGAATTTCAATTTTTTTCATTCTTATTATGACCGGGTTGGCACTTGGCCTTTAAAAATAATTTGCCCTGCCTGTTAAAACCTGCTTTTGTCTCCAATTATATTATATTGTGTGAAAACAAGTATGCCAAGAATGTCAGAACACAAAAGCAGTGTGGGATTGTGTGAAATGAACTTCTATATTTCAATCAGCTGGAGGTTTATGGCGCGATAGAGCCAAGCTACACTGTTGACTCCATTGGGCTCCAGAGCAGATAAGTACTTTCCCCCCAGCAACACCCCCCCCTTACTTACCATGGGCGGCAATCTGAGGGATAGCCCCGGGCGCCAGAAGCTCTAGCTACGCCACTGGCGAGAGGCAGGCAGCGCCAGACACCAGGGTCTGATTAGGTACAGCATTAACCCACACTGAGGCCTGTTTGCAAGAAGGGCCTTCACTCTTCGAAAATCTGCAGATTAATGTTACCAGGAAGTCGGCTCTTGAGAGTTTCTGAAGGAAATCCGGAATCAGTGCAAGGAGATATTCAGTCTTAAACAGTGATCTCCATTAAGGGTGTACTGCAATACAGGGATATGCAATACAGGCCCCTACAGCCACTACAGGGGCGAGGGCTACCCTTTAGGGGCCCCTGGTCTGCCAAAGGCCTATGAGTGTCCGCAAAATATAGGGCCCTCACCACAATCTGCATGGTGGCCGTATCATTGTGCATTACGCCAAGGCTGGATTAAAGCATTCATCACCAGTGCATGGATGAGGAGGAAGGGTAATACCCTGTGAAATTTACTATGGCAGACACATGTAGCGCAGGAGCCAGGTTTCACTCAAGCAGCTGTGTGAGTCACTAGCAACATCCAGAAGGCAAGTAGTGTAGGGATCAGGAGACTTTATCTGAATGTCTGAGCCACTGGTGGAGGGGTAAGCTGGAATCTATTAAAGTGCACAAGATTATTGTAGTAGAAGAATGAGTGAGGCTGGGTTCAAGGAGTGAGACTATAGAACTCGACTCTGCTGAAATACAGGAGGTCAGTGATGTGAGCAGTAACAGGTGCCATTATAGTTTATGAGGACAGTGCTGTGGAACTGAGTCTGAAATTAGTTGAACTAACCAGTAATGTAAGAATGAGTGATACAACATCGGATGAGTGAGGTTCCATGTCATTGAGTAAGGTCGGACATATATGGAATGGATGAGACCATGGAAGCCATGATGGCAGTGACCTGGCACATATGTTCAAGAGTCTCTCCGAGAGTCAGTTACCAATGCTGGTTAAGGAAGTGAGTCTCCGGTGAAGCCTATGCAGTCAGTGATGTGGTACCAACCACGACTTGTGGGCAACGAGAGAGGCATAATTGAACTAGAATTGGGGAGAGGATGTGGTCCATCGGCTGCGCTGCCGACTTTGGTGCTGGAAACCAGGGTTCGAGCCTCGGGGTCGCGTCCACATCCTGTGATTCTGGGCAAATCACTTAATCTCCCCGTGCCTGAATGTGTAATGTAAATACGGTGCTATGTAAAGCGCTCCAATACCTTCGGGTCGAGTTCGCGCTCTATAAATATGCACACAAAAAAAACTACACTAGGCTAGTATTACCAACACTATGTGGGGACGAATGAGGTGCCATCTCAGGGGTGGGTGAGGTTGGACTGAGGTGTTTGAGACCAGTAGCACGGGAATGATGAAGTGTATGAGGACAGTAAGTTGCTGTGAGTAGGACTCGAAGCCGTGTTTGAAGCCAGAGATTTGGTAATGAGTAGATTCTAGGTACAGAAGTGGCCACTGACGCAGAGCAATGGGGACCAACAGTGACGTGGGAGTCCACGAGAGTCCGCTGAAGTGCTCAGGCCAACACTGTGGGTGCTGAGGAGAAGACACAGAATGACTGAAAGAACATTGATGTGTCTAGCAGGGAAGTGGAGCTACACTGTAGATTACTGAAGTATGCCAGGCAGGAGATGTGTGCAATGGGTGAGACTCCATTGAAGTGTGTGCGGCTAGAGAGAAGGACAGAGTGAGGCTCCGCAGACATGTTCAGGAGCATCTGTCTAGTTTACTTACACATCGCAAACTCAAGTGTTGTACATGTAGTGACAAAACTTTGTGTTAAAACTCAGTGTGTCTTCCCAGTTTTTGTATTGGATTTCCCTGAACTCCCCACTGACACTTCATTGTGAGCGCCCAGAAGTGTAAATTAAGACACGTTCAGCTTGATGTACGAAATTTTCATTTGCAAAAAGTGATAGCAAACGGTGCACCTTCTTTTTGCGACAAGCAAGGAATTTTGAGAACCGATTGGTATACTATTGGTCAGTTCATAAAATTCCAAATCATAGTAGTTCACAATCCGACTTACCTCAATCTTTATGAGGTAGGTCATAAACTGCAACTCACTAAGATTTGTATACATCACAGAGATGGTGGCCTTTAAACAGAGCAACATATCTGCGTTTGCAGTTGAAATAAAGTAACTTTTTTTAATGTTACTTGTTTTCCTTAAAGCAAACGAGCCTGCATTTAAGAAGAAAAGTTTGTGGTTTGCTTTTATTTGTTTGAGAGCTGGTAATAGTTCCGCAAACCACTGTTTACTTCCCAACAAACTTTTTTTTTTCTTTTTTTTTTAACATTCACAAAGGGTTCCCATTTGCAAATGGGTTGACACCTCCTTTGAAGTGTTGGTAAAATGTCAATGTTTTGCAATCAGATTTTGAACGCAAAACATTAATACGTACCAAACACATTGCAGTATTAAAGGGATGCCCTAAACATGCCCTATCAAAATAGCAAAGCGATATGGGTTTCTAAACCATTTTAAGATTCGGTAACGTGTTACTGAATTTAAAAATGGGGTTGTGCATAACTAAAAGACATTTTTCAGTCCCAAAGTCTGTGATTTTGTGGATTGCTGGTTTCAAGACTACAAAATGGCTTTGTAGATCCAGGCCTAGGCTACTGTCCAAAACAAACTCAACAGAGTACTCCATATGTTCTTATTTCACACTTGCATGCCCGACTTCCTTCCCTTGCGACTCATACATAAATTAACCAGGCACAGCTTACACCTCTTTCTTGGCATAGGTCTGACTAACATGTTAAAAAACATCCTGTCAATTTGTGATCGAAATGAATACATTTACTAGGCTCATCATCATGACATGGAACTGAGTGAATGCCAATGAAATATGTGCAGAGACGTCATTAGGATTTGCATTTGAGGGAAAACATGTCCTTGTAGCAAAAAAGTGTCAAGGTGAAACAATCTGGATACAGTCGATTTTTCCTCACGTTGGATGTATGTAATGTATGCATGGTTTATGTCGCACACGTGCACTGTAAGAGGTACTTGTACTTATCGCCAATGCTGAAGTACCTTTAATTGAACGGTACATCACTTCTCAGCATCTTTCACATCTTTTCACGTTCAACACTTGACAAAAACCATCCAGGGTGGAGAAAATTAACACTACCCTTCTCCAGGTGTGCATCTCTAGCAACCACCAACAAAAGGCGTTCTAGAACGTTGCTTTGTTTGATGACGTCATTTCCGGTTTTTAGACCTACGAGGACATCATTCACCGGCTGCTTCTGTTCAAATTGCTGTATTCCAAAGTTTCCTTGGCGTGGTTGACGTTTTACTATCGAAGGCACAGACACCAAGCCCATGGTAGAGTTCTGTTACAACAAATGCACAATTAACAAATGTAATGCCATCACACTTCGCCAAGGAAGACATTATCCTTGACACACTGACCTCGGCTTGATGCTGCCAGTCAGCGAATGACTGTCAGTAGCTCAGTGACGACCGAGTGAAACTTGTCAGGTGCGGCGGCGCAAACACACTGAGGCGTTGTGCTCAGGCGACTCTTCACCCTGACGCCGCCAAGGGCCGGGTAAATAACCCCAGCCTCCTGCGCACACACCTCCTGGCACCAGCTGCATTCCTGACACTTGTTTTCTCTAAATGTTTTCCACTTTCAGGTTGCGCGTTCTAACACGCCGCGACCTCTGTCTTTTTTTATTCTTCACGTGGGTAGAACAGGAAAAGAATGCTAACAGCAAAACTGGAGAAGCGGTGTTTACGTAGGCTGGGGCTTAGGCATTCCTAAAATAGGAGAAAAAAGTCACTTGTTTTCGTAAAACCCTCCCGTGGCTGGCTCAGAGCGCGTGTGTAACAACGCGCCATGACATCATTGCCCCCAGCGCTCGGACGGGACAACTGAAATAACAAGCGCTCGCCATGACGTTTTCTTCTCCTTTTTCTGCCGTCCCACTTGGACAGCCTTGCCTGCTAAAAGGTTTCCTATCTTTATGGAGCCATGTGTTTGGCCCCATAAAGATAAGAAACCTTTTGCAGCAGAAGGAAGGCAGGCGAGCCCGTCCAAATGGAACGGCTCAAAAAGCCGAGCAAATACGTCATCACCAACTCTATTCCAATGGCTGGCCACCGTTTACCATAAACGGTGACGCCAGCCAATGGAAAAGAGGGGTGGGGCTTAAAGCCCTTTACCAAAAATACCCGTAAACATTAAGTCTTGCCAGCGAGACTGCGCATGCGCGCAGCCTACGCCAGCCGAGGCCTTACAAGCTTTTAGGAGCCTGGTTGTGCTGCTTTCCTTTGACCTCAGATCGTTGGGAGGTTACTGGAGATATATATGTATAATATATATTACCTACTGGCGATAGCCAGTAGGTAGTTATAGTTAGGACCACGTTTCCATAGGAAAACCTCAACATTCTATTTTGAATAACTTTGGCGCCGGTCGACGAATCCTCGCGAATTTCTCAAAATAGGTGGGGCGCTACGCTCCGCTCCTACCCTGAAAGTCTCGGGGGGATTCGTCAAGCGGGGGCTGAGATAAAAGGGGGGTCCCAAAACGCGTTTTTCCCATGCATTTTTCCATAGGACCTTTAGAACGAGCTACAGCCCGAATGGCTGAACAGAATTACTCAAAATTTGGCAGAGAGGTAGTCCCTAGGTCAAGGAAGTGCCTTTTGTAGGTTTGGTGTAAATCTGTTCAGTAGATTCTGAGAAAATAGCCTTTAAATCAATATATATATCTGAGCCAGCTTACGGTACGCTTACCGTACGCTTACGGTAAGCGTACGGTGGCGTGCGCGAGCGCGATTCTGATTGGCTCTTAGATCTTAGTAAACATTCGAATCGGCCGAAACCAGGAAGCGGCGGCCGCCATTTTGTCTCTCGCACTGAGAGAGATTTTTAAAAAAAGGAAGCCAAAAAACATGTAAAGGGGCTGTTTTGACAACTCCCTCCCACATAGTCATGTGGAGGGAGTCCCCAAACATCCCCCAAGTGCAAAAACGGTTTTATTTTTTTTTCGGCAATTTCACGGGGTACGCTTACCGTACGCTTACGGTAAGCGTACGGTAAAAAAATAAAAATAAAAAAAACACTATCCACACTTACCCCACCCCCTGTGCTTTTGGTGGCCGAAGGCCACCAAATGTGCTGGGCTTATTACAATGGAAAAAAACACTATCCACACTTACCCCACCCCCTGTGCTTTTGGTGGCCGTAGGCCACCAAATGTACAGGGCTTATTATAAGGGAAAAAAACTTAGCATTTAAAAAACCGTACTAATTCACTGAAAAAACCATAGGTTTCACACACGTTATAGTTAGGAATTAGCATTTAAAAAACCTTGCAAATTCACTGAAAAAAACATAGGTTTCACACATGTTATAGTTAGTGGAAATTTTACTGATAAAAAACCAATGAAATTGCCCCGTTATAGTTAGCGCAGGCAACTATAACTCACGCGACCGCAATCCTCTGCTGATGACATATGTGTCTTTATGAAAAAAAAATATTTGTAATATATGTATAGCTAAAAATGTATGGAAGAAGACATGGGCAAATAAGTGTCTAAATACAGTATTAGCATCAGCAGAGGATTGCGGTCGCGTGAGTTATAGTTGCCTGCGCTAACTATAACGGGGCAATTTCATTGGTTTTTTATCAGTAAAATTTCCACTAACTATAACATGTGTGAAACCTATGGTTTTTTCAGTGAATATATATATATATATTACCTACTGGCGGTCGCCAGTAGGTAGTTATAGTTAGGACCACGTTTCCATAGGAAAACCTCAACATTCTATTTTGAATAACTTTGGCGCCGGTCGACGAATCCTCGCGAATTTCTCAAAATAGGTGGGGCGCTACGCTCCGCTCCTACCCTGAAAGTCTCGGGGGGGGATCCGTCAAGCGGGGGCTGAGATAAAAGGGGGGTCCCAAAACGCGTTTTTCCCATGCATTTTTCCATAGGACCTTTAGAACGAGCTACAGCCCGAACGGCTGAACAGAATTACTCAAAATTTGGCAGAGAGGTAGTCCCTAGGTCAAGGAAGTGCCTTTTGTAGGTTTGGTGTAAATCTGTTCAGTAGATTCTGAGAAAATAGCCTTTAAATCAATATATATATCTGAGCCCGCTTACGGTACGCTTACCGTACGCTTACGGTAAGCGTACGGTGGCGTGCGCGAGCGCGATTCTGATTGGCTCTTAGATCTTAGTAAACATTCGAATCGGCCGAAACCAGGAAGCGGCGGCCGCCATTTTGTGTATTTCACTCTGAAAAAAAAGAGTGAAAACAAGGAAAGGGGGCAATGAGGAGAGTTACAGACCCCCTAACATTTGTAAGGGGGTCAAAGAAGGACAGAAGTACAAAAAAAACATTTATTGATTTTAAAAAAAATCACGGGGTACGCGTACGGTAAGCTTACGGTAAGCGTACGGTAGAAAAAAAAAAAAAAAAAAAATGAAAATCAGATTTAAGTGTTTAGATATTAGGGGGCTCTAAAAAGAGCCGTTGTGTTTATGAAATGATTTTTTAGTGGTACCTACAAGTAAGTACCGATGCAGAGTCTAAGGTTCAAGAGGAAGACTCTGTTCCCTTCATCATTGAAGTGCACACCATCTCCTCTATAAATGTCTTGCATGTCATAACGCAAGTTGTTGTGGTAAATGGCACCCATACCATAGTCACGGAGGAAAGCAGAAACAGATTTGTTGACGTGCTTTCTTGCTTTGTCATCGCACCGCGTGCCCACCGTGCGTGCACGGCACTAACTGCGTAAAGTGGGCGCGCGGTGCGCGAAGCGCACCGCGTGCTCACTGTGCGCGCACGGTGCGCAAAGCGCACCGTGCGCGCACGGAACGAACTGCGTTAAGTGGGCGCGCACGCCACGAATGGCGTAAAGTAACTTAGCATTTAAAAAACCGTACAAATTCACTGAAAAAACCATAGGTTTCACACACGTTATAGTTAGGAATTAGCATTTAAAAAACCTTGCAAATTCACTGAAAAAACCATAGGTTTCACACATGTTATAGTTAGCGGAAATTTTACTGATAAAAAACCAATGAAATTCCCCCGTTATAGTTAGTGCAGGCAACTATAACTCACGCGACCGCAATCTTCTGCTGATGACATATGTGTCTTTATGAAAAAAAAATATTTGTAATATATGTATAGCTAAAAATGTATGGAAGAAGACATGGGCAAATAAGTGTCTAAATACAGTATTAGCATCAGCAGAGGATTGCGGTCGCGTGAGTTATAGTTGCCTGCACTAACTATAACGGGGGAATTTCATTGGTTTTTTATCAGTAAAATTTCCGCTAACTATAACATGTGTGAAACCTATGGTTTTTTCAGTGAATATATATATATATATATATATATATTTACTGAAAAACACGTAGGTTTTACAGACTTTATAGTTAGGAGTTAGCATTTAAAAAACCTTTTAAATTCACTAAAAAAAGTTTCAGGGACGTTATAGTTAGTTGGACATTTGACTCATAGAAAACCAGAGAAATTTGCCTGTTACAGTTAGTTGAGCTAACTATAACTCGCGCGCCCGCAATGCACTGTTGATGATGTCACATATTACATCACTCATGACATGGTCAGTGACATCACTGATGACATCACTGATGACATCTCAAATGACATCACTGATGACATCATCCAGTGAATGTGTGTTTCTGTAAAGTTTAAATATTTTTCATATAAATCTATGCCAAGGTGTATTGAAGAATGAATGCATTTACAAGTGCCTGAAGGGATTATTTAGTAGGTGCGTGACTGACTGTATAAGTGAGTGATTGAACGTGTCTTACTGAATGCATGGGTTAGTGACTACACTGTGTGAAAGTCTGTATTAGTCTCTCAGTTGGTGTGTAAGCAACTGCATGGGTTGCTGAATAGCTACATGAGTATCTATATGGGTTATTGATTTGCTGTCTGAGTAGCTGTATGTGTCCCTGAGTGTCTGTATGGGTGGGTGGGGGGGTGTATGACTCTGTGCATAGATGTCTGAGTGGGTGATTCACTGGTTGTATGGATTCAGAAGCACATCTGGGAAGGGCTGTATGGATGAGTTACTGTGTGTATGGGTGTGTTGGTGAGTGAATGAATGTCTCAGTGGTATATGTGTGACTAACTGCATATGTTTTAAGGCACTATATGTGAGTGTTGGAGTATATAAATGACTATACATGAGAGTAAGTTATTTGAAGAGTTTTTGTATAAATGAGTGTCTGCTTGTATCAGTAATTGTATAAGACAGTAAATATGAGTTAGTAACGCTATAAATAAGTGATATGGCGTATCTATGAATAACAGACTTGGTGTGTATAACTGTATACATGAGTAAATGGATATGTGATTGATTCTTTGCATTACTGACTAGGTGTGTGAGTAACTCTGGATGAGCGGCGGAATGTGACTGCATGTATAGATGTATGAGTGCATATTATACTACTGTATTGATGAGTAACTACATGTATAAGTGACTGGATGTGTGTGTAGACCTAGGAAACAGTGAGTGGTATGTAGTATATGGCATTGTTGTGTGTATAGTTTCAAAAATTGTAGTCTGCATTTTAGAATGGGTGTATCAAAGTTCATATTAGGTCATCAGTATGTGCATCAGATTATCACGTGGATGATGTCATCAGTGATGTCATCAGTGATGTCATTTGAGATGTCATCAGTGATGTCATCAGTGATGTCACTGACCATGTCATGAGTGATGTAATATGCGACATCATCCACAGTGTATTGCGGGTGCGCGAGTTATAGTTAGCTCAACTAACTATAACAGGCGAATTTCTCTGGTTCTATATGAGTCAAATGTCCAACTAACTATAACATCCCTGAAACCTATGTTTTTTTTAGTGAATTTCAAAGGTTTTTTTATATGCTAATTGCTAACTATAACGTCTGTAAAACCTATGGTTTTTTCAGTGAATTTCGAAGGTTTTTTAAATGTTAATTTAATATTTTAATGTTTATAAAACCTATATTTTTTCTATTTTTTTTGTAATATTTTGGAACTCTATTATACTTCTTTTTTTTAACTTTAAAAATTAAGTAATGTTTTATATCTTCCCCAAAAAATATGTATATATAAATATTTTTTTTTTTTAGAAAACTGAACTCCCATACCGGTAGTGTACCAAACTCCATCACCATGCAAATCCTATCTGCGATATTGCTAAACTCGTAAAGGATGCGCATTTCGTATCCGACGGATTCGTGGCACCGCATTCCGGGGTAACATCATATACGTATGAGTTTGCGCCAGCTGCTACATAGGTATCCGACGGGTACGCAGTACCAAGCCATGCGTTACGTCATGTACGTATGGGGTCGCGCGCGTTGCGTATGCGATGAGTGCACGCTGCCAGGCCCTGTGTTACGTCATAGACGTATGGTGTCGCGCCGGGTACGCCATTCCCTTGTTTTTTTTTTATGTCTCAAAACTATATCTAAATAACTTTAAACTGTATATGAGAGCAAACGATAATCTAAACTATTTTAAACATTTATATATTTCTAACTCTAATAAACTTATATATTTTCTCAAAATCTTGTTGGGTGTGGCCTCCTTGCACCCTCGATGCGCGGTTGCCATGTGAGCTTAAAAAAAGCATTTGATTAGTTCATAACATTTCCCATTGTAACAGTTGGAGGACCCCACCCATTTTAGTCATTCTCTCTACAGCGTTTGATGAGACACACCCCTTCTGATTAGAGAGCTTTTTTGAAAAGTTTTTTTGCTGTGTACACATCTTCTACTACAAACAAAATGCAACGATCATCTTGATCAATATTCATGGTCTGTACATTAGCCTTCCACGTGTGATGGCCATGCATCTCAAACGTTACATCAAAAATCCAATGTGTGTTACACAATGCCCCGGGTGTGTGTGTGTGCACATTATTGTGCTGCCTTTCGGCCTGGGTATTGCTGGCTCGAAGGGGTATCATCAGCCACAGGCAGAGTGCACATCCTAGATCACATGTGACAAACAGTAAACATTTATGTGTACATTTGTATTGCTGTATTCTCTGTTGTCAGGCTTTACCAGTATAGTAGTGTGTCATATGTGAGACTTTCAGATTCACGTTTGGCATGCATTGCTTGACTATAATGAACTTTATCACTATTTATGACGTAGCCTCACTGCTGATCCTCTCTCCATCCGAGCACATTCACATGTGTGCACTTCGCGACAGCAACACTTTCAATAATACCGCACACCATTGAAATGAGTGTCTGCGCATATCCACAACCTTGACAACGACATGTGATGTTGGCCATTCAATGTTTTCGAACAGCATCTCATTAGCAGTTGCCGCCCTCCTGGTACATGCTACATTAATGTAAACTGCGCATTCTGCGACGTCAAAACTGCAACAGAAAAACACATAAGTACACTTCCTGGCCAGGCAGGAACTGAACAACGCCCAGGTCCCCGGAACTATTATTCACGCCCCTACGCTCGCCTGGCGTACGTAAGCCCAGCCCACTTTGCGTACGTATAAATAGGATAACGACGACGCCACATGTCCCAGTTCTTCTACACTGCCTCAGGTGATAAGGCCGCATCCACCTCGCATATCACAATGCGCAATAAAAAAAGGGATCCATTAAGCGTACACCATCATCGCAATCAGCTCTGCACCTGAATTGTGAACACTGCTGCCCGTTGTGTTTGGACACACAACAATGCCAGCAGGTGAGCAGAGGGGCCTGGGTGCACAGGGGCTGCAATTGAGCGCGATGCTGCGGGAGGGGTGGGGTGCATCAGCCTGGGTGCGCAGGTACAAACAAGCGATATTGCCATGCTTAATAATGTGTTCTCTGACCTCATTAAGTCACATATCTGTCTCATTTTAAGGACCTGCTGGACCGTACTGTAGGCCTGAGCCAGCGGGCAGCGCTGCCCTACAGACACGTGGTACAAAAGGGGGTGGTGATGGACGGAGCATCAGAACCAATCAAACACTCACACCCAGTCAACAGATCTGGGTTTGATCCATCACCGTTCTTTAGCCCACTCTGCCACCCCAGTTGAGACATGGCCATATGCCAATCAGTCTGACCCTGTGCCTCATGGGAACAGTCCAGCCCGAACTGCCAAGCCATGCCTTCCCTGGACCGGAAACAAGCTTCCTAGGACCGGTTTCTGGCATTTCAGCCGTCTTCAGCCAGGCTTGCTTGAATCCAGTGGCAAAGTGAGCAAGGGACTCGCGTCTGAGCATACCCTGCCAACTTATGGCGAACAAAGCGGTACAAAAGGGGGAGGTGATGGACGGAGCATCAGAACCAATCAAACACTCACACCCAGTCAACAGATCTGGGTTTGATCCATCACCGTTCTTTAGCCCACTCTGCCACCCCAGTTCAGACATGGCCATATGCAAATCAGTCTGACCCTGTGCCTTATGGGAACAGTCCAGCCCGAACTGCCAAGCCATGCCTTCCCTGGACCGGAAACAAGCTTCCTAGGACCGGTTTCTGGCATTTCAGCCGTCTTCAGCCAGGCTTGCTTAAATCCAGTGGCAAAGTGAGCAAGGGACTCACGTCTGAGCATACCCTGCCAACTTATGGCGAACAAAGCGGTACAAAAGGGGGTGGTGATGGACGGAGCATCAGAACCAATCAAACACTCACACCCAGTCAACAGATCTGGGTTTGATCCATCACCGTTCTTTAGCCCACTCTGCCACCCCAGCCCGAACTGCCAAGCGATGCCAGAAACCGGTCCTAGGAAGCTTGTTTCCGGTCCAGGGAAGACATGGCTTGACAGTTCGGGCTGGACTGTTCCCATGAGGCACAGGGTCAGACTGATTTGCATATGGCCATGTCTGAAATGGGGTGGCAGAGTGGGCTAAAGAACGGTGATGGATCAAACCAAGATCTGTTGACTGGGTGTGAGTGTTTGATTGGTTCTGATGCTCCGTCCATCACCACCCTCTTTTGTACCGCTTTGTTCACCATAAGTTGGCAGGGTATGCTCAGACGTTGAGTCCCTTGCTCACTTTCAATCAATCAATCAATCATAGCATTTGTATAGCGCGCTACTCACCCAGAAGGGTCTCAAGGCGCTGGGGAGAGGGGTCTGTTACTGCTCGAAGAGCCAGGTCTTGAGTTGCTTCCTGAAGGAGAGATGGCCCTGGATGGGGAGGGAGTTCCAAGTCTTGGCTGCCAGGTAGGAGAAGGATCTTCCTCCAGCGGTGGCTCTGCGGATGCGTGGTACGGCGGCGAGGGCGAGGCTGGTCGATCGTAGCTGGCGGGTGGGCGTGTAGAAGGTCAGGCAGTTGTTGAGGTACATGGGGCCCAGGTCGTGGAGAGCCTTGTGTGCGTGGGTGAGGAGCCTGAACGTGATCCTCTTGCTGACGGGGAGCCAGTGCAGGTCTCTCAGGTGGCCGGAGATGTGGCTGTGTCGGGGGATGTCCAGGACGAGTCTTGCGGAGGCGTTCTGGATGCGTTGGAGTCTTTTCTGAAGTTTGGCTGTGGTTCCGGCATAGAGGGTGTTCCCGTAGTCCAGTCGGCTGGTGACGAGTGCCTGGGTGACCGTCCTCCTGGTTTCGGTGGGGATCCATCGGAAGATCTTACGGAGCATGCGCAGGGTGTTGAAGCATGATGATGAGACGGCGTTGACTTGTCTGGTCATCGAGAGGGAGGAGTCCAGGATGAAGCCCAGGTTGCGTGCGTGGTCCGTTGGCTTGGGAGTGGGACCTGCTGGACCACCCTGATAGCGGCACCCCGGAGTTGGAGCTCGCACCGGCACGTCCTTGGACACACCAGTTGTGGCAGGTGAGCAGTCAAGCCTCGGCGCACAGGAGCTGCAATTGAGCACAGAGCGGAGAAAGGGGCTGGGGTGCAGCAGCCTGGGTGCACAGGTGCAGGCAAGCGATGCTACCATAGATAATAATGTAATCTCTGGCCTCATTCATATCTCTGTTTCATTTTAAGGACCTGCTGGACCGCACTCTTTCTCGCGGACCCCAGCGTCCCAGACACACGAGTGACGGGAGGTGAACAGTGAGGGCTGGGTGCAGTAGGACGGCGCTCTGTCTCTTCCTCCCTCTGTTCTTTTCACTCTCCCTCCCCTTCTCCCTTCCACCCACTCGCTCTCTGTCCCATTCTCACTTTCCTCCGTTCATTCTCACAACTTTTCTTTTTCTCTTAGATATGGCACACATACGTATGTTTCTTTTTTGTCTTGCAGGTTTTGTACACTGCTTCCGGAGGAGTCCCACCCACTTCTTTCATGTTTTACTGTTGTTCGAATAAAGTTACATTTCCATTTATTTGTGTTGTGTTAATAAAAGTTATTTTCTTTTTACCAATAAATAACTGAGTGTATGGGCCTTCTTTTTCTGACAACACTTGTCTGTAGTTTATTGTGAAAATCAGCGGTTGATACTAGGTTATAAGGGAAATTTTGTTTAATTTTCCTGGGCACCTACCAAATCTAAACCAACAGACTATTACATAAATGAAGCTTGGGTAATTGTACAACGGCAAGAGTTCTATGAGTGTATCCCTTTATAACACCATGAGTACTGCCCGTGTGATTACAGAACCAATAAGGCACTGCCTAGGGCCACCGAGGCTTCAAGGACTGGCGAGGCCCACCCTGCATATTTAAATAAAGCCCCGGAGGTTGCCAATCCCCGGTCTTGAGTTGGCCTCGAAGCCCCCCGAACAATTCGTAAACAATACCCGGGGAGGTGTTGATCCCCTAGTCTGCGAAACGTCTCTGTGCCCTCCCATGCCTAATTTACATGTGAGATTAAGATCCCCAGTGCTGTTGAGACCCCGCAATATTATAATAGGATTGGCCCCGGAACATTACCCACCAGTGGGTTCATTTAAATGAACGGGTGAGACCCCGCTTCATTTTTTTTCTCTCCATTTTTACCGTCCTGTTCCGCTTTATTGAAACGATACGGGGTTTTCCTCCTCTCGCTTCAACGAGGCAAACAAGAAATTACTATCACAGGGTGCAAGCAATGCTCCCTCCCTGTAATAACAAACATAAATGTCCCGCGCTTGCACACCCCGGGACATTGTCTGACCTGCGCCTGGGAGGTGGCGCTCCATGGGACCATGATGCTTTGTTTAATGCATAACTACAGAATTAGTATAAATGCATACTAACACTACTTGCACACGTGTGGTACAGTAACCAGAGTGTAGTGAAGAGGCAGAGGAAGCCCAAAATAAAAAAATATAAATCCTACCAGAGGTAGGATCACATAGTTCGATCAGCCGATGACCCTGGGATGAGTAGAAACAGATTCACCAAGGAAACGGGTCTTCAGCACACGACCCTGGGATGAGTAGAAACAGATTCACCAAGAAAACGGGTCTTCAGCACAACGCAAGCAAGCGCAAAATCTTGGTGAGTGCTGCCTTCTTTTCACCTTCTCCCACTCCTCGCCAAATTTATGTAGTTAACAGGAAGACAGCAGTGGATCCGATAAGTAGATTTATTGCAGGAAAAGAAGACAGCTTAAACAGCCACCAACAGGACCAGACACCAAGGCATCTGTCTTCTCCAGCACCGTGTACAAACTCCCCAAGATTCCCCTCATGACAGCCCTACATTCTAACATTACATACTTACATTATAGTATCATTGCATACTAACATTGTACTATGACTTACATTGAAATAGTACACAGAGCACATCACTTTACAGCAATTAGCTCACGGTTTAATCCCCGAGTCTTCAGACCAGTAGGGGTGAGTAGTTCGCTTCCCACTCCCTGTATAGTATAAACACATACTAACACTACTTACAGTTGTACTACAGCGGCCAGTATGCTACAGCGCCCACAGCCTATCACTTTACAACAATCAGCTTGGTTTGATCCCCGAGTCTTCACACCGGTAGACGTAGTACTTCGCTTCCCACTTCCGGTATAGTATAAACGCACGGTAGAGCTCAGTAGTTCGCTTCCCACTCCCTGTATGGTATAAACGCCTACTAACACTACTTCCACAGGTATCCTACAAACACCAGAGCACATCACTTTACAGCAATGACCTCCCGGTTTAGGCTCTAGGTTTCATACCCGACTGTAGCAGCATCTCATCTCAGCACCATGTCACTCTGAGCAACACCGCACTTTCAGACCGGTAGGTGTGACTACTTCGCTTCGCACTCCCCCACAGAGGTTACAGTGCTCCTATCCTCCTGTTTCCTACTCTTTTTGCCCTTTTTCCCCCTTACTCGCTTCAATGGAATCACAAAATGGCAGCCAACACTTCCTAGTTGCAACCGCTCACAGTGCTCACAACCAATAAGCAGCAAGCTCGTGCTCGTAACGCCTCAGCCAATCAGATGGCAGAATTCCCAAATATCGATGTCTGTAAATTTCAATATTTCTCCAAAACTACTGAACGGATTTACACCAAATAAACAAAAGTGTGCTTTCTAGACCAAGACCCATCTCCCTGCCAAATTTGGGGAAATTCCGTTCACCCGTTCGACCTGTAGCCTTGTCTAAAGTTTCGATTGGAAATTAACATGGAGAAAACACGTTTTGGGACCCCCCTTTTTTCTCGGCTCCCCCTTGACAAATCACCCCCAAACTTCCCACATAGGAGCTGATATGAACAAAGAATTAGTTTGGATAATTTTATGAAGATTCATCAAACGACGCCAAAGTTATAAGCAAAACACAAAATGCTCTTCCTATGGCAACTTGGTCCTAAATATAACTACCTACTGGCGACCGCCAGTAGGTAATATATGTGTGTGTGTGTGTTTATATATTTATATATATATATATATATAATGTGTGTGTATATATATATATATACACATACATATATATATATATCCATAAGTAATATATATATTTCTTACGCAGACCTAAAGAGTATCTATATAGTTTTAAAAACAGTTATTATGCATAGCTGTATGCTGAAATACACATATCTAGATACATACATACAATCAAATTATAAATGTTTACAAAAACAGGGATATGCTATATATTAGTGTTTGAGTATGGTGGTCATGTAGGAAAGAAACAACTCTTGAGTAGTCTTCTGAAGATAAGATCCCTGGATCTTATGTTTGGGGGTAATGAGTTCGATAGTTGGGCTGCTTGAACCTATGGTTCTTTTCTTGCATGGTGGGGTTTTGAGGCGAGATGTCATCTTGAGCAGATTTTCCTTGGTTGAATGTATTTGGTTATCTTATTCCAGATGAAACGTGGACCTGTTCCATGTATTGCTTTGTGAGTGATAGAAAGCAGCTTGAAGGTGTACCTTTAGGCAACTGGTAACCAATGTAGGGCCCTCGAGGCAGGGTAGATGTGGGCTTGTGGCTTTACATGTATGAGTAGTCTGGCAGCAGAGTTCTCAGTCCGTTTTAGTCTTTTCATAGTTGATAAAGAAGATCCGTGGCAGAGGTTATTGGCGTAATCAAGTTTAGACTGTACAAGAGATAGTAGCCTGGACCTTGTGTGGAAATCCCAGGTGGGGAAAGATGCATCGCAGAGTTTCATAGTAATGAAGCTTGATCTTCCGAATTTGTCCACTTGAGCATTCATTGCTAGCTTGGAGTCCATGGTAATCCCAAGGTTTCTTACTTTCTTAGATACTTTAGAAGGTGGTCCCAGATCTTCAAGCCTGCCTCAGAGTATGTCATAATGTTTCCAATTGCCACATGTGAGTATTTCAGTTTGGAAGCATTCAATTTGAGATGGCTCCATGTCATCCACTGAACAATGGCTCTGAGGCAACTGAAGATTTTTGAGTTTCCAATGTCATTGGGGCTTTCTAGTTTAAGGAGTATTTGTGTGTCATCTGCATAGTTATAGCATGGGAGCTGAAATTCATTGATCATTGCTGGTAATAACTTCATGTAAATGTTGAAAAGCATGGGTGAAATGATAGAGCCTTGAGGGAGCCCTGCTTTTGGGAAGTACGGCGTGGATAAGAAAGGGTCGGGTATGGATGGCATTTGTTCTGTTTTGAAGTTAGGATGTGATCCAGTTTAGAGCAGTCCCCTCTATGCCAGCTTCATAGAATCTTTGTATTAGAGTGTCATGGTCAACTGTGTTGAAGGCAGCAGAGATGTCCAGTGCAGCAACTCCATTCCGGTCTACTGTGTTTATAAGGTCATCCCAGACGACAGTGAGGGCAGATTCTGTGCCTCTTCCTGGGCTGAATCCTGTTTGGTATTCTGAACATATGGAGTTATCTTCACTGAATTGTGAAATCTGGGCGAATGCTGCTCTTTCTGACAGTTTGCCAAGGAAAGGTCCATTTAAAACTGGCCTGTAGTTGTCTAGTTCATGCCGGTCCTGGTTAGTTCTCATCTGTGTGCCTTTTTTAGGTCTTCTGGAAAGATTCCCATACATAAAGAAATATTGATAATTCTTCTTACAGGTGTGGCAGCAGAGGTAGTTAAAATAATGTTTTTGAAGATTTGTGGTGAACATATTGTGGGTACAGTATCTACCCCAAATTGCATTTTAGGGCTAGATGTGGGAGGACACTAGGATGACCATAGTACACCCCCCCCACACAAACACCGGCCCTCAGAGCCAAGTTTAAAGAAGCCAAAGACTTTTGCAATCCTAAAAATATCCAAAAGGGATAGGGTTGGTGTTACGGGGAAACTTAAATAAAGAAAAAAAGACAAGACTCCTCTTTGGCAAGGCAAACACAACTTTTTACTGCCACGACAGGGAGAGTAGCTGTCTCCACACAGGCAATCCGCTGTTTTCAATTTGCTGCTTCAAAGGCAGCCACTTTTATACTTAGTCAGAAAATGCTTGTTAAAAAAGGTAAAATTATGAATTACTTGGAAGTTCCATATTATTAAAAAAAACATTTTTTCACCTGTGTCCCTAACCTCTTAACCTATATCTTTCAAATCCTTTATTGCAGTTCTAGTAATGCTTAACAAACAAACTGTTCTCTACTCTTGAGTCATGTGTATTTGCCTGTGTGCTTTATCATTCTGTTCCCAAGACCTATTATCAGATTCTGTGTGCTCTTGGCTAACTCATTCTTCTGCTCCTATTGTTTAAGTCATGTTCTTAATTTCTGAAATCACAGAATTACGTACCTGTGTGCTAAAACCATAAATTCCTTCATGCTTACAAACACAAGTTTTCCTTTAACTAAGATCTTGCAGGTTATGCACTCTATTTTCAAGTGAACTCTTCACCTCTCTGGCATCAGCACAAGATTTCGGCCTGCACTGCTCTTTCACCATGTATACTTCTATATCCCTTTTTACTGATGTCTGCGGTAGCGTAATTGCTTCACATTTCATTTCCTCTATAACATTGGCCATCAGAAATGTTTACACCATTGGTTAGGGCATACCCAAGAGTCATTCCCACCCAAAAGCCTAAATGTGGCATCTCCAGGCACCCACTTCAGAAAACTCCTGGACCTAAGGAAGAACAGAAGACAGGACCTGCTATCTCTGACCTGAGAGGAACTCTGAAACACTAGACCTGCTCCTTCTTGTACCCAGGACAAAGAAGTGGACTCCAATGGTCATAAGCTGACGTCCTGTTAAAGCTACAGGGGCACAACAAGCTACAGAAGGACTTTTCCTGCAGTTGACCAGTGGGAAATCTGTTCAGGACGAAACTGGTTAGTGTATCCGACCCGTGCTCCATCACCGTCAGCTTCAAATTGCTCCTAGGTCCCCGTCTAATGGAACCATTGACTATCATTGCCATTTTGTGCTTCTTGGCGGTATTGCTACTTAAAACTTTAGAATTTCATATCTCCGGTTCCCCTTATTGGATTTTATGTCATTTTGTTTGAGTTTTAGTCTATTTTTTCTAATTGGTTTGGGATTTTTTCTGTTTTGCGTTTCGACTTTTGTTTTTGTACTACGTGAATACTGTACTTGTTGCCCTAAGTTAAGCCTGTCTGCTCTGTCCTGTAGCTACCAGGGTTTTGAGGTCAGGTTAACCTAATTAGTTTAAGGGTTCACCCTGACTATGATTGTGATTGTTCCTTGAGGTAGGTAGTCACCCACCCAAAATAATAATCCTATTTCTTACAAGCCCCATGGTTCTTGCTTCAGAAAATCTTTTGGGGGAAGTTAGGAATGTTATTATAAGGCTTAGTGCTCAATAATGGTCCACTTACCTACTGCATTTTCTGGGGACATGAATGAAAGTTGATGTGCATGCCTATACTTTTTGTACTCTTTGAGTGGAGAGGCTTTGATCTAAGGAGGTAGCCAGGAGAGTTAGTCAGTGATGTTCTGAGGAACTTCTCAGTTAGTATAGCATGTTGTGGTTATGTGACTCCCAGCACTCAACTTTGTATGCACATCTGCTGATGCAAGCCCAATAATAAAGATAGAGGTGTGGAATGCGCTGTTGATTTTTAGGATAAAGAAAGTTATCATTTTTGTAGTAGGTGAATCTGAAGGATCAACTAGGATTGCAAGTGGGCTCAAATGTGCAATAAACAGTTGCTGGGACAGTGTGGAATGCTGTGGGTGATTGACATTGAATTGGAAAGGGGCTAGATAGACCATTTGGAATATCTGAGATTAATGAAGAATTCTAGCCCCAAGCCGGGTTAGATGAGCCATTAGGACGGAGTGGGTTACTGGGCCAAATGGTTGTGAGGTATCCATGGTGATGAGTGCTTCATGTCAGTGTTATTGCTGAGGGCATCCAGCCGCCTCTGGGTCTGGATGTTCCGAATTTGAATTGAGATTTTTCTTACAGGTTGTGGGTTTGGACTGGCATGGTAGAGGAATGTTTCAGATGATCACATAGCAATCTGGATTTTGTGCTTTAAATCTAAGGTTCTCAAAAGGGTTGTAGTTCATGCTCTTTTAAATTTGATGAAGACCATACCTCTTTTTGATGAGTGTTGAAGAAAGAGAGCTAAGGTGTCACAAAAGTGGCTGGCATCAGGTTGTCCTTGAGGTCAAATGGTGGGTGGGCATGGTTCAGCAGTGAGCCAACTATCCCGCTGGTAAAGACTAGTTTCTGGAATTCAGAGATAGTGACGAGGAGATAGACATTCACTGTTGCTTGTGGTGGGTTGTGTGGCAGCACTGTTGGTAGCTCTGTGGATTGGACGATCTGTGCTTGTGGTGGCCAGCAGGCACTTATGCTGTTTGGCAGTGCACGAGGGCAAAGTCAAGGGCCTTGTTCTTGGGAATGCTGTCATTATACTGTCATTTGCCCTGTGCAAAATATTAGTACACCATTCTCCATTATGCCCTATTCTGGGGTACTGAAAGACCTGGTACTGGAACTTGCACTTTTCAGCCTTTTAATGTGGAAGAGTATGCACCAGAAACAACTTCCCATCATTTTTATTTTTGTGTATGCAGATCAGTGTGGAATCTGTGCAAATTGTATTACGCCTCTCAGTCAGTTCTCCGTGCCTTTTACCAGTGGCACCAATGTGCCTTTTACCACTAGCACCAATGTGCCTTCTTTCTGCCTGTGGTGCTGTTATGTAGCTACTCTATTTTTGAACTTGGTGAAACTGCAAAAGGAAGTGCTCATGCATGCAAAATTTGTTGTCTGTTTACTGCGTTCCAAGAGTGTTTTGAAGGTAGGATTTGGATAGGGAGAACACCTCACTCCAAGTAATCTTGGACACCGTTCCGAAAGGTGGGATTTTAACTGAAACCCTTTGGCTATCAGCTGGGTTAAGCTAAGTAGCTCAATGGAAGGAACCCAAGACTACAACACCCAGAATGCATTCGGTTAGGCACTATTTTAAGCATGGACAATATCGTCCTAGAGAATGAACTGAGGCATCATCTTGGATCAGGGAAAACGCAGAGATGGTCCTGAGGAACAACATGAGGCCTGTGTTGGTTAAGAGGTCTTGCATTTGTGATAACATCAATGCTGTAATGGCAACCGTATGGGCTACATTCTGTAATTTCCCCAAAATGTGTCAACTCCCTCATAGCGATCAACTAATAGTCTGGCTTTTATAGGTGTATGCCAACCTGCATGATTGGGACTTTTCTCTTGCGTCTCTATATTTGCTATTGATTGATTTCTGTGGCTGTGGTGGTATCCTTTAAGTGTGTCAAAGCGAAATAGCCAGATACATTGATTCACAATTGGAGGCGTTTACCAAGTCTGAGCAGCCTTTGTTTTTTAGGTCTCGCCAGCGTGGGCTGCGCACATGCGCAGTCTCGCTGGCAAGATTTAATGATTTTAGGTATTTTCTGTAAAGGGCTTTAAGCCCCGCCCCTCTTTTCCATTGGCTGGCGTCACCGTTTATGCTAAATGGTGGCCAGCCATTGGAAAAGAGCTGTTTGTGACATTTTCGTTTTCCCATTTGGACGGGTTCGTCTGCCTTCCTCCCGTCGTAAAAGCTTTCTGATCTTTATGGGGCCATGTGTTTCAAACACATGGCCCCATAAAGACAAAGCTTTCACGACGGACGAAAGTGAAAGCGGACCGTGCTTGTTTCCTAACTTGCATGTTGGTGTTGCAGTGTTTATTCTTGTTTTGCTTGTGCTTGTTTACTTTTTGGTTTATTATGTTTTTGTTCTGCCTTTTCTTTATTCTTCCTCCTTTTTTTCATCCTGCCTCCCACTGTGTCCTCCTAGTTCTGCTGTTCTGGCGCGGGGGCATCTTTCAAGCTATTTCCTCTGCTTAGTCTTCCCTGTTGCCCAAGAAACCTCCGCTGATGGGCTTTATTCGCCCTTGGGGGGCATTCTCCTCCCCGCGGACTCCAATCGGCTATGAGGACCCAGCCGGGCGTAAGGGAACTCACCCTGCTGCTCCTGTTCCTGCAATCTCAGTTGGCAGGCGGTGTAATCACTCGGCCTCACTATCTAGCCCTCTTTGCCTCCCTGCAATCACAATCTGGAACGGGAGATTCACCCTGCCGCTCTCACAGCACCGCTCCTCTACCTTGCAGGCCCGGGTATGAGGGCTCGGCCCGGGTTCGAGGACTCAGTCCGGATGCAGCCGCAAGGCGGCCGTCTTGTGTTCCTGCTGGCTACCGCGGCCTCACCTCGGGCCGTCTGTTTCCCAGCCGCTGGATTTTCTCTGGAGAGAGAGCTCCCTGGTCACTCCCTCTTCTGCCTGCTGGGGACCGCAGCCTGCTGCAGATGCCGATCCTGGCCTCCGCAAGACGGGTCTCCGATGTCTGCCCCGCCCAGTTCAGCCGGCCGAGACACTCACTTCCCCATCTGCTGCTATCGACGCTGTCTTTCCTCAAGGGCTTCTGCCAGGTGGGTGTCCGGATTGCTGTTTGCTTTTCGTCATAGCCACTTCTGTTCCTGTGCCCTCTGGGCCATAGGCAATTGGGCCTATGCCGCCACCTCTGGAGCCGGCTGCAGGCCCCGAATATATTGTGTTCCCACTGTTCTCCGCGCTGGGATCTGCTGAGTCCCTACTTTTGCTGTCGGGGTGTTTTGAGATTGTCTTCCAGGATCACTTCTTTTTAACGTATTATAACAGGATTACGGGGTTTCCGGAGACCCGATTAGGAGAGAGCTCACTGCCATGTTGTCAGGTCACGCTCCCCTGTGTTTATTTTTAAGTAGGCCCAATTCATCACCCCTTACCATCATGCGTGATGGTTGGCATGAAGTTCTTGTGGTGATATCCTGCGTTTAGTTTTTCCCCCAAACATGTTTTTGTGCATTACAGCCAATGAACTTCACTTAGGTTTCATCTGCACAAAGGGCACTGTTCCAGAAACCTGGTTCATTCAGATGCTGTTTTGCAATGCTAAGGTGTAGTACATTTTGTAATCCATTTTCTATGAATATATTACAACCTTGAAAATGTCAAGTTGACGAAACAGAAACAATTGTCGGCTGCTTTTGTCTATTGTATGTAAACACTGAAAGAATTGGAAGGATGTGAAGAGGACTACACTATCAGGGGAACTTGCTGCATGTTTACTACATTTGTCCTGGACTCTATTTGAAATTCTTGGGTTACTTGATGTTGAATGGTCTGGTATAAATATTGCAAAATATATAGCCCTAGATTTTGGTTTCAAGAACTGTCATTGCACCCTTGGTTGGCAGGAGCATTTACCATGAGAGCACCTAGGAATTCTGTGTACGTTGTATCGATTTACTGTACCCCTTCATGATGTTAATGACAGATGTGTGAATATATGTGATAGCCACCAATTTATCTGTAACACTTTATGGAAGCCGCTCTCAGGCTTCCATAAAGGCTTAGTGTTCAATAATGGTACACTTACCTACTGCATTTTCTGGGGACATGAATGAAAGTTGATGTGCATGCCTATACTTTTTTTACTCTTTGAGTGGAGAGGCTTTGATCTAAGGAGGTAGCCAGGAGAGTTACAGTCAGTGATGTTGTGAGGAACTTCTCAGTTAGTATAGCATGTTGTGGTTAGGTGACTCCCAGCACTCAACTTTGTATGCACATCTGCTGATGCAAGCCCAATAATAAAGATAGAGGTATGGAATGCTCTGTTGATTTTTAGGATAAAGAAAGTTATCATTTTTGTAGTAGGTGAATCTGAAGGATCAACTAGGATTGCAAGTGGGCTCAAATGTGCAATAAACAGTTGCTGGGACAGTGTGGAATGCTGTGGGTGATTGACATTGAATTGGAAAGGGGCTAGAGAGACCATTTGGAATCTCTGAGATTAATGAAGAATTCTAGCCCCAAGCCGGGTTAGATGAGCCAATAGGACGGAGTGGGTTACATTCTATAATATCCCCAAAATGTGTCAACTCCCTCATAGCGATCAACTAATAGTCTGGCTTTTATAGGTGTATGCCAACCTGCATGACTGGGACTTTTCTCTTGCGTCTCTATATTTGCTATTGATTGATTTCTGTGGCTGTGGTGGTATCCTTTAAGTGTGTCAAAGCGAAATAGCCAGATACATTGATTCACAATTGGAGGCGTTTACCAAGTCTGAGCAGCCTTTGTTTTTTAGGTCTCGCCTGCGTGGGCTGCGCACATGCGCAGTCTCGCTGGCAAGATTTAATGATTTTAGGTATTTTCTGTAAAGGGCTTTAAGCCCTGCCCCTCTTTTCCATTGGCTGGCGTCACCGTTTATGCTAAATGGTGGCCAGCTATTGGAAAAGAGCTGTTTGTGACATTTCCGTTTTCCCATTTGGACGGGTTCGTCTGCCTTCCTCCCGTCGTAAACGCTTTCTTATCTTTATGGGGCCATGTGTTTCAAACACATGGCCCCATAAAGACAAGAAAGCTTTCACGATGGACGAAAGTGAAAGCGGACCGTGCTTGTTTCCTAACTTGCATGTTGGTGTTGCAGTGTTTATTCTTGTTTTGCTTGTGCTTGTTTACTTTTTGGTTTATTATGTTTTTGTTCTGCCTTTTCTTTATTCTTCCTCCTTTTTTTCGTCGTGCCTCCCACTGTGTCCTCCTAGTTCTGCTTTTGTGGCACGGGGGCATCTTTCAAGCTATTTCCTCTGCTTAGTCTTCCCTGTTGCCCAAGAAACCTCCGCTGATGGGCTTTATTCGCCCTTGGGGGGCATTCTCCTCCCCGCGGACTCCAATCGGCTATGAGGACCCAGCCGGGCGTAAGGGAACTCACCCTGCTGCTCCTGTTCCTGCAATCTCAGTTAGCAGGCGGTGTAATCACTCGGCCTCACTATCTAGCCCTCTTTGCCTCCCTGCGATCACAATCTGGAACGGGAGTTTCACCCTGCCGCTCTCACAGCACCGCTCCTCTACCTTGCAGGCCCGGGTATGAGGGCTCGGCCCGGGTTCGAGGACTCAGTCCGGATGCAGCCGCAAGGCGGCCGTCTTGTGTTCCTGCTGGCTACCGCGGCCTCACCTCGGGCCGTCTGTTTCCCAGCCGCTGGATTTTCTCTGGAGAGAGAGTTCCCTGGTCACTCCCTCTCCTGCCTGCTGGGGACCGCAGCCTGCTGCAGATGCCGATCCTGGCCTCCGCAAGACGGGTCTCTGATGTCTGCCCCGCCCTGTTCAGCCGGCCGAGTCACTCACTTCCTCATCTGCTGCTATCGACGCGGTCTTCCCTCAAGGGCTTCTGCCAGGTGGGTGTCCGGATTGCTGTTTGCTTTTCGTCACGGCCACTTCTGTTCCTTTGCCCTCTGGGCCGTGGGCAATTGGGCCTATGCCACCACCTCCGGAGCAGGCTGCAGGCCCCGAATATATTGTGTTCCCACTGTTCTCCGCGCTGGGATCTGCTGAGTCCCTACTTTTGCTGTCGGGGTGTTTTGAGATTATGTCTTCCAGGATCACTTCTTTTTAACGTATTATAACAGGATTATGGGGTTTCCGGAGACCTGATTAGGAGAGAGCTCACGGCCATGTTGTCAGGTCACGCTCCCCTGTGTTTATTTTTAAGTAGGCCCAATTCATCACCCCTTACCATCATGCGTGATGGTTGGCATGAAGTTCTTGTGGTGATAACCTGCGTTTAGTTTTTCCCCCAAACATGTTTTTGTGCATTACAGCCAATGAACTTCACTTAGGTTTCATCTGCACAAAGGGCACTGTTCCAGAAACCTGGTTCATTCAGATGCTGTTTTGCAATGCTAAGGTGTAGTACATTTTGTAATCCATTTTATATGAATATTTTACAACCTTGAAAAAGTCAAGTTGACGAAACAGAAACAATTGTCGGCTGCTTTTGTCTATTGTATGTAAACACTGAAAGAATTGGAAGGATGTGAAGAGGACTACACTATCAGGGGAACTTGCTGCATGTTTACTACATTTGTCCTGGACTCTATTTGAAAATTCTTGGGTTACTTGATGTTGAATGGTCTGGTATAAATATTGAAAAACAGATAGCCCTAGATTTTGGTTTCTAGAACTGTCATTGCACCCTTGGTTGGCAGGAGCATTTACCATGAGAGCACCTATGAATTCTGTGTACGTTGTATCGATTTACTGTACCCCTTCATGATGTTAATGACAGATGTGTGAATATATGTGATAGCCACCAATTTATCTGTAACACTTTATGGAAGCCTCTCTCAGGTTCTGAAGGACAAGAAATTGTGCAAAGCACAGAACATTAGAAAGGCAGGACTGAAAAGGGTTCAGGCCTTTCAAATTGCTCCTCTAAACAAACAATCCAGCGACCTGCATATATGGATTTTATGGCGGACTTTTTGGCAGCCAAAATGATGCCTGTAATCTCTGTTCAACAGATAGGCGTACCATATCCTTCTCTCCCAATCTGGGGAAGAAACACCTACAGAAACAAAATTGACAAAAAAAGGAATAGGTGGGAATATGTAAAGCAGGCCCCATGACCAATTGAACTGAAAACTTTCTTCAGGGAACTATTCAGAAGAAATTGTGTGGCACAAAACCAATGCCACTTCTTGTTCAGGGCTATGGTGAGGCTAGCCATGCATGGATATCACAATATGGAGAAGCTCACTTTTGTTTCTTCAGGTTGAAGCTCTCACTTATGGTTATTGAGGGAGAGATGATTCAGCGCATCCACTATCATTCTGGGAACCTGCAAGGTGAGCCGGTATTGGAAAGAAGCCCACTTGCTGTGCCCATCTCACAGCCATATCACCTCCCAACACAAGGTTCTAGAATCTAGACCATACACTGTCAACATCTTCCTGCGATGGGAGGGAGGAGTACCTCCAAAAAGAGGTGGACAGACTGCATTTCCAACACCTTTATATGTAGGTGAGGCGCCAACACAGATAACAGGTCCTGCACTGTGTTGTCCCCTAGGTTGGCACTACAGCACAATGAGGAATCTGTTACCATGGTAGCCTGCAATTATGGAGGCTGAAGGGGTGATCCACAAGAAAGTAAGAGGGGCACATACACCAGTGCAGATCCGGCTCAACAAAATCAGAGCTATGAACATCAGCTGAGCGGCTAGCTTATGCTATAGGCACAATCTCCCCTCACACTACTGAGGGGTACTCATGTGCCCTATGGCATGAGCCAACAGCATGCACTAGGCCATCTGGTCTAATAGGTGTAGGACTTGGAAATGGAGTCTGAACTAGAAATACTGAAATTATCTATATTATCTGCAATACTCTGAGGAGGAGGAGGAAAACCATTCAAGGACGTTGGGTCTAGAACTACACCTATGAACATCAGCCTCTGCATGGGGACTAAATGGGATTTCTAGTGAAAGCTCAAGTGGTGCAGCAGAAACATGGTACGCGTAAGATGGTCAGTGGCCAGCCACTTGGATCCTCCTTCACTAGCCAGTTGTCCAGGTATGGAAATACATGTACTCCCGACCTCCGTGAAGTCACCACACACCTTGCTGTGTGCTGTCGTCAGTCCAAATGGTATTGTTGAGACCCAATGGTGAACCTCCATGAATTCCTATAGGATAGAAGGATTGACAGATGAAAGCAGGTGCATACTTGGTAACACTAGGGAGATACAGAGTACTTTTCTTAAACAGTTTTCATGTATATCACTTCCCATGATGACCCAGAAGTAATTTTGTTCAATCTCGAATTGGAATAACTTAAATGTATTCCTTATCAAGTCTTGAGACCTCTGTAATAATGTTTGTGGCCAGCAAGTGCCACTTTTTTCACGGTACATATAATTTAAGAGAAAGGCGTGTTCCATTTCTTTTTTCATTAAAATGAATGTTGAAAGCTAGATGTCACCTACCAAAGACTCCTTACAGCAGCCCAAGTGAAATCAAGCAAAAGACCAGGTAGAGGCATGAGAAGCTCCTGGAGTTATTTACAGGCATATCGTTGTGCGTCAAAAACTGTTTTCGGTGTGAACTTGCACAAGTCTTGTGTGTCCTTTGGTGCAGCATTACTTGTGTTGCTAGACAGCTGTGCTTCTCATAGCAGTTCACAGCAATTGGCTGTTATAAAACTAAAGTTGGAGTGGGCTGGTGAACTGTTTAATAATGGAATTGGTGCTCAGTGTCACATGCTGTAGTGAAGGCTCTAGCGCGGAACTTGTGAAACAAAGAAGGATGTCGAGGCACATTCACAGGTAACATTACTCATGAGCAGGATGAGGGGACGATGTAGTGCCCTTTGTGGTAGTGCTAGTGGCATAGGCTGAGCAATGCAGAAGGTCGAACAGCACTGTTGTCTTTGTTACAAGGGGACTGGCAGTCGCAGGTGACAAAGAGCACTTTGAGCAATCTCCACAAAGCAGTGGATCACCCCATGGGTTCTTAAGTTTTTACCTCGCACCATACAGACAGCTCCACAACACACAGTGTTTTGTTGTCTCTCTCCGGAAAACATGGATAGTGGTTGCAGTAATTAGATTTCTTTATTTGTTGAGGTCATGCTGTAGAGTGATAGAATCACACGTCTCAAGCAACCCTTCTCTTGAGATGCAATTACTGTAGGGAATTCTTCTTCAGTCCTGGAATGTTTCCTATTGTTTCTGGAATAACAGCCAAACTACCTGTCCCTGGCTGAATCCTTTTCTTTGAATTGAAGCACAGTGATCCTTGAAGTAAAAGGGGACATTGATATCTGCATACAGACCAGTTTATATCCAAAGACTATGGTAGCTGAAGTTGATCAACTGGTCAAATTTTTGAGGGACCCAATGATGAACTGACCCAGACACTCCTACAGCCAATCAGTGACTTGCTGAGCACAGTTCTCCTAGCCATCGCTAGACACAGAATGTGTTGACAGTCAGTCAGTTCATCTCTTATGATTGCGACTATGCACTTTGCCAGTCACCTGGCTTACAATGGCTGAGGAAGAGAGGGAAACAAGGAGAGAGCAGTGCAGGGGTCATACAGGATAGGGGAATACACAGGCGCCGTTGTGTAGGTATATTTAAATCGGAGTTTCCACAGGAAGATAGTTTTTTGCTTCTCTAATAACTATTGAGCAGTTTAACGGATCAGCACAAACGTTTTCCTCCCAAAAAAGTTAATTCTTGGCTCATTTACACAAAGATTTGTGCTGATCTGTTATGTTGGGACAAAGAAAAGGAAGCAGGATTGAATCACAAGTTCTGATTTGCTCGCCTAAACTGTAAAGAAAATTTTGTGGAACCATTATGGGACTTGGTCCCCGTGTCCTAAAAACATGTTTAAACAAGCATTGGCATAGCCAATAGGTATTACCTTTGGTTTGTTGTAAGTGTTTAGTTATCCAGCACAATTTCCTTGGTGCAACAACATTAACTGTTGCATGGCTAAACACTTATAAGGTCCCAAAGGTGAGACCTATTGGCTATGCCAATGCTTGTTTTTTTTTGTCCTCATTTGCCACAAACCCCATTGAACACCCCAGCTGTCCGTACCATATCTCTACAGTCTGAGGAGTGTAGGCGTTAAGTTGGAATCTCACGGTGCCTTTAGCCTATAAGATACATTGGCAGACATGGATGTTTCTTCCTTCTAAGAAGGGGGAGAGAGGTTTCTCTCCAACTAGGTCCGCGTGAGCCTGATGGACATCTTCGTTGGCGAGTGAACGGGGGTGCCCAACGTGGTCAGAAGAGTACCAAGGCGGCATAATCATAGGACCAGCTGTTCTTGAGTTCATTGTTAAAAACAAGAGTATACCTCCCTATCATTCATGCCTCCAACCACTTAAGTAACAGGTCCCAAAATGCAGTCTTTTTTCTTCTACAGGCTCTGGACGTGTCAATCTTAGAGGTCTCAAACAACGAGGCCAACCACTCAGAGTGCATAGGAGGAGTAGGCTCAATCCAACGCTTACATATTTGCCTCCTGGCTAGCAAAATAGCGTAAAATAAAAGAGAACTAGCTGGACCAGTGACTTGTTTTGTAAGTCCGAACATTATCGGAGCCAAATCAATTTGGATTGGGGCTTTCAAAATACTCTTCAATGTCTTCTGGACTTCATCCCAAAACAAAACAATGGCAGGACAGTATTTAAACATATGAATGTCTGAAGCTTCGACTAGACCACACTTCATACAGCAAACTTGCGAGCCCGTTGAAAACTTAGGCCACTTTAGAGGGGAGAGATAGGCCCTATGTACAGTGAATATGTGGTTTCTCTTCAGCCACACAGGTTTTACTATGTTAAAGAGTGTCTTTAATGAGTTCAGCCACAGTTGCTCACACTGTACATTTGGAAGATGTTCACTCCATACTTCGTTTGCGAGTTTGAATTCGCCATCCACTGCCTCTTCTATTGCCCAGTACCATTAGGAGACCTCCTTCCTCCCTACTGGCTTGGCTACTAGCTGTTGTTCAAGACTGTTACCACCACCTATAGATGTTTTCAGGCTTTCCTGGCTTTTAACCCAGCTTTGCAGTTGGATGTACTTGAACCATGGGAGGCCCACTCCCACTCTCCCTCTCTCTCAGCTGTTTCCATGAAATGAGAGTACCCTCATGGGCCAAATCTCCCCATACTTTCAAACCTGCTTCTCTGAGTGGTAAAGCAAGCCTATCCTGAAGACACCCCGGCGAGCCCGGAGAGTCCCAAAGTGGCGCTAGGCTTGAAAAAAAATTGAGGCCAACCAGATGTTTTAGTCTAGCCCATGCTCTGACCATTGCCTGGAGGACTTTGAGTTTAACCTTTCTGAAAAATGTTGGTTCTCCAAATTTAAACAAAAAACCCTCTTCAGGCAGACTAGCCCCCCTTAACGTTGCCAGGAACATGACCCCTGCCCCGGTGCTTGCAGGCATTTTTAACAACATCTGTGAGTGTGAGAACTGAAAGGCCCAAGCGTAGTACTGTAGGTCAGTTAGCGCAAGACCCCCCCTCCCCCTTCTCTCTCCTAGGTCTTAACTTTTTCCAGGCTATTCTGGTGGTTTTGTATGCCCAGATAAGAGTTTACAGCCTGCTGAATTTTATCAATGGCTGGTTTATCAAAGTGTAGGGGGATTGAATTAAAGATAAAGGTTATCTTGGGTAGTATTACCATCTTAACTAAATTCACCCTCCCCAGAATGGTTAAAGGGAGGTGAGCCCAAGATTTCATCTGTTTTTGACACTCCCTTGAGATTTGCGCTAAATTACCTTCTGCAATCTTGGCTATATCCTGGACGATTCTAACTCCCAAGTATCGCATGCTGGGGCTGAACTGATTTGATGTTGGCACCTCCCAAGGTTCCACGTCATGATGGTGGCTTGAGGGAAGGAAGAGAACATGGCATCTGCTACGTGAGCAGGCGATTGCACCCAGAGCACTTCTCGCCTGTTCTACAGCATGATGCCGCCCTACCTGGTCGCACATGTTCGGTGATTTTTCCGGAGCATTTCCTGAGGCTTTACGCTGTGTTTTGGGCTCCGTGCAGTGTATATTGTGCCGGCTCGGAATGTGTATCAGGCGCCTCGGTGCTCCACTTTCTTCCTGCTCGCCACGCTGGAGCGAGGCCACCCTGGAGCTTAGGAGGGGCCGCCGAGCGGTGGCTCGCGGGCTCCTCGTGGTCAACGGAGGCAGCGTCAGCATCAGTCAGTTTTTCGACGCAACTAGGTGGGTCAAGAGAGAGCCAGGACCGGCGTCCATTATTTCTTCTGCTTTCTCTGCTACTCCTGTGTGTTTGGCTGCTGGGGGGGTTCTGCTAGAGGCAGAATCAGAGCAGCTGTAGTAGGCGCAACCACTTGTGGGAACAAAGAGTGCAGGTTTGCTCCCCACCGCTGGTGAGAGGGGTTTCAAAGGTTCTGGGGGTCTCAGAGGCGGTTATTAGAGGGGGGAAAAAGAAAAGTAAAATACGTGGGGTAGCCTTGGGACTGGTGAGGGCTAAAGAGAACGGAAAGGTGAATAAACAACTAGATGAGGAGCAGAGTATAATTCAAGTTTCTGAAAGCTCAACAAACGAAGTGACTTCTATAAGCTGTACAGCGTTCCAAACCTATCAGGTTAAAGGCAGGAGTATAAAGCCCGGGAGGAATAAAAGTAACCCTCCCATCAGCAAAGTCAGGGTCACTCCCTCTCTACGGTCTTTTTTTAGAGTGCAACCCGAAGTCCTTGATATCACGAAGAAAGGGAAGGCTCTTAGAGGGGGGTCCACCGGTGGTTTTTCGGCTAACTTACCTATTGATGATATGGAATCTGATATTTCTTCATCCGACCAGACCAACTTAATAACCGTGGTTAATGATAGTTCACTCGAGACAGTGCCAGATAAAACAATAAAGCTGGTTGAAAAGAATCCTGTTGACACTGTCAGTCATGAGTACGGTGGGGTAGATACAAGTTCAAATGCATTGGCGGGGCCCTCAGCAGTCTCAATGGAAACTCTTTTTGCCGCATTAACTGAGGATATAAAAAAAGGTTTCGCAGTCTCGGCCACCAATCAAGGCGAGATAAGGGAGTGTCATGAGTCCCTAGAGAGGAAGGTGGATCTCTTAAAAATCAGGACGGAGTCCCTAGAGAAATCAGTTGTAGAATTAAAAGACAATCTCTGGGTTGCAGAGGCCGAGATTCAGACACTTAAAAGGGAGGAAGCCGCTCTTCGTGATAGAATGGAGACATTGGTAAACAACTCCCGTAGGAATAATCTCCGCCTTATGAACATTCCGGAAGGGAGCGAAGGGTCTGACCTTAAAACGTTCATTATTTCATTGCTTAAGGAAGCTTTGCAGCTTGATGAGTCAGTGGAGACCCTAGGAAATGACATACAGAGAGCTCATCGAGACCCGTTCCGTAGGAACCCAAATAGAACAAAGCCAAGAAAAATCCTTATTAATTTTCTCACTTACTCACTGAAGGAGAAAATTCTTAATTTGGCTTTATAAGCAAAAACATTAAGGGTCAGAGATTTCTCCTTCGAAATCCGTTCAGATCTTGCCAGAGTTACCCTCGATAGACAGTGGGAACTTGGTAGGAAGATGGACGACTTCAAGAAGATGGGTGCAGTGGAACAGCTGAAATTCCCCGCCTCCCTGAAAGTTATGTATAACAATAAAATTGATGATATAAGATCAGTTCAGGAGGCGGAAGAGATGCTTGACACCATCGGAAAAAAGGTCCCTTAAAAGGAGTTCTCTATTCTCTGGGTTCAGCTTAGATTGATATCAGATCCTCTTTTCTTTTGATCTTGTACAAATTGAAATTAGAAAGCAAGAATGAATGATGACTTGAACTTTGATTGGCCCACTTATTCACTTATTTTCTTATTCACTCAGTCACTTGATTCTTTAGAATATACTTATTTTCTGGTAGGAGTTTAAATACTGTTTGTATACTACACATGTTTAGAACGGGAGGGATTGGGCTGCTCTGGGGTGCAACACCTCGACAACACCAGTCCAGACAAATGGGGGAAGGGTTCTCCAGGGGGGGGTGAAAGGTGTGGGTGGGGGGTTTGGGAGCACGGGGGCATTAAATATAAAAATTCCTAATTAGCCACATTTTTATTAGATCTGGTCCAAATAGCTCCAAAGGTACTTCGAGGGGTTCCGCTTTGGTTTTTTTCTTGGCTTCGAGCAGGCTTGGAGTTTCAGACTTAAGCCTCCATGAAATCACTCCTGATACTGTCCTGGAATGTCAATGGTCTGCGCGTGAGGTCTACAAGAGCCAGAATTTAGCAGTATTTAAGGGATCCTCCAGTGCAGGTCATTGTCATCCAGGAGACACATCTTCATAAGGATGAGAACAAGGAAATTCTTAAAAGCCAGAAATGGGTTGATTCCTTTATTTGTACTAACCAGACAGCCAACATAAGAGGGGCGTTGATTCGCTTTAAAAAGCAAGCCAATGTCCAGATTCTACGGCATATGGAAGACCCAGTTGGCAGATGGGTAAAATTGAAGGTTACTATAATGGGCATTCTTCTTACTTTAATCGGCTACTATGGCCCGAACCAAGATGACCCATCATTTCTTAAAACAATATTCTCGCACCTTTTAGATTACCCCAAACCGGTTATCATGGCCAGAGATTTCAACATCGTTCTCAACCCTAAACTTGACAAAACTGCGAGTAGTAGAGCCGTCGTCCCCTCAATATCTAGGATGTATCTTCAGACCATGATGGCCCAATATGGTTTATGCGATATATGGAGGGAAAGGTCGGGTCAGCAACTGGGAGTATCATACCGTAATTTTAAATACAGACATAAATCAAGAATCGATTACATCTTGGTTGGCCACAGTTTAAGGAGCAAGGTCAAAGATATAGTTTACTTGTCGTCCCATCTGTTGGACCATTCTGGAATATTATTAGATATTGATTAGGACCAAACCTGGGAGCTCAGAGTTTGGTAGTTTGACCGTACGTTGCTACTCGAAGAGGAAGAGATGGCTTTCCTATATCGAGAAACCAAATCCTTCTTGAAGACTAATTTGGGTACAGCACCTATCACCATGGTCTGGGACTCCCATAAAACCTTTTTAAGGGGTATTATTACTAGCAGGTTGATTTATAGGAATAAAAAGTATAGGGGAAAGACCGCATCTCTGGAGGTGGAAATGTTGGCTGAAGAGGCAAAACTGAATAGTCAGGCTGCTCTAGGTAGTCAGCAAGAAGACCTAGGTAAACTTAAGGAATTAAGGGAGCAGTTGGAGAATGTCCTCCAAACAAGTCTTTTGCGTAGATGGGAGGCAAGTACGATTGCCCATTTTGAGTATGGGGAAGGGGCAGGAAAACTATTGGCATGGAAGGCAAAAGCAGACTGGCTACGTAATCATATTAAGGAAATTTCAGTTGGGGATGGGGGAGCTGTTTCATCCTCTGATAAAGAAATGGGTGAGGTCTTCTTTGATTATTTTCAAGGTATATACCAAGAAGACTGTGTAGAGGATAGGCCTAAAGGCAAAGACTGGTTGGATGGGACCACATTGACATCTATGAGTCCCAAACAACAGGAAGATCTAGAACAAGGTATCACTCAAGCAGAAGTGAAGAAGGCTTTAGGGGCTTGTAAGAGAGGCAAAGCCGTGGGCCCCGATGGGTTACCAGCAGAGTTATATAGATCATTGGGTGAGGCGATAATTCCGGTGTTGACCGAATTATTCAACTTGATATTAGCAGAGGGTGTACGGCCCCCCGGGTCTTGGAATTACACTACAGTCATCTTGATCTTAAAACGCGGTAAGAATCCAGCAAGCTGTGGGTCATACCGGCCCATTTCGCTTCTAAATGCAGACTATAAAATCTTGGCCTCAATCTTGGCAACAAGGTTGGGGTCTGTGGCCGATGATATCCTTCATTCAGACCAAAAGGGGTTTGTTAAAGGAAGACACCTATCAGACCTCACATATGATCTTATTGGAGCTATAGATATCGCCTCAACATATTCACTTCCTCTTGCAGCCTTGACCATAGATGCCACCAAGGCTTTTGACAGGGGCAACTGGGCTTACCTGTCGGAAGTCATGGGGAAATTTACCTTGGGCAAAAAGTTCTGTCGTACTATCCAGTTGTTATATCAAGAGCCTTCACGCAGATTGTTGGTCAATGGAAATCTGATTAAACCACTTAAGATCACTAGGGGTACCAGGAAGGTCTGTCCCCTCTCCCCTCTCCTTTTTGATATGTATATAGAGCCTTTTGCTCAGAGGCTGAGAATATTCTAACATTGTGCCTTTTAGGTATGGAGAGTGGGAGAGGAAGGTGGCCCTGTATGCAGACGATGTTTTGGTCCTTTCGGCGGATCTAGAAACAACGTTCCCGGCAGTGATCAGACTAGCACAAGAATTTGGGCAGGTCTCAGGGTCTGAGGTGAATGCCGGGTAGACTGAGATCCTGAGCAGCCTTTGTAACAAGCAAGACTAATGATACATTTGTTTCTCTTGTTTTGAACTGTTGAGGCTTATTCATGAAGTGCAATTGTCATTGCAAACCCCTTTGTAACACTTACATATTTTTCAGGTGACCCCATTCCCAGATTAGTAGGTGATAATGTCAAAGTTATGGCCATATCAGTGGAAGAACTAACCCCACAATCCACGGGGAATGGCTAAGGGACCTGGTCTAAGTGAGTCCTAGATAAAGGTAATGTAAATGTTAAGGCAGTCTAATAAAATAGCCCTTTCTGCTTTGCACTTTTCTTTATATGGATTGTCAATGGCTTTAACCGAACAAGCAAAAGGTTGTAGGATCGGTATTGACTTTGCAAGCATGAAAAGTTTGGTCCTAGAACGGTGGAACACAATGGAAAACAAAAAAGAGAAGGGTGTACTGCTTGAATTAATCCCAGCCATTGGGAATTACTTTGGGCCGCAATCCAGTCCATTGTTTATTTGCATAACAAGCCAGTGATATGCAAATCCACTCTAGGCCTCTTCTAACAGGGACAGTCCAGTCTGATCTTCCAGGCCAGGTTCACTCTGGGAACACAAAAAACCTCAGACTGATTTAAACCTGTTTAGCCTTTATAATTCACTAATCTTTAACTAGTCGCTTTTTAAAAATGTGTTCAGGAAGGAAAGGTCTAAGATATTGTTTAAGGAATTGCCCATCAGAATTATTATGCAATGGAAAAAGCATTTAACTCCCCTTCACAATTAGAGGACTCTTTGCGTCGTACCTTTGAACAGTAGGGATTTAATGTCCTTCATTAAGATGGTTGTGCGGGGATGGCTGCCATCTGGGGGGGGGGGGGTTGTAGGAGAGAAGTAAGTAATTTTGACAGTCAATCTGCAGAACGCACTAGTCTGATTATAGACTTCCAATTCAATAAAGCCACGACTCATCTCCCGACCGAAGTACTGAAAGTCTGAAGCATCAAGCAATCACGACAGGTGTGGAAAGGAGAGGAGAAAGCAGACTGGATATGTTTTCCTCTGCCTGGTACTGTGGCCAATAACAGACAAAATACTGATGCTTAGGGGCTGTCTGTGGGACTGGTGATCGAAGCCTCGAAAACATGTTTAGTGTTAGTGAAACATTTCCAAAGCTCAGGAAGTAGCATCATTCAGCTTTAAATTCTCAAGCAAGTTGTTGTGCCTCCTCACCAGTCAGGATCAGAGGAAGCTGTCTTCAATTTTGTTAAGACTGCTTTTCCTGTCGATGGTGTTGGTTTTGGGTGGCTTTGCCCAGGCTTCCTTGATGTGAGGCAGCAAAGCCTCACCTTACTGCCAGACTGACTCAGATGTGTGATTATCTTTGTGAGCAGCGTTAAAAGAGGCTGTTCAGCATGCATGGGCATATCGAGAGTAGGACTTTGGATAATCTTGAAAAAATGGACCCGTTTCTGATGATGCATTCAGACATTGTAGGCAGAAGAAGGAAGGTGAAGCAGATCCTGTGAATCACTGCTGTAATCATATTCACCCACTTGTGGGGTGTTGCACACTAGTCTAAGAAGGGCCATAGATCTTCGGAAATGCATGCTGTTTGGTTAATTTAGGCATAAGGGGTTACTCTCGTTCACTTGAGGAGCAGAATGCTTGAAGGAGATGCTCAGGATCAAATGAGTCATCTGCATTGCGACAGATTTCATGGGCACTGAATGTGCCTCTTGCATCTACCTTGTAACTGCCACTACTGGCATTGAAGCGAGTGCCCTGGGCTGAACCACAGGTGTGGAGGTCAAGACCAGTCTCGAGGTCCAGGATGAAGCTGTTGAGGTAGAAGTGCAGGACATCACACATGGCTCCTTAATGGTTGGCAAACCCGGGCCTCTGGAATCCTGAGAAGCTGCACCAGAGGGCAATACTTTTGAAAGATACCAAATATAGCCTTTCAAAAGGCTTCAGATGTGAGCCTAGATGCCTCCCACAGAAGCTAAGGAGAGTCTGTAGAGCAGTCCTTATCTCTCCCACAGACCCTCATCTCTTGTGCCTTCTTTTCTCTTTATGAAAATAGAAGAATGTTTCTTGTGTCTTTGTTGACCCACTTGGGGCACTGGCTCCTAGAATGGGATTTTGAAGGCACACAAGTCGGCTCCGACAGACTTGCCAAGGTGAACTTTGCCTGCCGATTTAGGATTCATCTGTTAGCTCGTGGTTAAAGCTCAGTCACCAAACTTAAGGATCATGTAAGTCAGAACTGAATATTTGCTTTCAACACCAATCAAAGTTGTTACATCCCAAAGATTGTGAAGGGGAAATAGTGTCTCAAAAGCAAAATCACCTTCGGGGGGCGGAATATCTATGGATCCTGTGTCTGCAAGGAGAATAAAAAATGGATCTGGCATTAGTGTCACCATTGGCTTGCTTAGTGTTCTCCTGACATCACTTTTTAGCAGAGATAACAACAAGTGTTCCTATAGTTCCTCAAAAAGGAAGAATGGTGTCAACAAGAAGGCTGACATAACCTAGAAGCACCGTGTCGACCTAATTGGAAAACCCATATGTCGGATTTGAATGCCCTCACACACCCTTGCAGGTGTCATGCTTCATCATTTGGGCTGCTCCTCGTCGGGCCGGCGGTGCAATGCCCGACGGGCTCCCTCGAAGGGGCACTTTAGCGGAGATCTTTTATCCCAAGGTGTCCGTCAGGTGGCACCCATACTCCCCGTGGGACCGCAAATACTCTGCCCCTCGCCTTTATGTCACTTCAGACCGAATTCCTCTTTTTCGATACTGTGGGTGATTAATACTCTGCCCCGGATCACCGGATGTTGTTGAGCCATGCCAAGATCTAAACATTATTCCCCCACTCCAACGTCGGCAGTTCTGAACCCAGGGCCCCTCCGCTCTAAACATTATTCCCCCGCTCCAACGTCGGCAGTTCTGAACCCAGGGCCCCTCCGCTCTAAACATTATTTCCCCGCTCCAACGTCGGCAGTTCTGAACGCATGGTCCCTCCGCTCCTGCATCCAACCACCAAATACACTACTACGAAGCCGAGGCTCCCACAGCAGCCCCCCCCCACTTCACCGCAACCCGCCGGCACCTACCCTCTGGAACCAACCCAACCATGCCAGACCAAACCCCTTGCATGCCCAACCCTGCTCCAAACCCATGCCAAGCACCACAACACCCGTCCTCCAACCCCAGGATGCGCACCTCCCCACACATATCTCCTGCAATCCTGTCTTCCTCCGCGCCCAGCATGCCCAACACAAATTACAAACCTCCACCACCACCACCAGGCCAGCACCAACACCCCAGCCCACCATTAACCCACACCATCTCCCGCACCTTGCTCCACTCCCACTGCCGGACGAACCTCGAGCTGGGGGCAATGCCGTCCAGCATGCCCGCTACTGCTGGGCCCGTAAGATGGCACCCGGGCCAAACATTGGGTGTAGCCACACCCCACCATCCCCTGCACTTTTATACCGTTCTTAACCCTCCAACACTCCGCACCACATCTCTGCGCGCCCGTCAATCCTGACGGCCCAGCCGCAAACCCCCTGCATGACCACGCTGCAGCACACATCTCCGCCACCCCTCTAATGTTCCATGGCACCCACACCTTAAACCACCAACCTCCTCCCACACCACAGCGGAACTGCATCTACTCTCTGCCCCAACTGTCCCCCCCACACCTCCCCAGGTGCCATACCCTGCTACCTTGAAAGGTGACCACTGCTCTGTGCCACCCGCACAAACGACCCTTGGCCCTCCCCGCACTTCTCCCGCCATAACACCCTTTCCGCCCTACCCCGACCGTGCTCGACCCCCCCGGCTCCCGGGCGCCCGTGGGTACCACGGCTGACCCAGAACTGCAACTGGTCTTACGGGCCTTAGAAGGATGAAGGGCCGACGGCATGAAAACTGGGCCTCTAACCGCTGCACAAGGGACACCAGCAGCTCTCTGAATCCTCTCCTTATGCGTGTGGGTTGGAGCCAAACCGTATGCGTGCGGGTTGGAGCCAAACCAGCACTCCAAGGTGACGAGCCCCCCCCCCCCCCACCCACCGGTGCCTGCCTCCCCCCCCACATGCAAAGGAATCCCCCACCCCTGCAAGAATGGCGCCCACCCCTGACTACTGTTGCTATTACATTTCCCAGTATTGGCGCATACCTGACTTCAATTGACAACACCCCCCCACATTCCAACGCCACCCGATCGTGCCCACCCTGTGCAACCCCCCTTCCCCATCACACCTCATCTCGCACCTTCTTATATACCACTCCGACTCCCGATTACCCAAAACCCACAATTCGCCCCCCCTTTCTTTTCCTTCTGATCGCCCCGCTTCCTTCACTCTAGTTGTGCCTCTGACGCCTTGCAAATTTAGAACGCACATTGCTAAACATTAATCCACACTCCCTGCTTGCACAAAGTGCCACATTTCCCACCTCCACCCCCCCCCCCCCCCCCCGCAATATCAAATAGTGCACTCCCCGCATAGTTCCTGCAGTTCGCATTCTGTGCCAATCTGGCACGTTCACACAGTCTGGAGTACTTGCTGCCTTGCTCTTTCATTGCAAATCTTAAAACCCTCATGCAAGCTCTTGTTGCGGTTTCACTCTTTATATGCGACTGACTCTCTCTGTGAATTTAGACTGGGCCTCGCACCGCTTTCCAAGGACACCAGTGTTTCCTTGAATCCTCTCGTTGTGCGAGTTGCAACCCGACCACCAGTCACTTCGAGGGCGGAGGACTGACAACCTTCCCCCCCTCGTCCCACCGGCCTATCCCATCTTGTGGCTGAGTGAGGCGACAAACGCCCCCCCCCCCAATTTGATGGCACTGTGCTGCGCGCTGCCCCCCCCCCCCCTCTCTGCATGCCCTCAGTACCCCCGGTCCATCAGCCTACCCTGCCGGCTGCCCCACGCATCTCTTCTACTCTTCTATCCTCTCTCCCTGGTTAACGGCGCCTCATCCCTCCCAAGACCTACTGTTCCCCACCTCCCTTCCTCGCCCCTCCCCTCCCTCACCTCACACTCTGTAGCCGCCGCACCTCTTCTCCTGCCAAAATTCCCGGAGAAAGAGGGCCTTGTGCCCAGTGCCCACTTTTAAATGCCCCTTCCTCCCTACCAAATTCCTAACCCTTTATAGCCTGTTAGATGGTGCGGGAGTAAAGTATCTTAAGGAACAGAACCTGTCTATTGGTGCAGGAGTAAAGTATCCTGGTGCACAGAGCCCTGTTTAGAAGGCGCAGGAGTAATTCATGTATTCTGATGGACAGATGCCGTTTAGATGGCGCAGGAGTAATTGCTGTAGAGAATCGTCTGGCGGCAAACACATGACGAATCATTCTCTGTGGCTTCACCGCCCCCTTTACCTTCGCTTACAGTATCCCCACACACACACACACTAACACCTTTTATTTCACCTCCTCTGGTTCCCTCCAAACTCACGACGTGTAAAGCCGCTCTGATATTTGAGATTCGGTTGTGTAGTCTTCAATAACCTCTGTGGTTGCCCGTTTCACCGTGTGTCTATTGCATCAGTCAAAAGGAGGCGCTATAAAGCCTATGGGCCATGCTCATGCCACACATTTATTTCTTTTGTGACTGTATGTAGCGTGGACTCAGCCCGTGGGCATCAGAGTGCTTTCCAACAGGGAAAACTGGATGGTAAATAAATAAATAACCTCTGCAGACGGTGCACGTGAGTGTGTTTTCACACGCATCCATGTGTGTTTGTGTCACCACGCCGGCTCTCTGATTAGCTCTCATTATTAACTGCAACGCCAGTAGCTCAAACTTTCACTACTGCGAGACCTATTGCATTGCAAATGCTTGTTATTAGGAGACATGGAAATACAGAACTATAAGTCTTGTGCCATCAGCTGGAGGCACCTTGGATTTCTGTAAACATGGGAAAAATAGGGTTGCATATTGAGGACATTTACAGTTCATTCTGGGTAATCCCCTGTGTCTCTAGTTTTCTGAAATGCCCAGGGTTGGAAGGACTCCCTGGGTACCAGCCGACCTCAGGCCTATAGGGCTTTTTTGACATTCGCAGGATGTTCTAACTAAGAAAATTAGCTGAGACCCATATAAGATACACTACCTTGGATTCCCCATGGTCGCTAGGATTCAGAAATATCCTTCTGGCTTTTTGCCGTCTTGTGGAGGGCAGAGAAGTGGTTACTACTCCAGTATGCCTTTCGAGGGTTGCACAAAAGCTGTCACGGGCCAGGGAAATTGGGGTAGGGTTTATGACCTTTTGTCAGGACGGGACAGACAACCTACATTTGTTTATTGTGGGCTGTCTGCACCGCCCTCCCTCTTCTTCGATGAGCAGACTACGCTTATGCACCCCTCCCCTGGGCATCAGACAGTCTTTCTGTCCTCTTTGGGGACACATTTCTTGCCTCATGGACCAGAAAGCCATTCCTAAACAAGCATTGGCATAGCCAATAGGTCTCGCCTTTGGGACCTTATAAGTGTTTAGTTATCCAGCACAATATCCTTGGTGCAACAACATCAACTGTTGCATGGCTAAACACATAAGGTCAGGCGAGACCTATTGGCTATGCCAATGCTTGTTTAGGACTTGTTCCCTGCATAAAATACAGATATAATCTGCATATTACATAACCTGCTTAGCAGCATGCACATTAACCTCTCAAAACTGGGACTGGCAAATCACAGAACTCTCCTGGAACTACATTTACGAACAGAATTATCTTACCATTATTATAATTCTGTAAAAATTGCTGGGTAGCACAGCAGCAGGTGACTACTTTAAACCTTGCAAGATATATATAGCTCATTTGTGACCAATTAAGTTAGAACTCGTTTACTGTCAGCTTTGTTCATGTTACCAATTTCTTTTTTTTTTTTTACATAAATGTGTAATTTGACAGTTTTGTCATGCTTTTCGTGACTTCACCCCATTTCCTCCACCACACGTTAACTCCCAAAGCATGGGTCCGAGGAGTGAATGTGGATGGGACACGAGAAAAGGAAACGGGAAATGAGGGAGGAGGCTGCACACGAAGCGACTGAAATGTAACACGTAACGTTAAGCCGGGTGGCCTCCTCAGCAGAAGTGTACACTCTAGCATTGCGGAGCATAGAGAGATGCGCGTGTGCTCTGTGGGAAGCGGGAACCAAACATAATATAGAGCACTCGTGACATCGCGAATAGGCTGGGACTGTCGTTAAAGAAGTCAGTTTATTTTACCAATGCGCAGGAAAACGCTTTGACGTGGAGGCTCCTGCTATTCGCTGGCATCGGTGACGGTCGCCTTCGCATGGCCGAGTCTCAGGGTTCTCGAAGCAGCATCGGCTCCTGATGCAGCTGAGAAGACCAGACGGAAAGCGGGTCCGTTTGCGGTGCATTTCCTCTGTCAGGAAGGCTTCTCATGCACACTAATGGGCTCTGAGGCGTCGCGCGTTCATCACTTTGCGGTGGCACCATCTCAGTCAACTTTTGTAAAGTAACATGAGGATGACACGTCGCGCTGTATTTTGGAAACTTGGCTGGCAAGGTGGGTTTTTCTCTTGCTGTAATTTAGTGTAAACTGCTAAGACATTCCATGTATTTCAGACTTTGTGCACAGACCAGTAGTTTTGGTTGTAAAGGTTGTAACTTGGGGGACCGCTTTACAGAAGCCGATTTGTTGTAGTTGCACCAATGGAGAAATTATTAAATGTTGTAGATATTCATTTTGAACTACACGTTGCCACTAAACTTGCTTAGTACTAGTAGCGCATGTAGAATGCAAAGACAGTTTGACATGAGAATCGAGTTCTCATGTAAGAAATGCTTATAACTTTTTAGTTGTAACAGAGCTTGAAATGGAATGGTGAGCGCGCGGCCATCGTGCGACGTGAAAATGATCGCGATCAAGCGCGCGGCGAGCGATGCACTTAATGAGCATGAGGAATGCCATATGGCGCCTCTGCTCAAGCGCGCGCCCGCGCACATGCAAGCTGTAGCCGGCGGTAGCATTTTTTGAAGCCCTTACTTAAAGTCTCACCAGACCAGTGCCCATCAATAGTTCTTTTTGCATTTGTCACCCCCAAATGGGACGGGTATCCTCAGACGTGAATCCCGTGCTCTCCATGCCACTGGAATCAAGCTATCCTGGCTGAAGAGGGGTGAAACCCCGAAACCGGTCCTAGGATGCTTGTTTCCAGTCCAGGGAGGACCTGGCCTGGCAGTTCGAGCTGGACTGTTCCCATTGGGCACAGGGACAAGACTGATTTGCATATGGCTGGGTCCAAACTGGAATGGCATGGTGAGCAGCAAAAAAACGATGGATTTAGGCCCAGATCTCTGTACTGGGGTAAATGTATGACATTGTTCTGCATTCTGTCCATCAATAGTTCTTTTTGCACTTTTAGAAAGTAGCCATTTTCTTATTTAACCGTTCTGCGTGCCTCTGCCTGTTTGTGTATCAACTGTCTGGTTTTGGAGTGACAGGGGCTGGAGATGTGCATTCTCTCAGACAGCCACTGAGGGGTTGATATGTGTCCTGCCTCTCATGAATGAGTCAGGGCTGGGCTGAGCTGAATAGACATGGGCTTCATTTAGGGTAGTGGGAGGAGATTTCCCTGCACCTGAATAGGGCCTGTCTCCCTTGCACAATGCTGTCTACACCCCCTGTGGTCATACTGCACCAGTGAGTACAGAACTGGTTTGGACTGTGCTCGGAGACCCTTGCACAAAGTGAACAAATACATTTTGGGGTATAAGTATTAGACCTAAAACCCCAGACATTTAGACTACTTGTGGAACCAAGACGAACCTTTGCCAAGGAGAAAAGCTAGAGAAACTGGAGGAGGAGTACTGCCCCTTTGCTGTGTGCTGTCTGGGGTTGGGCTGCAGTAGCTGTTTCTGCCAAGGAAAAGGCAAGGACTTTGCAGTGTGCTATGTCCCCCTGCTGCGGAAGATCTCCAAGGGCTTGAGTAGAGCTTGCCTCCTGTTCTGACGTCTCAGGGACACAAAGACTTCACCCCCATCTCCCTTGAACTTCCTTGCTGGGAGTTTTGACCTGCCTGTGACTGTGTTAGGCCTTTGGAGGTTGTTACTGCTGTTCGGAGGTGGAAAAGCAACGCAATCACAAGAAAATCAACGCATTGCTCTTCTTGTGGCTGTTTTTCTGATGAAGCACCGCTGTGCAAGAAGAATCTCCACGCATCGCCGCTGCCAAACCCAACGCAGCACCTGTCGCCGCTGAAAGAATCGACACATCGAGGGATCGCAGTTGAAGAAACTGACGCAGCGCCGCTCAACGCTGCCGCATCGATCACTGACACATCCCGGATTTCCACTCATGGTACCTGTGTGTCAAGTTTTCCCGACGCATCACCACGGACCAGAACCATCTTGAAATCGACGCATCACTTCCCCCTACAGACCTGATTCAACGCATCACTTCTCCTGCGTTTAGCAGAACTGTTGCATTGCCTCCGCAGGGTCTCGGTAACTGACGCATCTCTTTGTTTTTCGACCCTTCCCATCTCTGCGGCTGTTTGGCCTTGTGAATTTTGTCGCACCTATAGGTACTTTGAGAGAAATCACTCATCCATAGTTTTCGATGGGCCAAGTTTACTGAACCCTTTTTAAAGTCATATTCTTATTAAATGTATGTTGGATTTTTGTAGTTTTGGTCTTGTTGAGCTTAGATAAAGATACTTTATCTTTCTGTGTTTTGAGTACAAGTACTTTACACATTGCCTTTGGGATAAGTCTGTCTACTCATGCCAAGCTACCCGGGGGGTGAGCAGGGGTTATATAAAGTGTGTATCCCCCTTACCCTGACTAGAAGCAAAGGTCCCTATTTGGACAAAGGCACCTACCTCTGGCAACCAGAGACCCCCATTTCTAACAGTTGGTTTCCAACCCGCTTTTGGCTCAATCTTAATCCCAAATTGCGCAAATGATCAGGCTCCACTGGAAGGCAGAGTGAGCTATGGTTCCATAACGGTAAAGCTCTAATAAACTGCTCAAGATGAAAGCCCCCAGAGTGAAAAATGCAGAAGCATGTGAGTAAATCCCAAATATTTTTGCAGCTATCTGTCCTGTTGGACAAGTAGAGAATAGCATCTACAATCTCTAGCTATAGAGATCTTATTCTCAAGCACTACAGTGGTACCAATTCATTATTACAATCATGGGGGCGCAATAAGTTCCAGAAGCGTTCCCTCTACCAAATGCCTGCAAAACTGCAGCCTGCCCAACATAAGTGTATCTTATATTGGCCAGCTGCCATTTTCCCATTCAATAATAGTTGTTCAAATTCAGAATGTCTTTGAGGTCCAGTTCAGCACCTCCGTATCAGGGTCTAATAGAAATAGTGGAGGCACGTAACAAAGTGACATGTGATGTAACCCTGATCTCTCATTGGCCCAGAGCAGGAAAACATATAAGCCATAGTACACAAACATTCCTTACACGATCAGGTGCACATAAGAGATCAAACTCCACCAAAGGTCCTAAGTGCAAAGAACTAGGCAAAGGACAGAAGTATACAAGCATTTTACACTCCACCCCTAATTTTTCCCTAATGTGGTGTAACCTCCCAGAATACAGAAGCTCCCATGTTTTTTGCAGACCTAAGGAAGGAACGCCAAGAACCATCTATTAAAGATTGACGAGAAGACAATCTATAGCTGGAACATAATATGAGCCTTGTGAGACGTTAAGAAACAAAGCATGGCCTTCAGTTACACAACAAGACAAACAGGAGCACTCCGATGACATAATCAGAATCTGGGTTACTCTCTTTTCATCTACCCTTAATTACTTTGATGTGTCCCTTTCTTCTGTAAACTTCATGGACGAAGTACTACCTACCGCTTTGCTACAGGATTCCTTCCCCTTCCAATTGTAGGTTATTAGTATGTAAACCTTTCATTTTTCATTTATTATTTTGTGTGTAGAATCCATTTACATTCTGTAATTTTTCTTATTATGTTCATGTTTAAGTACCAGTGGAAAGCAGTCTGGGTCATAAAACTTGAACCAAAAGCCTTGGGTGAGTTGAATTGTATTAAAGGCTTCCTCTAAAACACTACAATATCCACTGGCAAAAAGCAGAAGGTTAAGGAAGTCAACTGTGCCTATAAAAAGCAAATTTGGCAATATTGTCTCATAGTAAACAGCCTTTCTCCGGCAAAATACTTAATAGCAAACAGCTAGCCAATTTGGTGCTCCTATCCACCTCTTGTTCCAAACCCTTGACTACAGAACACTGATGGCTGTCCTCACAGGTGCACTACAGAGGCAAGATACTCCCAGGGCTAAGACAACATCTCAGACCTGAACGTCGCTGGTTAGGTGCACAAAGAGCATCATGCAGAGATGCACTTGGCCGTCATCAGCATCATTTTTGCATTTGCTAACTTATGTGTCGAAATTAATTGCAAGACTGGCAAAATGGAATTCCTGAACATCCTTATGTCCAATGGGATGGGGGTTCTATGTAAATCATTCATTCTTTTTTGTCACACTCAAAGATCTGTTATAGCATCTTTTGCTGAATAATTTACCGTGGTTTATGTGCTTTACATTCAGGGAGCAGACTTGTTACACGAGTTTGCTTTGCAAGTTTCTTTAAGACAGGTTGTTTCTTACCATGAGCTTGTATACATTAAGTGCGGATATACGACCTGAAGAAGAAAATGATTTACTTTTTTTTAGAAAGATGCATTCTAATTCTATGTGAAAGATGGTATTTGTAGGACTTGGCCCTTTTTGGCTAAAGTCCCTAAACTTTTTGCTTTCCCCATAGACCTTTTTTCTGACATGGAATTGCCAACTTAGATGCTTTGGACACTTTACCACTGCTAAACAGTGTCAAAGTGTAAGTGTTCCCTGTATAAAGTAATGGTAATTGGTTGTCCATGATTGGTATGTTTGTCTTACTAGTAAAGACCCTAGTACAGTGCACTATGTGTGCCAGGGCTGGTAATGCAAGTACTACTAGTGGGCCTGCAGCACTATCTGTGCCACCCAAACAAGTAGCCTTAAAAAGGGAACTCAGGCCTGCCACTGCAGGGCCTGCACGCAGTTTGTCAAACTGCCATGTTGTTCTGTCAAGTGCACTCACATGCCAGACCTTACCCATCCCTTTCTATGCACATTAGACACCCCTATGGTAGGTCTAGGGTACCCCCTGGACAGGGTGTAGTGCATGTGAAAGGTAGGACATGTACTAAGGTGTGTGTCATGTCCTGACAGTGAAATAATCTCCATTTTCGTTTTTCACGGTTGATAGGCCATCTTGCCCATAGGACAGAATGGGAAGGCTGTGTAATATGTTTTCCAGCCTATCTTCCCAAAGGCTTAAGATGGAAAGGTGAAGTTTAGTATGCCTGAACTCACAATGTAATAACACATCTTTTTATGTAGGTGGTTTTCCCATTGTGTGTTCAGAAGCCACTCTTTTAGAAGTGGCTGCGTTTTTGTGCTCTGACATTTCTGTGTCTCTGCCTGGCTGTGGATTGACTGTCTGGATTTGAAAGTGATAGGATCTGGGGAATGTCTTGACTCAGGGGAGGAGGTGAGACAGCAACAGGCTGACCTCCATCTGAAGTGTAGGGGGAGGAGAAGCCCCTAGAGGTGAAGAGGCCTGGGTTGCTGCTATAAAACAATTAGCTCATCTCCTGCTGAGTGATTGAGAATCCAGACCCCCACTAATCAAAGGAAGAAAGGTGTCACTGGCAGGGAGGCACCCAGAACTGGTTTGAACAGGGGTCAGTGCCCCCTGAAACACAAAAACTTCAAAGCCATTGAGGGGTATAACTATGAGAGCTGAAGCCCCTGAACTTTGGAGAATGGCTTTATCAAGTGTGAACAAGACTGGAGCTACTTTGTGGTCAAGAGGACCTTTGCCAAGGAAGAAACAACTGAAGAGACTGAAGGATAGGACTGACCCTTGCTGTGGGATCTGGGGCTGGCATGCAGTTTGCTGTTTCAACCAAGGAAAGGCTAAAGGGACTTTGCTGTGTCTCCCTGCTTGAAGGACTTTGCTGTGTGCTGTATCCTGAAGTAACTTATCCCCAAGGGCCTGAGGTGAGCTGGCTCCCTGTCCGGATCGTGTGTACCAGAGTCTCATCGCCGCTGTGTGCGGGTGCATTGTGCACTGGGAGACCTTTGTGAGGATTTGCCTTGTTATCGTATGCTCCGGAGTAACGGGAGTCTCAGCGACGCTGTGCGCATGATCTTCGTGTAGCCTGAGACCTGTGAGTGGAGTGCCCAGTGATCATGCACCCGGAGTGTAGGAAGACTCAGTGAGGCTGTGTGCGTGTGCTTTGTGGCAGCCTGAGATCTTCGTAACTGAAGCGGCCCGGACCGGCAGTCCCGGAGGAGCTGAGTTGCCTGCCCGAGCCGCCGTGACCATTTCACAAAGCTGCATTCGAGGCCCAGCCGCTGGACGAAGAGAGGAGAGTGAGTTTGCGCCCCCCAGGTAACGTGTGGCGACTCCTGGGCCAGGGCGCGGACTCGGAGGGAGACGCTCTCGGCCTCTCTCTCATGTTGGCAGCACGAGCCTCTGCTTCGGCTCGTATCGCAGCCCGTATTACCAAGGGAGGGGCGGTACAGGGGCCGGAGTGCGAAGCTGCACTTTGGGATTACATCATACTGTGTTGAGGGCAACTGTGAGAGGCTGACTGCAAGTCAGAAGGAGAGGCGGAGAGACCGCCTAAGGCCTGGTGATCAGGGCCTGAGTGTGCTACGTAGTATTCCATTTCTGCAGAACGGAGTACCTGACTGTCGTATTACACATTGCATCATTTCTGCATAACGGAGTACCTGATTAGAGTATTACGTATTGCATTATTCCTGTATAACGAACTACCTGATTGGTGTATGACGCATGGCATTTTTATCTGCATAACAAACTACCTGATTAGCATATTGCGCATTGCATTATTCCTGCATAACGAATTACCTGATTAGTGTATACGCTTTGCCTTATTTTTGCAGAACGACATATCTGGTGGTTGTATTACGCATTGCATTATTTTACTTTGCAAAGTGCCTGATTGTTGCGTTACGCATTACAGTATTTTTACATTGCAAAAGTGCCTGATTCTAGCATTACAAACTGTATGACATGATATTAGGAGTACAGAAGAATGTTTAGAAGTGCTCACTGACATCGCCAGAACTTACAAGGGCTGGCTGGCCTAACAACCGGCCAGGAGAAATATTATACAACCTCATATGTTGGTTTTATATTGTGCGGTCTTATCGTATATCTTTTTACAGAAAGTTTATACTTGTTTTATAAAACTTGTGTGGAGTCTATTTGTGGTGTCATCATTGGCTTAATGTTAGCGTGGTTGCGAATACTTTACACATTTGCCTTGACGATAAGCCTGGCTGCTCGTGCCAAGCTTACCGAGAGGGTGAGCGGGGCTATCTAAGAAGGTGACCTTCCTTTCTCTGACGTTGGAACGCTGGTCCCTACTTGGCCTAAGGTACCTACCTCAGCCAATCAGGGATCCCGGGTCTAACAGTGTTTAGTTAAAGAACCCTTTCCGTCAAAAATGGGGATATATCTATGATCCAAAGCTAAGTCATGTGTTTTCCAGAATGATAAATGTGACATATCGATTCATCATTTAGTGGATCCCCCAGTTGTTTTAAGTAAAGCTCCTTCTTAGCGCTATAGTACAATATCAACTAATTTCTTTGTTGTAAATCTTTTGTTTAGTTATTTGTTGTAATATTACTCTATGAATTCTTTCATAGGTGTTATAAAAGTATCATAATACTGTTTGTAAAATATAAGGGCCTCATTTGGGGGGACCGGGTTTAGAATGTGATTATTCTCGCACATGATCAAATCTAACACTGAAATGTTCGGAATTTGAAGGGCGCAATAATTAACGCATGTTACAAGTATTGCCAGCCAAAACGGAGCATAACGTGGATATGCGTGCTAATTGCACCCAAAACTGCCTGTCCATGTATATTCTCTGCATTTTTTTCGGAGTAAATATCAGCATGTTTAACCTGACGACATTTATCTAGGGGATGCCTATTTTAGTGCAACCGATACCGACCGGAGGCCATAAAAATATGCACAATTCAAAACAGTGAGTATGTGCGACATGGTTATGGAATAAGTTGCTTTGTTACAGCCCATTTGTGTATCTGCTCTGCACGTGTACGTCTGTGTGGCCGTTCGGTCATCGCCTGTTTGTCGCTGGTTCCTGCTTGGCCCTCCGCGAAATCACACACAATACAGGTATCAGTAACAACTCACTGATCGCCGATTTAAGTCCCTCCTCTATGGCTGGTTGTGTATGTGGCTTGCCTGTCACTGCCTGTGGGTGGGTGCATCTTCTTCATAATTTTCAAAATGTGCCTACTGTCTGATTGCATGTATGATTAGCTGCTCAGCAAAAATATCCATCTGCTGTGAAGGTGGTCATTGCATAGGGTCCGAGAGAGGCATACAGGCCCTATGTGTTGCAGGCAGTCATAAGAACAACTGATTCGGGGTTTGCCATCTCCCACTTTCCCATGATTTGCACTCATTCATTCTCCGACCTTCACTCTGCTGTCTTTAGCAAAGAGGAGTAAAAAGAGCAATTGGAAGAGGAAACACCATGGGGCAGATTTATGTTAACTGGCGCATCCCTGCATATCAGCAGGGATGCGCCAATTATTATGCGCCACAGCTGCGCCACCATGGATGCGCCGCATTTATAATGCGGCGCACCATGGGGCAAAAACGGCACAGATGCGTGACGCATCTGTGCCGTAAAAGTGGCGCATTGCTGGAGTTGCGTCGCAAGCGCGACGCAGCTCCAGCAATGTTCTGGGGGGCCCTATCTGTACAATGCTGCGTCAATCCTTACGCCTGCTTCAAGCAGGCGCAGGGTTTTGACGCAGCATGGGCCTAAAAGTGACTGAGTGAAATCTTGTAGATTTCACTCAGCCACTTTTAGGAGGCGTTCCTGCGCCGGAACGCCCCCACCTGCCCTGGAACGCCTACATGTGGCGCAGGGCTTTACAACGTGACGCATCTCCCAGATGCGTCACATTGTAAATACCCCACACCATGGCGCAGGATTTGCGCCGCTGCTGCGTCACAAAAGTGACGCAACGGCGGCGCAAAAGTGGCGCAAGTGCAACATAAATCTGCCCCATGTATCACTCCTTACCGCAGATGAAACAGGTAGTCTTTAGCACCTCCTCCTTCTTCTGCTTTTCGCTCCTCAGGTCAGCAAAGGTGTCCATAATGACCCCAAAGATGAGGTTCAGAACAATGATGATGACAATGAAGTAAAAGAGCAGGTCATAGACCACTCTGGCAGGGAACAGTGACTCCTGTTACGAAAGAGGAAAGGAAAATTTCATTTAGAGAACTCGAGAGGCAAATCTGCCTTATTAAGTTTAAAGTCTGCTTAGCTCTCTTCTCTTCCAAGACATACACCCTCGGTGTAAGTGCTCCTTCAGGCAAGCATGAGATCACCTCAGTTTCCAAAAGTGCCCCTTCAGCAATCCCTTAACCACATACTGTCCCTCAGGTGCTCCTCCACACACAAGGTGTCTTTGGTGCCACTTCAGACACACAAGTTCTCATTAATGGCACTTAATGCATTCACAGGATCGCTTAAGTACTCCGTCCAACCTGGTCTCAGTGCTTCGTTTGCAAACAAGATCTCATCCGTTCTAAGATGTGCTCTGTGCTCCTTCAAACACATAAGGTTGGGCCAATGTCCCCTTAGACACTCTAAAATCTGTGGAGTGCTGCTTCAGACATACATGAGGTGGTCTCTGACCACCTTCAGACATAAACTATGTCTTTGGACATGTAAGGCCTTTTTCAAACTCCTGACGAGCCTTCTCTTTTTCTTTCACCTTTGAACACATAAGGTCTCCTCTGTACTCCTTCGTACATATGGAGCCTAATCAGTGCACCTTCAGACACAAAGGTTGTCTTCTTAGTGCTTCTTAAGTCACACAAGATCTCTATAGTTCTCCAATATATGTATATGGGAGGTTTTCTTAAATACGAGGTGTCCTCAGTGCCCGCTTACACATGTGTGAATGTGTTTAAATTGTGTGTACAGACATCCCATCAGCACTTTAATACACACAACAAAGATGTTTCAGTAGTGCTGTGTACAGCTAGAGAGACATTGATTTCATCAATCATTTGGGAGACATATTCAAAACTTTTCTTTGGCAACTAAGTCTGATCAAGCCATGCATCTCACAATCCCAAGCAAAGATTGGCAGGCCAGCAGTTTTCTGTTCTATCCTCAATCTTTTCTGACTCCAACCTGCTATATACCAATGCAGAGTAAGCCAAGCTCTTAATTCGATGAAAAGGAAACCCACTTGTCCAGCGTGCCCACCGAATCTGACATTTCAAGTTTCACCATTCTATGTGCACATGTTTTCATTGCATTCTGGCAATTGTAGTCCTGAATTTGTTGTGGGATAAACAGTACTTCAAATACCAGAAAGCAAAGAACACACTGAGATGGGGGCAGCTACACAGGCATGGAATTAGGCAACTTGAGAATTTACACCTGCATTTCCTCTTTCCTAATACCTCTTGATCTTCTCTTAATATCTTTACTTGTTTTTCCTACCTGCTTCCCCATCCTCCTCATAAATATACCCAACTACCCCTTACATCCGTAAATTGCCCAAATTCCACACCAACGCTGCACATTGTCAATGTTTTTAAGGTTCTGCTACAATGGATGCATTACACATGGATATAAGATCGCTGATCAACAAATCAAACTATGTGTTACTTTATTCTTTATAATACAGTACCATACCGATTCTGTACAAAGTGTTTCTTCCTGACATATTTAAAGAAACAAAAATACTAATAAAACTGGACTGGATCCATAGACACCTATTACAAAAGGCCTTCTGTGCTCACATTCATATTATGAAGACGTCTCTGTTTCTAAATAAATCTAACGAAAGGGTCTCAGACACATATTGAATTGGTCAATAATGCTCTTGTAAATATATTTAAAAGCACCTGTTAATGTTCAAAAGCACTTAAGATTTCCATAGTACGTGTGCACACACTTACCATAGGTTTATTCAGTGTTCATATATGTATACTGAAATTCTCCTTGGTGCCCTTAAATATATGTTGAAAATGTCTTTTCAATGTAATCTACTGAAGAGGTTTTTCCTTATCAAAAGGAATACACTGAGAAAATCTCTTTACTACATATGCACTTATTAAGTAAAATTATCAACAAAATATATGCATGCATATGAAACATGCCCTCAATGTCAAGACACACACATACTGAGAACTCATGGTTCTTGTACGATTATTCAAAAAGGTTTTCTAACTGCCCGTACACACACATTAAATAATTATCATCTGCTTGTGTCCAATGAACTCACATCTTTAGAAGGCTTTCTCAGTATGTCGCCCACGCCGCCTCCGTTTCGCAATCCGTGGTTCATTACCATGACTATGCACATGAGGAGGGTGTCACAGGCCCGCTCAGTGTTATCCGTGATGTTAGGTTTGGGCAGTTGGAATATTGATGGTTTATTTTATTTATTTAAGAGTTGTTTTACAAAAAGCAAGCCTTGCCAACCCTGTGTTTTGCGCTGTGTACAATTTATTACAATCCTTGAAGACCAGATTTTATTTTTATATTTAAAGAGTTTCATAATGGAATACATTTTTAATCCGAGGAAGACTGTTCTGGTGTATTAAAAAAAGCTATTACCAGGTCAGACATTAAAACCCATAAATGCTCTCTACTGACAAGCTGGGACCCAAGAGGTTCAGAATGGGCTCTGCATCGGTTACCTTCCAGAGGGTCAGGCAGCACCATTCCAGCTGTGCAGCTCTCTTTATCACCGCTGCACGTATCTGCGAAGGCAGTGCCCATGGACTGCGTCATGCCAAGAGCACCTGTGGGAGAGGAGTCTTTATCAATTAAACAGCCTCATGCAGACACCCCTTAGATGTTGAAATTTCAGAAAAAAACACATACAACTTCTAAGCTTAAGAGTAGGAAACAGGTAAACGTTCATTGATTAGCTCCAGCACACCTATTTGGTAATCGCGCACTTTATAAATAGCTTTAACATAACATAACATAGATTACAGTGAGTTTCAAATGTGTCTATCACCAAAAAAACCTCAGTAGCTATCTCAAATTATACAATGGCCAAGATTTTCCCTTAGTGGCTCAATGAGGCCTTCACTGAAAATCCACTTGCCTGTTGTACATTAGGGCTTGACATTACTCTTAAAAATAGAAAGCAGGTAGATGCCACATCGCACTTCACCTATTATTTGTAGGTACTTTCTGATAAACGCAGTCTTCTACCAGTTTTACCTGAATGCTAGTAAGACTTTTTAAAGATGAAAAACTTTGACATTTTTTTCACATAGAATTATCTCTGCTTTTCCTAAGCACAACACTGCTCCTTTTTACCCACTTGAACCTTCCTGGGGTAAAGTGACAGACCACGCTAGGAGTTGAGGTAACATTGACAGACAGTTTCATGAACTTGAAGCACATGGTTGGGCAGTGTGATAGGCACACACGAAGACAGAGTGAAAACCTGACACACAAAAATATAAAATTGAACTTTGCCATCCGCGCCGAAAAACCTTCCATGATTACTGCTCATCACTACATTGCCACATTTATGCCCTAAAACCTCTAGCAGAACTCAGGAAAAATCTGGATGCACATAGTTTAATCAGGGCAACCTACAGCGTGTGGCGGTCACTCGCATGTGAATTTCTTCAGCAGTACTCAGATATGTTGCTGATAGTACACCGGTGTTTGGGGATATTCCTGGTCTAGGGAGGGAGTAATATGGCTTCTAGTATTGTCTCTCCGGTCGTGTGGAATACTGCAACTGTGCACATCTCTCTTCGTGCCAATGAATCCACATAGCTAATTTGTGAATTCTTGGAGCACATGGACAGGCCGTGTGAGAAGGTAATGGGGAACTGAGAGTGTCAAGAACTTGGAGCACATGACTAGGTTGTGTGGGAGACTCACACAAAGACAGTGCGAAGAACTGGAAAACGAGCAAATATTGTAAGGAGCCCGGAACAAATATCTAGACAGTATGTGTTATGTCCTGCTAATTGTTGTCCCCTATTTGGTTGCATGTACTAATGAATACTCATGCTTCTGTGCCCAGCTGCCTCCCTGTAGGTAGTCTTATATATGGTTGGGGGCATTTTGTTCTTTTGCTCTCCCTATAGTGTGATGATCTGTGCTTTAGTTGGCATGTTTGTGTTAATTCCTCTTTCTTTCTGTGTATCTTTCAGATGTTGCCTGTTATTGTTCTATTGGTTTCCAGTACGTTGTATGGCCTGAAACAGGTATTGTACAACCCCCATGGTGTATGCACACCAAATGCCCCCATGCTTAGTGGTATATAGTTTTGACTAATCATCAGGAGTGTTGTGTGTGTACCACTATGGCTGGTGTAGATGCTACATACCACAACTGTTGGCCACTGTGTTTTGCATTTTCATTGGTTTGAATCTTATGTTTTCGACCTGAACAATAAGTTGTATGCCACTCTAGATTATTTACACATTTAACACCGTGGTTGGTGGTGAATGTGTCATACCCTCTTTGGTGTATGGTTGTGTCATTGCTTTGTGTATTTTTTAGTGTATTACGTACGAATCAATAGATCTTTTGAGAACAGATAAACTGCTGAATATCCATTGCCATGAATTACTCATGTGGTATTGGATGTGCATTTTGTTCAACAGCCCATCAGTGTTTAGGAACCATCATGTGAAAAGTTCAGTGCATGATGGGGTTTCCTAGTGTGTTCATGCTAGGCATAATTTAGTATTGAGTGTTTTGAATCAGTGTATGTCATGTGGTGGGCTCTTTTGAGTGCTGGGGGAGCATCACCTATGTATTACATGTATCATATACTGCTGTTGTGGGATGGTTGTATTTGTGTGCAATTAGGTCTGCTCCTTTTCACAGTTGCTTCAATGTAGATAGTCTGTGCATTGTCTTGTGTTTTTTGATCTTCTGTTTTGTGTGATGCTGTACATTTAGTTGGAGCATTTATGTGTGATGGTCTTTAGTTGTGTTGTTTAAAATAAAGGGAACTCTGGTACTGTGGAATGTATTTGATGAGAATAGCTAGGGCAGGAGCTGACCAAGAGAGAGCACTGCTCCATAGGGTGTGAACTGCATGTAAATGGAAGCTGTGAACTTGCTGAATAGACCTATTTTAATGTAACACCTTATGACCATTACATATGTATGATAATGATAATCATGTATTGGATGAATGTAAAGCAGGTCATCTAGAAAGGTGTTTCTCCCCTTCCTCTCCTGCTACTCTCCCCTACTCCGTATGACCTCAAAGCAGGTGACATTCTGCTGCAATCAGCGTAGAAAGAATTCTAATAATGTAAGAAATCTTAATCAAGGGATCAGCAGAGCTAATCTTATTTAGCCATAAATTTGTTTGTCTATTTCCCATACCTCCTCATCCATCGCTGCGCTGAGTGCTGTGTACCGCAGCAAAATAAGATCACTTCTCTTGTCACTCATGCATGATACCAATACACTGCTCACATAGCCATACCACAATAGACAACACTCTCGCAGCCATGCATTCCAGCGCAGTGTAGCGTGCTACCTGTCTGTGAATCCAGTTCCAGAAAACCTTACAGATCTCTTTAATAAATCACTTTCAGAAGCCGTTTTTCCTTCAAGCTGGAAGATTGCCCGTGTAAAGTCCATTCTGAGAAAGCCTACGGCCGATCCTAAACTTCTCTCCAATTATCGCCCTATTTCTTTACTCCCCTATTTTGGGAAAGTATTGGAATCTCTTGTTAACCAGCAACTTGTTGTCCATCTGGAGAGTCACAAGCTACTAGACCCCTCACAGTCTGGGTTCAGAGCTGCTCACAGCACTGAGACGGCACTGGTCGAGGTCACAGATAACATCAGGCTGGCTCTGGACAGACATCAACCGGTTATTCTCGTATTCCTCGACCTGTCGGCTGCATTTGACACCATCTCTCACAGCATTTTAGTACATCGGCTGTGGGAGATCGGTGTCAGTGGTAAGGCCCTGAAATGGTTCAGAAGTTACCTTTCGGACCGTAAAACCATTCTTCAGTCGGGACTCAGTATCTCCTCCACAAGACCTGTCACGATGGGTGTACCACAAGGTTCCATTCTGAGTCCCACCCACTTTAATCTGTACATGACTCCACTGGCCCCAGTGATTAGAGCTTACGGATTTGATGTCATATCGTATGCCGATGACACTCAGATCATAGTCACACTGGGTCCTGACCCGAATTAAACCATGGTGCGTTTTAAAAACTATATGTCCCACGTCAACAGGTGGATGAAAAGTAACCATCTTCAACTGAACGGTACAAAATCTGAGATCATGCTTTTTGGGAAAGCCCCTGAACACTGGTCGCCAGATTGGTGGCCCTCCGACCTTGGCACCTGTTCTGTCCCCAAAGAAGTGGTTCGTAATCTGGGCTTTTACATGGACAATCAACTGTCCATGAGGGCCCAGGTCAACCATATTACTAGTACATGTTTCGGAATAATGCGCACACTGTGGAAAGTTTTTAAATGGATTCCCTTGGAAGCCAGGAAACCTTTGCTTCAGGGTCTGATTACTAACCGAATGGACTACGGCAACGCACTTTTACAGTCCATCAATGAAACCTTTTTAAACAAACTGCAGATTATACAAAACATTGCGGCTAAACTGATCTTGAACCTGCCTCATCGAACATCCTCTGCCCCATGTCTCAGAGCCCTACACTGGCTCCCAGTGAGAAAGCGCATTCTCTTCAAGGTCTTATGCCTTACGCATAAGTATCTTTACGGGAAGAGCCCACAATACTGGTCCAAAAAACTGTTGGTATAGGCCTCAGAAGGCACTTAGGTCCAGTACCAAGTCTTTGCTTACCCCCTTCAGAATACATACCACCAGACAAGGTGGTAGATCTTTTTCGTACCTAGCCCCGGCCTCCTGGAATAAATTGCCTGTTGACCTACGATCCACCCCCATTCATAGTTGTTTTCGAAACAAGTTGAAGACATGGCTATTTGATCAGTAATCTTCCCCAGTTCTTTCCGCTCCATAGCCGCTGCAAGCGCCATGAGATTCTTTGGAGTGATATGTCTTGCGCTATAGAAATGCCTCTGACTTGACTTGACTTGTCAATTCTATAGCTTTGTGCTGTTGTCTGTCAGGTATCGCTGTGTGGTGCCCTTGAGGCCCCAGGCTGAATGTATGAAAAAGAGGTACCTTTGGGTTTGGGTAGTTGATCCACTTCCAATATGAAGTCATCCTTGAGGAAGAGAAAGCCGACAATGGAGAAGAGGTAGACGAGGATGAGGGCCAGTAGGGCAGTGAGAAGGATGGACCGCCCATTGTGGGTCACACTTTTGATTACGTTAAACAGCGTCTCCTCCCGGTAGATCAGGTCGAAAAGCTGAAATCAAAAGCAATGATATTTATTTGCTTATTAAATACTTACCAGATAGAACAAACTGGATTGCTTGTGCGTATCAGAATAAACTTTTGGACAATCAAACAAGCACGGCAAATACAGTAAAATGGCAAAAGAAAAATCCCACAAGGAAAACTGCAGACAATAAGATTATGAAATAAAATGTTTGAAAAATATTGAGTAAGTTTGTGCACAATAATAGATTTTTTTTTAAGTTAGTGCACAATAATAGATTTATTTTTTTTAGCAATAAAATATATTAAAATATGAGAATCCCCTAGCTCCAGATCTGGTAAGTTCCAACATAGAGGATTGTAGTTTTATTGCATCATAGCACACATTTATTAAAGTTTTCAAAGGGCGCCCAGGTGATGCAAATATATCTGTTGACTACCATTGTAAAGGTGTGTGTGCACAGTGCTAAATTGCGATGTTCTACACTAGCGCCAACGCAGTTTTTAAGAAACATAGGCCTATCTCTTTTGTGAAATTTTAACTTATTTTGAAATGCACATATTCAATTAAGTCAGTGTTGGACCCGGCCTCGTAGAATGGCCCTCCGTGCCCCCGCACCACCGAAACCTGGTGCCTGCAGCCCAAGCACGCGGCCCAGCCGACCTTTCCCACCAGGACACCTGCACCAACCCCGGACATCCCCGTCCATGGCCTCTCTCCTTTCGGCCACCCCGGGCACGCGTGCCCACTCCCTGCAACAAGATGGCCGCCCGGCTCCAGCGCGACCCGGGCCTCGAGGCGCCACTCCGGCTGGAGGACATCTCGCTTCCAGGGGATGAGAGAGGGAGGAGCAGTTTCTATCGCACCTCTGAACTCCCCTGGGACGATGGGTTTCGATCGGCCCTCCGGCCTCCCTGCGGGCTGGCTCCGTGCCTGCTGGGTGTCTGGGACTCCTCCCGACCCGGCCCTGAAAGGATCAAAAGACAATGGCAGGAAACCCCGACAAGCGGCCCCCAGGTGACAAGACCCCTGCCTGCGCAGACTCCGGACATCAAAGCGGGGTCGACCTATAACAAGGGGTGCTCTGAGACTGTCCGGCAGATTCGACGCTGGAACAACGAGAGCCTGCTGACGTGGTCGCGGCTCCTGGAACTGGAACCCTCCTGAGCCCTGCTGAGTGACTCGCGGCTCCCTGAAGATCGTAAGACCTCCGAACTTGTACCTGAGCCCTGCTGAGTGACTCGCGGCTCCCTGAAGATCGTAAGACCTCCGAACTTGTACCTGAGCCCTGCTGAGTGACTCGCGGCTCCCTGAAGATCGTAAGACCTCCGAACTTGTACCTGAGCCCTGCTGAGTGACTCGCGGCTCCCTGAAGATCGTAAGACCTCCGAACGTGTACCTGAGCCCTGCTGAGTGACTCGCGGCTCCCCCAGACTCTCCCGGTCCCGCCGGACCCCGACTCCGACCACGTATCCCCCAGCTCGAGGATTGTGAGCTGTGCGCCGGATACGTCCCTGCTTTGAACCATTACCAGAGACAGTCCCGCTACCCCCTACCTTTCCGAGACTCTTGAGCCCGTGCTCATCTTGTACATATTTGCAGTGATACCTATTTGATAAAGCTTGTTTCTGAGAATACCCAGAGTGGTCTCTCTGTGTCGTGTGGTGCCAGAAGTACGATCCTAGTTGCGAGATTCCTCCCCCCTGGGGAATCTCTCGCCAGCGCCCGGCTACAATACAACACGGGTGGGACTCAGGGAAGTCAGGACCCCTTTCCGGGCTCCTCTGAGGTCGCCGTCTAACATTGGTGGCAAGCGACGGGATTCGGGCCCATCACCTAGAGATCGTACAGTGAACAACGGACGCACGACCAACAAAGATGGCAGAAGGAAGCGCCATGAGCTCCGCAGAAACCAACGCCAACAGAGTGTTCCAGGTGGAGCATCTGGAAGAATACACACACAAAGAGCTAAAACAATTTTGCAAAGAACTTAAAATAGCTACCACTGGCCTCAACACTAAGGAAGACCTGCAGAAAGCACTGAAAACTTGGGTGGAGACCGGGGCATCCCGCCCGGAAGGCACGGGGGAGCGCCCCGACGAAGCCGAACCCCCTCCAAGTGAAAGCAGCGACAATCAGGTGCAAGGCATTGTACCAGACGGGGGCCTATCCCCGGGAGAACTCGTGGACAGAGAGAGAAGCCGCAGTCATGAACTCGAGTTAGCCAAACTCAAAATCGAGGGCGAATTGAAGTTAGCGGAGAAAAAGCTAGCGGTAGAGCAAATGCGCGTACAAGGCGAACTGGAAGAAAAGAAGCTCCAACGGGAGCACGAAGGAAGAAAGCTCCAACTAGAGCACGAACGCAGCTTAAAAGAACTCGAGCTCAAGGCCCGAAATGAGGACGGGAGGCCCTCGGGGAACCGAGAGACGGTCCCCCCAGCGGAACAGAAGGTCCACATCCCCAAGGATGTGGTCAAAGAATATTATAAAAACGATGACATTCAGCAATGGTTTCGGGCCTACGAGGTCGCCATGACCTCCCATCTGATTCCACAGAAGGACTGGGGGGCGGGGTTGTGGGGGCGGTTTCTGAGCGAAGGAAGGGACACCCTGCTCGACCTACCCCTCTCCCTGCAGACCTCCTACAGCCACATGAAAGAGGCTCTCCTCACAAGATACGGCCTCACCCCAGAAATGTACCGCCAACGGTTCCGGGACTGCAGGAAGATCCCGGGCACCACCTGGGTGGAGTATGTAAATTTTTTTAGTCGGGCCTTCGATGGGTGGGTCAAGGGCAGCAAGGTCACCACCCTTGCCGAACTCACTGACCTCATGTTATGGGAACATCTGGCTGCGAACTGCTTCGTAGAGCTACGTCAACATCTGCTGGATAGCAAGCTCACAGATCCCCGGAAGCTGGCTGTGGAGGCCGACCGCTGGACCAACACCCGGGTCTCCCGGGGCATGGTAGGAGAGTACCCCCGAACCAGTCAGGGACCACCCCGCCAGAGAGGAGGAGGGAACCAGGGAGGGCCGAGAGAGTCCCAGCCTAGCCCCCCGAAGACACCACCTCCACCTTTCCCGGCGCCCCCCCCACCAGTAACAGGGCCCCCTGGGAGACGAGGACACCGGGTGACCGTCACCTGTTTTCGTTGCCAGAAACCCGGGCACTACGCCAATGACCCAGAGTGCCCCATGGCCACCCAAGTCACCCCTGCGAGGCAGATAGCCAACGTAGCCCTGGGGGAGGAGGTTGAGGAAGCCGAGGAGTGGGAACCCGCCGCTATGGCCCTAGTATCCCTGGGAGATAGGGAAATGATCCCTGGTAGCCTCCTACCGTCCAACACACAGAAATATGGGCAGCTCGTCAAGATCAATGGCCACCAGGTAGAGGCCCTGCGGGACACCGGGGCTAGTATCACCGGTGTCCTCCGGCACCTAGTTCCCGAGGAGCAGATCCTCCCCAATGTCTTTTGCCCCGTAATCTCTGCAGACAATAGGGAAAGTATGTGTCAAGTAGCCCTGGTGCCATTTGAGTGGGGAGGGGTGATAGGTAAACTCAAGGTGGCCGTAAGAACCTCCCAGCCGGTCGACTGCCTCTTAGGGAACGACCTGGAGAGTTCTCCCTGGAAGCACGTAGAGCGCAAGGCCCACCTAGGAATGATGGGACTCCCCGAGTGGGTGTGTGCCACCACCCGATCTATGACGGCCCGACTCACTCCCCGGAGAGAAGTCGAGAGCACCCCGGTCGAAGAAGCCCGTACCGTCCCCGCCGAGGGTCCTCCCGTCCCCCCATCGGAAGGGTCCGTCGCCAGCGACGAACCCGCACCATCCGACCCCGCCCCGGTCCCCGAGTTGGGGGATCTACCCGAGTTGGCCCATTGGCGCCACGAGGGCGGGCCCACCCGGGAAGAATTTTGCCGGGAGCAAGCCACCTGTCCTTCCCTGGTCGGGCTGCGGCGCCAGGCCGAGGGCCAAGCCGCAGGTGACCAGACCGGAACGCACCGAATCTATTGGGAAAATAACATCCTGTATAGTGAGCAGAAATCAGTAGAGCTGGGATCCGGACGGGTACTGGTGGTACCCCTCCGCTTCCGGGATTTCCTCCTGGGCTTAGCCCACGATGTCCCCCTCGCCGGTCACCTGGGTCAGGACAAGACCTACAGCCGTCTCGTGACCCATTTTTATTGGCCTAAGATGAAAGCAGCGGTAGAGGCACACTGCAAGTCCTGCCCCACGTGCCAAGCCAGTGGGAAGAGTGGGGCGAAGCGCAAGGCTCCCCTCCAACCCTTCCCGGTCGTCAGTACCCCCTTCGAACGAGTCGGAATCGACATCGTGGGGCCACTGGACCCCCCCACCTCCCAAGGTCACCGTTTCATCTTGGTCCTAGTAGACCACGCCACCCGCTATCCAGAGGCTATTCCCCTGCGCACCATTACGGCCCCCGTGGTGGGCCGGGCCCTGATGGGGATCTTTTCCAGGGTGGGTTTCCCCCGCGAGGTCGTGAGCGATCGCGGTACTAATTTTATATCAAGGTATATGACGTCCCTGTGGCAACAATGTGGGGTGTCCTATAAGTTCACCACCCCGTACCATCCCCAAGGGAACGGCCTAGTAGAGAGGTTTAATAGGACTTTGAAAGGGATGATCGCTGGCCTAGAAGAGCCCCTCCGGCGTAAGTGGGACGTCCTGCTCCCCTGCCTCTTGTTCGCTTACCGGGAGGTCCCCCAGAAGTCCTTAGGGTTCAGCCCGTTTGAATTACTCTATGGGCACCCCGTCCGAGGTCCCCTCAGTTTGGTTAAGGAAGGGTGGGAGGCAGCACCCCGGACCACCCCCCGAGATGTGTTCCAATATGTCCTGGCCCTCCGGAACCAGACCAGGAGGTTCCGCGAACTGGCCGAGGCCAACCTGGAGGCGAGTCAAGAAGAAATGAAGCGCTGGTACGACCAGAATGCTACTCTGGTCGAGTTCCAGCCGGGCCAGCAGGTGTGGGTCATGGCCCCCGTGAAGCCTGGCGCTCTCCAGGACCGATGGACTGGGCCCTACAAGGTGGTTGAGAGGAAGAGCCAAGTCACCTACTTGGTGGACGTCCAGTCGCCTCGGGATCCCCTCCGGGTCCTGCACGTGAACCGCCTCAAGCCTCACTTCGTGCGGACAGAACTGAGCCTCCTGCTGGCCACCGATGACGGGGCCGAAGATGAGTCGGATCCCCTCCCGGACCTCCTGTGTGTCAAGGAGCAGGATGGCTCCGTGGAGGGAGTGAACCTCTCCCCAGCCCTCACTGCCCAGCAACAAGCGGACTGCCGCCAGCTCCTCAGACAATTTTCTGACCTCTTCTCCCTGACCCCCCGGGTCACCAACTGGTGTGTTCACGATGTAGACACCGGGGACAGCCCGCCGGTGAGGCACCGAGCCTACCGGGTTCCTGACCGGGTCCGGTCCTGTATTCAAGCCGAAGTCTCGAAGATGTTGACCCTGGGGGTGATCGAGCCCTCTGACAGTCCCTGGGCCAGCCCCGTGGTCCTGGTTCCGAAGGCAGCAGCCCCCGGTGTCGCCCCCGAGCTCCGGTTCTGCGTGGATTACCGGGGGCTCAATGACGTTACCCGAGCCGATGCCCACCCCATTCCACGAGCCGACGAGCTCATTGACCGACTAGGGCCTGCCCGGTTCCTCAGCACTTTCGACCTCACCTGCGGCTACTGGCAGATTGCGCTCACCGAAGGGGCCAAGGAGAGGTCTGCTTTCTCCACCCCCGATGGGCACTACCGCTTCCGCGTGATGCCCTTCGGGATGAAAAATGCCCCGGCCACCTTCCAGAGACTGGTAAATAGGGTCCTGGCCGGGCTAGAACAGTTCAGCGCGGCCTATCTGGACGACATCGCTGTCTTCAGTTCAGAGTGGAGTGAGCACCTCCAGCACCTCCGGAGAGTGCTAACCGCCCTGCGCCAGGCAGGCCTCCCCATAAAAGCCAGCAAGTGCCAGATCGGGCAAGGATCCGTAGTCTACCTGGGGCACCAAGTCGGGAGTGGCCAGGTCGCTCCTCTACAGCCAAAGATCGACGCCATCCTGGCCTGGGACCCACCCATCACCCAAACGGAAGTCCGAGCCTTTCTGGGACTCACGGGCTACTACCGCCGATTCATTCAGGGGTATGGCAGCCTGGTCGGCCCTCTCACGGAACTCACGTCTAAACAGCCAAAGAAGGTGCAATGGACGGCTGCCTGCCAGGAAGCTTTCGATGCTCTAAAAAAGGCCATGTGCACGGCCCCCGTCCTCCAGGCTCCCGACTACACCAGGGAGTTCATAGTCCAGACCGATGCCTCAGAGCATGGCATTGGGGCCGTCCTGTCCCAAGTGAATGATCAAGGCCTAGACCAGCCCGTCGCCTTCCTCAGTCGGCGGCTGCTACCCCGAGAACAGAAGTGGAGCACCATAGAGCGCGAAGCCTTTGCCGTGGTCTGGGCACTCAAAAAACTACGACCCTACCTGTTCGGCACTCATTTCAGGGTCCAAACTGACCACCGGCCCTTGCGATGGCTCATGCAGATGCGTGGAGAAAACCCCAAGCTACTGCGGTGGTCAATCTCCCTCCAGGGAATGGACTTCACCGTAGAACACCGCCCTGGTACGGACCACGCCAACGCTGACGGCCTCTCCCGGTTCTTCCGCCTCAGCGAAGAGAACCCCCCAAGGTGATGGGCAGTTCTCTCCGGCTTTCAGCTGGGGGGGACGCGTGTTGGACCCGGCCTCGTAGAATGGCCCTCCGTGCCCCCGCACCACCGAAACCTGGTGCCTGCAGCCCAAGCACGCGGCCCAGCCGACCTTTCCCACCAGGACACCTGCACCAACCCCGGACATCCCCGTCCATGGCCTCTCTCCTTTCGGCCACCCCGGGCACGCGTGCCCACTCCCTGCAACAAGATGGCCGCCCGGCTCCAGCGCGACCCGGGCCTCGAGGCGCCACTCCGGCTGGAGGACATCTCGCTTCCAGGGGATGAGAGAGGGAGGAGCAGTTTCTATCGCACCTCTGAACTCCCCTGGGACGATGGGTTTCGATCGGCCCTCCGGCCTCCCTGCGGGCTGGCTCCGTGCCTGCTGGGTGTCTGGGACTCCTCCCGACCCGGCCCTGAAAGGATCAAAAGACAATGGCAGGAAACCCCGACAAGCGGCCCCCAGGTGACAAGACCCCTGCCTGCGCAGACTCCGGACATCAAAGCGGGGTCGACCTATAACAAGGGGTGCTCTGAGACTGTCCGGCAGATTCGACGCTGGAACAACGAGAGCCTGCTGACGTGGTCGCGGCTCCTGGAACTGGAACCCACCTGAGCCCTGCTGAGTGACTCGCGGCTCCCTGAAGATCGTAAGACCTCCGAACTTGTACCTGAGCCCTGCTGAGTGACTCGCGGCTCCCTGAAGATCGTAAGACCTCCAAACTTGTACCTGAGCCCTGCTGAGTGACTCGCGGCTCCCTGAAGATCGTAAGACCTCCGAACTTGTACCTGAGCCCTGCTGAGTGACTCGCGGCTCCCTGAAGATCGTAAGACCTCCGAACGTGTACCTGAGCCCTGCTGAGTGACTCGCGGCTCCCCCAGACTCTCCCGGTCCCGCCGGACCCCGACTCCGACCACGTATCCCCCAGCTCGAGGATTGTGAGCTGTGCGCCGGATACGTCCCTGCTTTGAACCATTACCAGAGACAGTCCCGCTACCCCCTACCTTTCCGAGACTCTTGAGCCCGTGCTCATCTTGTACATATTTGCAGTGATACCTATTTGATAAAGCTTGTTTCTGAGAATACCCAGTGTGGTCTCTGTGTCGTGTGGTGCCAGAAGTACGATCCTAGTTGCGAGATTCCTCCCCCCTGGGGAATCTCTCGCCAGCGCCCGGCTACAATACAACACGGGTGGGACTCAGGGAAGTCAGGACCCCTTTCCGGGCTCCTCTGAGGTCGCCGTCTAACAGTCAGTAAAACAAAATGTTGCTAGTAGAATTCTTACAGATCAAGGCTAGAGTGATCAATTATCCCCACTATAGATTAACCTTGAAGTCAGACTGTAAGAGGTTGATCAACAGGAGTCAGGGAGCAAGCATGGGATCGTTTGGAAAAATCCTTGCGCCAGCTTGCCCAAGGGTGTAAAGTCTACCAAAACCCCAATTCATCATCTTCTAAAAGTACACACATCTTTTGATCTGTTAGAATACTCCTGCCATTTGTGGACTACAAGGGCACATTCCCCCAGTATACATGGGCACCTTCTTCCAGTATAAAGAAACATCCACCAAGATATTTCCTTCCAAGACAATTCTACTGCACTATGCTAAGATGCTATTTATTTATTTTAAGATTTATAATGCGCATGGCTGCCACAGCAACGAGGCGTCCCAGCGTAGCAAAAGAACCAGAAACAAGAACTAAAGCAGGTCACGGCACCTAAATGGTAGCAAGGGGGAAGAGCCAGCCTTACGGAAGACCAGATGGTTAGAAATAGTTCTAGTGGATGTCGGAAGTGAATTCCACAGTTTGGCTGCCAAGTATCGAAACGAACGGCCCCCTGCCCTGGCCCTCCACACTCGAGGAGCGCAGACCAAAATTTGTTCAGCAGATCGTAGTGAGCGCCCAGGTACATAAGCCTCCAACAGGTGTAGGAGGCCCGGCGCGGCCTGTTTGGCTAGAATCTTATGTGAGATGCACAGTGCTTTAAACTGTATCCGCTTATCCACTGGCAGCCAGTGAAGTTTGGAAAGCACCTGGGCGACTGAACAATGCTTGGGTACTGAGACCAGGATCCGTGCGGCTACGTTCTGGACCCTCTGGAGGCGGTTTACGCTAGCCCTGGGAGCTCCCAAATATAGACAATTACCGTAATCTAATCTAGAAAGAACAGACGCCTGGATGATAGTCTGTCGCACCGGAGGAGGAAAAAACCCGAGCTTAAGACCCCGCGGGAGTCCAAAACAGACCCCAGCAACGGCATTTGTTTGTTTCTCAAATGTCAGTCCTCGGCCGAACCATACCCCAAGATTTTTTACAGTGTCCCTAGGGACTGGGGCAGGTTTTAAACGGTCCGGCCAATGAAGATCACTCCATAGCTCCCTGTCCTTCCCAAATAGCAGGATTTCCGATTTCCCGGTGTTCAGTTGTAGACAATTCACTGCCATCCAGTCAGAAATAGCCAGCAGATCGTCCTTGAAATTATCTAGATTGATGGTACATTTCCTAGAAAAGGCTCTCATCAATTGGGTATCATCGGCATAGGATACCAACGAAAGCCCCCTTCCCTTAGCCAGCTCCGCCAATGGGCTAACGTATAGATTAAATAATAATGGGCTCAATATAGAGCCCTGTGGTACCCCCTGGTGTAGTTCAAACTCCTGTGAGGCAAAGGGAGGCGCCGAGACCTGAAAAGATCTTTCTTATAGATATGATTTAATCCAGGCCAGGGCTAAGTCCCTAACCCCAATGTCTTGCAGACGTTTCAGGAGTATTTTATGAGATACCGTATCGAAAGCGGCACTTAAGTCCAAAAGGACCAAGGCTGCTGAATCCCCTACATTTAAATGACTCCTAATTGTTTCAGACACAACCAAAAGCGCAGATTCCGTACTGTGCCGGGACCGGAAGCCGTGTTGCGTGGAGTCAAATATGGCATATTGTTCAACAAAGCCAGCCAGGATAGAGTTAACATGCGCCTCCGTTACTTTAGCCAGAAAGGGTAACTGAGAGATGGGACGATAGTTACTCAGTTCGGCAGAGTCTAAAGCGGGTTTGTTCAACAAGGGGATGACTTTAGCATGTTTCCAAGCCCGTGGGACTGATGCTGTTGACAATGACCGATTAATCACATCCAAACAAACCCCTGAGATGGAAGAGTAGAGCTGGTGGAAGCGAGTGGGAGTCACTGGGTCTGCTGGGGAGCCCGATTTAATTTTCGAGCATAAAGCCACAAACTCCAAAGGCGTGATGGAAGGAAATGCCACCAGACTACGACTTTCCCCAATCTCGCCCCCAGTCGGGTCCGCCTCCACAGACAGGGAGGCTACTTGCGGAAGTCCCTGATAGATCTGTTCCACCTTATTAATAAAGTGCAGGGCTAGCTCATTGCATTGATGATTGGAGGCAACCGGAGAGGCCCTATTGCCGCCCGGATTCTTCATATCGCCCAGTAAAGAAAAGATAGTCTTAGCTGGGTTAGAGCTGCCGAGGATTTTACTGGCAACAAAGTCCGCCCGCGCTTTACGGATATCCTTATGGTATGACTTAAGGGCCGTTCGATATTCCAGTTTTGCAGTCGCAGAATAGGTGCGTCTCCAGACACGCTCCAACTGTTTACAGCCCTTCTTGGCTAGGGCGAGGGTGTCGTTAAACCATGGATTGGATGGCCCACGACCTTTCCTTCCCCATTTAGAAGAAATGTGATTATCCAGGCCAGCCGTCAACCAATCATGATAGCACTGGTTCGCTGCATCCACGCACAAGGGTAACTGAGGTTGATGGCTAGATAACCAAGCAGAGAGAACCTCAGGGTTAAACCTGCGCCTGGCGCATTTCAGTGTTTTAGTAGGGCAACTAAAATCAGCCTTAGTCTGAAGTAGCAGGGAAAAGGAGACCAAGAAATGGTCGGTCCAGGCCTGTGGGATTGGGGTGCACATTATAATCTGAGGAAGGTTAGAAATAAGGGGATCCAACAGATGACCAGCTGCATGAGTGGCCTCAAGCACATGCTGTCTTAATTGGAAGGCTTCTAGGTCTGCCAGAAGACTGACAATCTCCACTTTTTCAATGTTCTCAAAATGGAGGTTGAGATCACCCAGAATGGTAAAATTGGCTGCCTTACTGGCAAAGTGACCCATTTTGTTTAATAGGTCTTCCCTAAAGCTCTTTGCTGGTCCGGGAGGCCTATAAATCAGGAGACCAGTTAGTGAAAAGTTATGTGTTAGCCCGATTTTGAACGCGGCAGATTCACAGCCCACTATAGGTTCGCTTTCCAGACTAACCCTATATGCCTCCTTAACTACCATGGCCACCGCACCCCCTCGCCCCCCCCAGCCGATTCAGCGTTTTCAACACGTAGCCGGGCGGGAGAGCCAGCCAAGGTACTGCCACGACATCCTGATTAAGCCAGGTCTCTGTAAGGAAGAGAGCATCTGGAGACTCATCGGACAGAAGATCAAAGATCTCAGCATGGTGCTTAATCAGAGAGCAGCAGTTAAGGCTCAGGAATTTAAATTCCTTAAACCCTAAAGGGCACATGGCCCTCTGGGCCGGAGTTAGTTCAAATGAACATGATTTACAGTAAAAAGATTGTTCATGCGGGTGCCAGAGTGAAAAAGAACAGGTAGAGGCCATTGCAACAAGTTCCTCCAGCGAATATTTAATAGAATCAGGCACGGTGTCACCCAGGGTGCCAGCGCCCTGCGCCGGACGGGCGCGGACGGGCTTGCCTAAGGCGCGCCAGCGGCGCGCCTGCTGCGCGCGTCCGCTGCGCGGTCGCGGCAGTGCAAACATTTATGGGCTTCTGTGAGGATCCGGCCGGGCAGCTACACCGCCAACTTCCCCCCTATCCAAGATGGCGGAGCTACTCCGACCGTCTCGGGGAGGTTAGCGCGAAAATCCCAAGCCTCACCCACCGCCCACAGCAACTCCACGCTATTCGCAGAGCACCGATGGACCCAAGTAAGTGTCTATTTAGAAATTGGTGCTTATACTTTTAAAAACGGAGCGCTGGTTAAAATACAATTTAATCAAAGTTGAAATAATGCCAACAGAATTTAGAACTAAAATAATACCAATAACGTCGTGCCACTGCTCCCGGCTCAAGCCTCAGGAGCTAACTGCTAGTGCGGTCGCGGCAGTGCAAACATTTATGGGCTTCTGTGAGGATCCGGCCGGGCAGCTACACTGCCAACTTCCCCCCTATCCAAGATGGCGGAGCTACTCCGACCGTCTCGGGGAGGTTAATGCGACAATCCCAAGCCTCACCCACCGCCCACAGCAACTCCACGCTATCCGCAGAGCACCGATGGACCCAAGTAAGTGTCTATTTAGAAATTGGTGCTTAAAAACGGCGCGCTGGTTAAAATACAATTTAATCAAAGTTGAAATGATGCCAACAGAATTTAGAACTAAAATAATACCAATAACGTCGTGCCACTGCTCCCGGCTCAAGCCTCAGGAGCTAACTGCTCCATACAAGAGAACCTTTCTACAAGAAATGACTGATGGTCCAAAAAAACACATTGTATTGAATGTCATGACAGGGAAACATAAATGGAGGGCCTAAATCACTGCAATCAATGCCTGATAGATGCTTCTAGGGAATGGATGACAATGACAGTACAACACTAGTGGTCTTTACTACACTATTCTTTGCTGAACCTGGAGGCAACATATATCTTTCTATATGGTTATCCATAGTAAACAAAGCTTGGTGTTCATAAATTATAACAATACCCTTTACTCCTGGGTGTATTTTTTGCGAAGGCCAGGTCAGGCAACATGAAGATCTCTTACTCATACGTGCATGTTCCATTCCATGGGACTTTGGAGACTCTCTTAAACACAGTGGCATTTTTCTACCAGAAGCAATTCCAATAAACACCAGAATTTCTCAGAGCCGGTTCATTGACAAACATGGTTCAAAAATGCATCTGAAATACGGCCCCTAAGTATACAAATCTAAATATCTCAATTTGCAAAGTGAATATGTAAGTAAAATAAAGACCAATAAACTTGGGAACCCTCCCCCTACATTGCGTGTTAAATACCATAACCTGGATCGCCATGTAAATATCCCACACATGTAAATTCCTCGGGAGATAGCAGCAAGACTCTTGCTGAACATGTTGTATCACTTTGTTTGGCATTCTTCATATTGGGGCTGGTGTGCTAGAGCAACTTTACATACTACCAACAAATCAAATGATGAATGGGTTGGTATCACTTACATTGAGGGCACCAAGCAAGTTCAAGGTGGGCCCAATGCCCAGGTAATAGACTGAGCGCAGAATGAGTGCCACAATGAGGGGCCTCAGTCCGTACCGTCGGGTGAACAGGGACATGACAGAGAAGCCGATGAGCATCCAGAAGAAGACTGTGGTCAAGGGTGAGTCCAGCACTCCAATGTAGAAGAAGCAAAAAGAATCAACATAAATCCTTCTTTCCCTGAAAGACTCACGTGCAAAAATGTTATGCTGTCTTTGGGGTATTTGTAAAGCCAGTGCTTTGATGAATAGGCAGAATCTTCCATTCGATCAGAATGTTGGTCTATAGTTCTCAGTAAAAAATATTTTCACTTTACTAGAGCCCTTTCGCAAATTCCATTATCTGTATGCTAAGGTATAAATCACAGACGTACTATATCTCACCCGTGCCTATTGAGCTATAATATTATCACTTCATAAGACCCCATATATAGGTGATGCCTATTAGTAGCAAGCATTACTTGTCCCTGGATCCCAAACCTCCTGGATCACATTGGGTAGATATCATGCTCAACCTCAGATCTTTATGTGAACTTTCCAAATTATTTCCACTAAAGCTTCCTGTACATTTTAGCCTTAACTACATACCCTAGCTAGAACACCACACAGGAATCTGTTATCATCAGAGGTCTTCACAGAGCCAGAGCTGGATCCAATATTTCAGATCAGGACAAAGCTGAAACTATTCACATATTTGAAGATTATTTCAATTCCAATTTTTTTGCTCAATGCAATTCTCCTGTAGAAGACCATAGACAAAGAGGACCATCAGAACCTACAGATGGTGACTCATTAGGATAGTAATAGAGGCATCAACCCAATTGTTATTCATTTGAGATGGTTGGCCTGTAAGACACTTAGGGGTACAATACCATTGCAATTCCATTTTGGGCAGAAAGAGGAGTTGACAACCCAATCAGGAATACAAGCTGTGTGAAGTACATTATTGCATACCACAATTTTCTGCACAGATGTTTTGCCAGGAAAAACCCTGGTAATATATGTGAGTGGGAACACTACAAAATCTGGAGTTTTGCAACACAAAACAGATGAATATATATGGTTTTACTCCATTTTTCCCCATTTTAAGGAACAAACCTAAACTCAGACTAATGCAGGAATCCTGAACCTAGTAATTATATCACCTATGGTATCAGTAATTACTGGGTGCAGGATTTGAGCCTTAAAGTCCATGGCACTTTTATTGAGCCCTCTTAGTTATTGGATCCTGTGTACCTGCAAGATTAAATGGCAAACCTGACTCTCAGGGTATAAGAGGGACAACCATGAATATGAATCAATATAAAATTCATAGAAAGACAACTACGACAATTGTGACATTTACTTCTACCTCTAAGGTTTACTTACACATACAAATGTAAGAATAGTCCTCACACTAATGGTCTGTAGACACCATCTCATTATGTGGGGTGTTATCAAGATGGAGATGTCTCCCTGGTATAGTAGGTGCAATGGTGTGTCTACTTGCGATGCTTTTTCAATAGAGAGATCACTTGTTTCAGCTGATTGGTTTATTCTTTTGATTGAGCTGCTCTAAGATGTTTCTTCTTTATCTGAATTTGACTTACCCATAGAAGTGGCCTCCACGTATGGATAGAAGAAGGCAATGATAAGGTTTATGAAGACAGCCAAGTTGAATGAGATGGTTCCCCATAGCGTCATACGACGGGAGAACCAGAACATGAGGGGCATACCTTGAGGGGTGAGGACAAAAAGAGAGAGCATTCGTTTTATAACATGAAGAGGTTTGCTTAGCAGGTCATATGGTCACCTACAAAATAATTTCTCAAGATATTTCTACTCCCATATTTTGTCAAATAAATCTAAAGAATGAGTTATTCCATGTTGTAAAGCCCATGAACTAAAACTTATATTTGATCTACTGAAAGGTGGTTCATTTTTTCAAACAAAATCCCAACAGTTCATTGACGTGCTATTACATTATCTGAATAGCTTTGTAGTATGGAAACCACTAATATGCTCTGTAAAGATACAGTTTGCCCAGATTTTGATACTTAAGAGGCTCAATAAGAATGAAAGATGGGTACACCCTAACATTCATCCTCATATCCAACCAGCCTATTCTCACCGGTGGCATTCAGAACAACCTAACCACATTCAACAACTGGATTTCAGACTGCCCCGACACTTTGGCTCCCCCGAAGATAATCAGGCAAGCAAGAACTCACGCCCCAGCATGCTGGTACATGGAAGACCACAAGTGCTACTGCAAACACCTAGAAAGAAGACAGAGAATCAGCCAAGATAACACCTTAAAGATGTCTACAAATCTGCAGTCAGAAGATTCCTCACCCAGATTAAAGAAGCCAAGAAAGCAGCCCTCGTACTGAGACTAGAATCCTGCTCCAACTCTGGCAAAGAACTTTTTAACATAGTCAGAGATTTCACGAATCCAACGGCAACCACCAACTCCATTACCCTTTCACAGGACCTCTGTGATGACCTTTCCAACTTTTTCCACAACATAATACTCAAGATCTACACTAACTTCGCACCACAACCCACCACAGAGGACATCATCATGCAGCCACACACCGCCAGCAATGCTCACCATCTAACAAATTGGAGCCTCCTCACCACAGAACAGTGTTATAAATAAGGATAAAGCCACAATTTATCAAGGAAAACAATCGTTCACTAGGATATTAATCAACACAAAAGGTCAATATGTCTCTATTTATTCAAGACATATTATGTTGTACCCAGAGCAAGACAAAAACATATTATGTAAATGCAAAGGCAGGCAATAAGTACTGTATAATAATGTATTCAGTAAATTTGTTTCTCATATCATTATAATGCTTTTTCTGTTTGTCAAGAGATCCAGCGCTCACATACAAGTGAAAAAAGAGAACAGTGATAAGTGATATGAAATGAAACAGTACACAGATATAAAGACATACAACTCCTTTCTGTTACTATTACAGTTTGGGAGTGTAGTCCATCAATTTCTATTGTCTACAGAATTTTGACATCTGCAATATGAGGTCATCATCAGGATGGGGCATGAGCAGCCAGTATATGAGACATCTGTGAAGCGGGAATAATTCCAAGGGTGAACTGCCAGTCCTATTGTGCAATGCAGGAATAAGTCCTAGAACATCTTGGAATGCTCCTGTACAAGCGATCCTAAATCGCATCCTTGGAGAAAAACTACTTGAATTTCAAATTGAAAGATGGCTTCCAAAGAATTCAAGGCTTGTGAAGTGCCCAGGGAGGAACAGTCTTGTACGCAATGGCGGCACTGCCCTAACGTAACATAGACCGGTGTCCATTTGTTTTTAGGCAGCTCCAAACATTTCTGTATGTCCACTGGCATTCAAATCCCAGTGGAATATGGATACAAGTATGTAAGGAACCTCTAAAAAACAAAAGTGAGTAAAAACGAATTATATGGAGAAGTAGAGCACATCATTTGGCCGTGCATAATGGAATAGTCCTTCTCGTGTAATTTCCTGCATAGTACAGTCTAACTCTCCATCCATTGAACCTCTCTTGGCCACTCCACATCAAGCTTGTCTCCTGTGCTCAGTCTATTGGAACAGTCTGACACGTCTAAAGAATTCCACAAAACAAGGAAACCTCCACTATAATCAAATGTATGGAGCACTTCAAACACAATGCATCTCCACTATCTACTTCACTATACCACCCAGTAAAATGTTAAAAATAACAGTCCCATCATTCCACACACATACCTGGCACCCATTTCTAGTGGAATAGGAATGGCTGACAAGCTCATTGTGACCCATCCCCCTTTCCATGCAACAGGATTGTCTACTGTTTTCATTGAAAACAATGGAAGAGTGCCTTCTGCACCCAAAGCAGTATTATCTAAATTGATAAGTATAAAATACTATGTACTGGTATATCTTAATTTATATTACATGCAATGGAACCATCTAACTGTACCCCATGCAATTAAATGTGCGACTTTATTTTTCAATTAATGGGGTAATCAGCTCCACACATTCCCCCACCTCTTTCTCTGCCTTCTGCTTGCCAAAATAAAGCAACAATTGTCAAAGAATATTCAGCAGAATTGGCTTATTCAGGTTTGACTTAACCATTGCATCCTCTCACAATGAGAACAGCTGTAAGGTGGGACAAGTAACCCCATTCTCAAACCAGCCACTGTTGACCCAGTAGGACAGTTACTGACCCATCACAAACATCTTATAAAGGGCAGTCACAGTCCATGTATTTTTATGCACTTCCACAAGCTGGTCCTCTGTTTTACCATGCGAATCCCAATCGCTTGATGGCACTGTGGACACATCCCAAAGTGGGTCTCTGTATTTGACTTATGTTTATGGCCACTCTGATTTGGTAACATATCTGCATGACATTCCCCACATTGGAGTACCTGCCTCCCCAATGCCATGTAATGGACAACTGATGAGATGACACCATTTTTCATTAACTAAGACTGAAAGTTATCATTTGGGCAAGGCCTCATATAAGACACCTATTCAAACACTCATATAACGTGGCACAGGACCCTTACTGCGCAGCTTTCGTTGCCACTCCATCTCATTGTGCAGGAAATCAGACTGGTCGAAAAAGTCAATGACTTTGCTGCCCTGTTCATCTTGTTCGGTGGTGGTGAAATCCCGGTGTTTGGTCTCCTCAGTGAGAAATTCACAGATGTTGGACACAGGAAAGACGATCTGCTCCATGCTGCGGTCCAGTCGCACTATCTGATTGGAGCCCAAAAAGAAACAGTTATTTGCTTCTGTATACAAGCCACATGGCTAAGTTTCCTTTAATTCCCAAACAATGGAGACAGCCACTAATGATGTGAGAACTGGAAGTCTTACAGTTTTGTTGTTGCAGCTGTTACCTTGTATTACTGGAATGTAGCTCCCACTGTTGGTGCCATCAAAGAATGAAATAGAGATACTTTCTATGACTAAATCCTGTTGAGTGTTCGGGATTTCCAAAATGAATATTGAACTAAATTTAACATACAATGGATTTGAATGTAGAAATAGGTGCATATTAATTGGGTAAATTGAAACCTTGTAGGTGGCCTACGATGACTATCAGGCAAAAAAGTATCCACTTTGACGCTATTTCTCTTCTCAGTCTCACACACACAAATCATTGTTATCTACCGAATTCCATCTTGACAACAGTTTCATTTGCCTCAGCCATACACTGACCTTTCATTCAGTTACCACCGAACTTCACCTTCCACTAACGCTCCTGTTTACTTGATGTAAGACAAGACCACGCAGCCCCTTTTAACCTCGCCTCAACCAAGGCTGACAAATGGGTTAACTTCTTTCACTTACCATCCATCCACAACTTTATTTCCTGCCTCTCCTCTTTTGACTTCAAACAGTCCATCGCAGAAGATACACATGGTGTAGGCCATAGCTGAAACTAACTCAGTATTTTTACTGACTCATCCTAACTTGCAGATAGGAAGGGGCATCGCCTCCTAATCGCAACTTGGAATTGTATGTATCAATGGTTTGCGACTGTAATTGTGCTTGCAAAGCTCTGAAAAGTTACCAAATCTTTATAGGAGGTGGTAACAGATTGACAAAGGGAAAGCTATACCTGTTGGGCAGCTTTCCTTTTGGGAACCATGTCGTGCAACAATGGAGGAGCAGGCAGTTGTCCAAGGGGAGCACTTCCTGACTGCTCCCCTAGTGTGTTCCCAAACAGATTTTTTTTTTTTTTTAAAGTAACACCAAATCCCCTTGGGACAGTGGTCTACTCTTCTTTACAGGTCACTATCCCTGTGCATCTAGCCAATCACAGGTGAGGCGGGTCATAAATAGGGACCTGCCAAAATAATATTCATTAGTCAGGTCATTCTGTGACCCCCTTGTGACTAGACATTTTGCAGTGTGACCTATTAGAACATAAGTTACATCGCAAAAGTAAACCATGTTTGTAAAATGTTGGTGAGTAATGTGTGACCAATTTAAGCAACCATTCTTTTCGTACCCTTTGGACCTTAAGATGCATTACAATCGGTGTGTTAGTACTCTATATTGAACATCCTTATTCTCCACCCACAAATCCCTACTTATATACGAATTCAACCTCAAACTAACTTCGTCTACATGCATGGCATATTTATTTGGGATTTTGTAAAGTGCCAGTATACCACCTTTTCACAAATTTAGAGTGATTTAAGACACTGAAATGTATAGAATTAGAAGGAACAGTAGAATTTTGAAAGATACAGGCCGTCACTGTAAACAAAATACACTGTGCCTCAAGGATTTAACAAGGGGAGTGGGCTAAGTGGGCTAAGTGTACTTGAGAGTGCTTAGGGTACTTAGATGCATTTTAAACACCGTTACAGTAGTGACAAAAGCTTATTGGCACAAGGCAGTCAACTACAGTTCCTTTCACCTTGGGATCATTTTTGCTTATTATTTATTTGATGCTAGTGAACAAGAAGCAGTGAAATGCGTAACAGAGAAGTATATGGTGCATGTGGTGCAGGCAGCATTGTGTGTGATGTTGAGTTAAAAGCCGATTACAAAAACAAGTGTGAGATGGGTTTTCCTGTTTTGGGAGTCTGGTTCTGAAAAACAAAAACATGTCAAACGTTTTTAGGATTGCAGTCAAAAGATACAGCAGCCGTCGGCTAAACTGTTACTACATTGAGAGGAACCACCATGAAGGCAGTTCCCTTCAATTTACTGAGATGGCTGCTGGGTCGGTAGTCATTTCTCAATTTGGCGGATGGAGTACCCTTGAAATAGCAGAGGTTTGTCCTTTGCCATACCAATGGGCACAATTCAGTCTGCCACATTATAAATCAGGCCCATAGTTTCAGTTAGTGGCATAGGAATAAATCACACAGCTTTTTGCCATCTGCCCAACGTGAAATTAGAAAAGGTCTCCAGGATTCTAGGATAGCAATTTAGCAGGAGACATTACCTCCCTTTTGCTGTCAATGCCACCAGTGCCTGAAGTGATCCACAGTACTATTAGGTATGCAGCAGGGTCCCAGTTGCTGATTGAATCTTTACTTTTTTGCTGAGAAGCCTTTGTGTATTATAGAGTTTATTGAATATTATATGCCTATTTAGTTTTGTCCTGAGGTATTGCTATATTCCCCCATTTCTGACCAATTTTCTACGGGGAGTCATCTCCTTTGCCTGCTAAGAGACTCAGATGCAAAGTTATAGGCACATCATGTGATCAAGAAAAATATAAATCATGATTGTAAATGTTTTTCATAGATTCCATTCACCTTCTACACTCCTTCACCTTGGACTGGGAAATGTTTATCAGCTAGTGCCCATGCCATTGGTGTGGCCTTCCAATCACAGCTTCTTGCCCTACAATTCGATTTCAGGGTTGTCTGCCCACCCATTGAAGCTGCATAGGCCATTTAAATTATCTTGTAGTGTCGTGAAAGACCGCTCCTTTCAAGTGTTATAAGTTCACTGCTGCACCCTCCTTACTGGTTGAATGGCACTTCATATTGCTAACTCACAACACAGATTTCAGGCTAGCAAAGCCGGGAAAGCGAACACACAGCTGCCATCTTCAAATGCTACACAACCACCTCCCTGTTTCTCGATTCATCTTTTTCAAATACTGACCCTAAATCACCGTGCTTTCATTGGGGCTGTCACAACCTATTGTGGCTTGAGTGGAATATGTATAAAGCATAGTATCACTTAACCCGTGTCTGCACTAGAATAAAACGACCTAATATAGGACACATTGTCAAGGGAAAGCGATACATGGAGAAGGGATTTCAGGGCTTTATAAAAACAGGGTAGAAAGTGATAAAGCTACAAAGAGTTCTAAAAATAGAGCTCACCCACTTGATCAATAACACTGAATAAGGTCACTGTCAAGGATTCCTTGGCCAAAGAACACAAATACCCCCAGTCTGAATGAACACTAACACATTTAAATGAAAAAGAAAACAAGACCAAGCCAAAAACTATAGGTATGAGAGTCCCCCACCCCTTAGTGGCATTTCGTGCGAGAGGCATGAGAGAAGCTGGGCCAGTGCACATCTGGTCAGGGCGAGTGGGAGGGGCCACCAGGAAATATTAGGAGGTAGGCAGGCACGTAGTGCGTCACCTAGGGACGCAGGCGGCCCCTCCAGGGAAAAGGATAAGAACGCTGAGCACGAGGGAGAAGCCCTCTTTGTCCTTTTGCCTCGGGAGCCCAGCAGGTCGCAGCCAGAAGCAAAGTTGGCAAGTTGCGGCGGGCACCGGGGTGAGGGGGCCTCACAGCGTAGCAAACCAGGACTGGCAAGGTGGGTAGTTACTACCGTTTGGGGGTGGCTTTTAGCAATTTAATTTAATAAGGATGAAGTGTGTGGCGGGCCACGAGGCGCGGCAGGACGTTGTTGGTAAAGCGCGATAGCACGGGTTGGTGGAAGGACAGACTCGGTGTAGCTCATCGGGTAAGAATAGTCGGTATATTTGATTGAGGTTTGAGGCAACGGAGGAGCGGCCCCTGTGACAGGGCGCAAAGGGTCTTGTAAATATGCCCCGTAGTTTTATGGTACGTGGCTTGTTCTGCCTCAAATAGTTAATCCATTGCCTGCAAAAGTCTCCCTGTAAACAATACTGCTGCTTTGACACCTGACATGCCTCACTCACCCATTTATTCTATATAGGAACTTAAAATGTGTTCTATTGAGTAGATAATAGTTATGTATAATATTTAAAATGTCAATACAATTTACAGCACCCCGGAATCACGAGATATGCGAAAACAGACGTTTGATAAATCATTTAAGTTATCAGTTATTAGTAGACACAAGTGCATATTAGAGACTTATGGTTCACGTTAAACGATATTGGGCGGATGGATGCATTATTAGTTCGATGCATGTAACCGATTTGGTCGAATTGGAGAACCCCCGTTTTTGAGCACGCTTTCATGCCACTTCAACGGGTATCAAGCTCTGTTTCAAAGACTCTTGTTCATGGAGAAATAGTGCCACCAAGTGTTCAAAATCTATATCTCCATGGTAATTCAGTCTAAAGCATCGTTTTGAAATCCAATTAATAATTATCTTTCCAACAAGGGATGGCTAAAGACCTTGCGTCCAGAACATTCTTTTGTGCCCTTCTCTCATAACAAGATGTATAATAAAAAATATAAAAAAAAAAAAAAAACACAACCTGGGTAAAACGGACGCGGGGGCATCGTACCTACCTGTCACTGCGATACCGTGCGTTAATCTGCAACACGGACATTCTGGGGTTCACGAGCTAAGTGTAAACCAAAGAAAAAACTGCTTTTCTTTTTTGCCAGTAATAGTGATCAGATCTCAAACTCTTACTACATCATTATGGTGCAAATTAGCATCCAAAGACCGAACCCTTGAATTTCACCTAGGGTGATTCTAATGTTCTAATATTCTAATGTTACTACAAATAGCTTGTTTGGGCAGTTATCCATTTTATCAGTAAAGCCAACCCCCAACCACTGGAGTACTCTTTAAATCCAGAGTTGTGCTTCTCCAGACCAAATCCCCCGTAAAATATACTGCCCACCAGTATGGATGACGTGTGATTTCTGCACCTTGTAATCCTCATTGGCTTATGTGACATTCACCGTAAACTGATTTATTGTCTCTGTATAACGTGTGCTGTTAAGTGAATTACTGTGACACCATACACTAATATGTGTAGCGCTATACTGTGACAACATTAGGGGTGGGCGGAATATGCGAAAGCGACTTTCGCAAATTATCGCGAAAATGTTAAAAATCTCCGCAAACAAGCGGAAATATCGCGAAGATGCGGAAGTTTTTTTCCCGCCCGTTCGCGATATTTTTTGCATGGTTGCGGGTCGCTTACTTACCCCTGTGGTTGCTCGCGGGCGCGGCCATCTTGTTTTCAGTTGTCTCGCGGTGCATGATCGCGAGAAAAAAGACGTGATCGCGCGACGCATGACGTCACTGCGGACGCGAACTGTCGCGAGACAGCGCAAATGGCTAAAACAATACAACATCTCATGGAGAACGCGACCGGATCGGGAAAACTTGTCGGCGAACGTGGGGATTCAGGTAAGGCGATCGCTCGCGCGCGAGAATGTATTATTTTACAGCGCGAGCAAGAACCAAATTATCGCAAAGCTGCGGAATGCGGAAATTTTGACATTTCCTCGCTCTCCGCGGAAATGCCAAATTATCGCAAATTCCGCAAACGGAACAGAAATTTTGCCCAGGCCTAGACAAAATACACTAATATGAGTAGCGCTATACCACATATGAAATGGATATGCGGTGTAACAGAGCCTGCTTTGTGATACATGCTGCCTACCTTTGATGTAGATCGCAGTACTTTACGCATACTAGCTAAGGAAAGGCATGTGGATTAGTTTATATGAGTATTTAGGACCTTATTTAAAATAATACGTTAAAAATACCAATCCTGAGCATGAGGGTTTTCATTTAATAATATGACCTGTTCCTTTATACATCAGGGGGATAGAGGCACGGAGTGTTCACTGGGGTGGTGTGATCCTTGGCAAGTGGTTCATTTGCAGGGGAAAGCGGGGTGGCCCTGAAGTATCACTCTGTAGCGCCTGCTCCCTCTTTCTTTTGAGTTCAGGCTTGATCGAAGCAGGGGCGGCCAAAAAATGTAAAAGGGTGGGTATGAGTGCGGTGAGGCAGTTAACATAAAGCAAAATGTTGATGCGCACAGGGCAAAGGGAAGTGCACCAAACATTAATTTCTCGATTTTCCTCTTGCTTTATATCTGGCTCACACGGGAGGTGCACCTCACTAAGATGGAGGCTGCAGGAGGATGGGCCAAGTCACGTGGAAGGGTAGTGGTCAGTGACCTCATTAAGATGGCGGCTGCAGGAGGATGGACCAAGTCACGTGGAAGGGGAGTTGTCAGTGACGTCAATGGACCAAGATACGGCGAGGGCATGCGGAAGGCCACCAAGGAGCTGATATTTCATTGGCAAAATGAGCGCGTGTCAAGCGCTCAGCATGGGTAAGGCGAGCTAAGTTGGAAAGGACTGTTCGGATGGGGAGGCTCCTGAGACGCCAGACTTACCAGAAAGCCCTGTCACAGCACAGCAGGAGAAGCGGGGGAGTTTGTTGAGCTTTTCCCTGACCCAGCGCAGAGACAGCGACACACCGCTACCGCGACCGAGTAGCGCGAGGGGACTACATCCCCCATGAGCCCTTGCTCCTTGGCACGCCTCTTCCGGCGACAGCGCGCCCTGAGGCGCTAGAAAACCGGCGGCTCCCTCGGTGGAGCGGGGGAGGCTCCTGAGACGCCAGACTTACCAGAAAGCCCTGTCACAGCACAGCAGGAGAAGCGGGGGAGTTTGTTGAGCTTTTCCCTGACCCAGCGCAGAGACAGCGACACACCGCTACCGCGACCGAGTAGCGCGAGGGGACTACATCCCCCATGAGCCCTTGCTCCTTGGCACGCCTCTTCCGGCGACAGCGCGCCCTGAGGCGCTAGAAAACCGGCGGCTCCCTCCGCGTCGCGGGACGCGCGCGGGCGACGCCGGGCTGAGCCCGGGCAGAGGGCGGGCCGTCCGTGGCCGTCAGGGGCCAAAGGAGGCCGGGCCGGGCCACCCCCCTAACTCTGGGCCCGAAATTACCAGCGAACGGACCCTGCGTGGAGATCGTTGCCAACTGGGGTTGCTACTCTGAAGGTAATTGGGAGCACTGCTATGTTTGTTTAGCTTATAAGGATTGTGACGACATCTTCAGCAGTATCTGTGTGTTCTACTGCTTAAAATAGTGGTTTCTGTTCCTTGGTCCGGCTAGTCTGCCTCCATGGCTAAAAATATTAACAAAGCTGTGGCCAAGGGGGGCGCGGGGACTTTGGACGCCTTTTTAAAGAAAGCTGAAACTGTGGTTGCCAGAGAAATTGCAAGTGTTGAGAGAAGGCTTTCCCTGGAACCAGGACTATCGGTTAACCACGGATCGCAATTGAATCCCCTTATTAATGACATTGATGTGAGCTTGCCCAGTTGTCCATCTATTGTAGAGACTGCACCAGAAGTGAGAGACATTGCTGTTCCTTCTGTAGTAGATGGTATTGATGATCCTCATCTCTCACCTAGAACTACTCGCTCTGGTCAATCTCGAGTATCAATGTCTGCCACTACTAATTTAAAACTTGGTAAAAGAAAAGCGACCAAGGGCCCAATTGGAACGCGTCAAAAAGTAAAACAATCTAGGTCTGTAAAATCTGCTACTGAGCTAGCTCCACAGGATTCCATATTGGCCCCTTTGGCACAGGGGAACAAGTCGGTTGGGGCAGGCGCGAATGTTGCTCAGATTCCTGTTGTTTCTGTTGGTTTTAATTTGCTTGATTTTTTAAAGCGTATGGATGAGCAATTGAAGGTCTCTTTGACCCCGGTTTTGAATAGACTTGATAACATTGAGAATAGACTTACTTCGATTGAGCGCCATATAGCTGGTCAGGAAACAATTTTAAACACTCGTAATCCATTGGAGAAACCCACCCTAGCAGGAGTTATTTCCAGAGTATCCGACCTAGCTGATTCCATGATATTTACCACTGTAGGTGTTACTAACCAAGCTGCAGTGGCTGTTGCACCACCTGTTGAACCATCTGGGGGTGTTAACTTGAGCTCTCGGGATGTCCCAAGGAGAGTAAGCTTGCCCCCCACACAGGTAAACAAAGAATATCCTTTGCATCTGCCACCAGAGGCTTGTCCGTATACTGTCATTCTGGCAAATGTCCCTCCATCTACTGATGGGAAGGTAGAAAATTGGTCCTCTTTAAGGAACAAAGCCCTACATTTTTTAGCTGAAAAGACAGTTTTGGGGAGCCACCTTTTTAAGTGTTTTAAAATGGTAAGAAGGGTTCCCTGGGTGGGAAAGCTAAATAAGACACTTAAGGGCGACTGTGTAGTCGTGAGTTTTAGCTCACCGGATTTGGTAGCTAACATTTTTAGGCAGGCAGGAACGTCTAGATTACACGATGATTATGTGAATATCCTCCCATTGGGGTTCTTCTATCCACCTCACTTACAGAGACGGGGCGGGAATACTGGCTATAATGCCCAACCTGTCCCTGTGTTTAGACCACTGGCCTTGAGTAACAGATATGAGGTCCTTAGTTCTCTGGACACAAATGACTGACTTCATGTAGCGCACAGCCAGACTTGGGATATTGAAGTCAGTGGAGTGTGCATGGAAAACGATGGAAGTGCGATGCCTGCAAATGATTACACTGGTCCTTACGGTTCGGGTGTTAGTTCCGTTACCCGACTCACTGATCAGGATAAGGGTATTAATCGGCTAAAAATTATGTCTACCCCAGATAATAAGGTTAATGCTTCCGCTGGCACACTTAATTATCCGCCTGTAAGGACTTTGGTTAGGGAGGAGGTTACGGACTCCTCCCACCATCCCTTGACTATGGGTAATAGTGTGGCCAATGTATTAGCAAATAGGGTTATTGCTCTGTCATGGAATATAGCGGGGTTGAGAACAAAAAGAGAGGATTCAGTTTGGAAGACATTTCTCGCTTCCTACCATATAATTGCTTTACAAGAGACGTGGGAGGCCAGAGATCCCTTTTATCTGGATGGGTTTCAGTCCTTTATTAAATACGCTGTCCCTTCTTCCTCGAGGAGACCCAGTGGCGGCCTCTTGTTATTATTTAGTCTTAAGCTATTGTATAGCTCAGAACTTGTTAAGACTAGCTCACCCAATATATTGGCGGTTAAGGTTGTAGGTGTCAACCTCCCATCAATGTTAGTTGTGAACTTTTATAATTCATTTACGAGGACGGACGAATTGGAGCACTTAAAGGATTTATTTACCTTTTTAGAGGATTTCGATGCAAAAAATGTTACCCCTTATTATTTGTTATTGTTTGGCGATTTTAACATTCATTTAAGACAATTTAATTGTTTTGAAAATTTTGAGCAGGCTTATTGTCCGCAGGAGGAAGCCCTTTTTGATTTCTCAAAAGGTGGGATGTTTCTAGACAGTATTGTATCTGCCTTTAATTTATTTATGCCATTGCAGAATTTAGTATCTCCTGTGCCCACATTTACTGGTCAGGGTAACAATAGTATTATTGATCATATATTAATTTCCTGTACTATGAAGGGACTGATAGGACCTTTTTGTGTCACGGCTAATGTTCTTAGTGACCACAACCCACTATCTTTGGAATTAAACATTAAGGATGTCCTTAGGCCTATTCATATGTCCACAATTTCTAATTCTAACATAGTCCCCACTAAACAGGGAACTCGTTTGAGATGGGAGGTTATTACCCCTAGCGATTTTCTTGAGAATTTGTATCATAGTAATCTGGAGGATTTTAATATTTGCCTAGCGATTGAATCTAAATCAGGGGATATTCTTGGTGCCTTTGAGCGAATAACCAGCCAGGTTATGGATAATTTAACTCTCGTTGGGAAACCAAGACCTAAGAAGCATAAAAACTGGTTTGATCAGGCATGTAGTAGCGCGCACTCTACTCTCTTGCTGGCCTTAAAAGACGGCGCTAAAGATACCAGTAGGATTGTGGAGGCAAGAAGATCCTTCAAGAAAGCCCTTAAGGCAAGGAAATCTTGCTTGAAAAAATTGGCGTGGGAAGAATTGTCAGACGCTAGTGTCTTAAAAAGTAGTTCCCAATTTTGGAAAGTAATTAACAGCCCACTTTTTAATGAAATGGAAAATACTATTAATGATTGTCTTATTACCCCAGATAAATGGGTGTCTCATTTCAGTGGGCTTTATTCTGAGATTCCTGACCAGAATCCTGTAAATTTTGGGGATACAAATCTGTCATCGTCAATTAATTTTACTGAGAACGAAGTTCAGGGCGCCATTGAATCAATGGCAAAGGGCAAAGCACCCGGCCCCGATGGTGTCCCGGCGGATTTGTACAAGGCAGATTCCAATTACTGGGCGAAAATTCTAACCTTAGTTTTTAATGCGGTAGCAAAGGAGGGTGTTCCCCGTTCTTGGGGTAAGGCCGTGATAGTTCCAATATTTAAAAAAGGTGCAAGAGAGGATCCGGCATGTTATCGGCCTATTTCTCTTCTTGACTCCGCAACAAAAATAATGGGTAAAGTTGTCCTAGCACGGCTAACATCTTGGCTGGAGGATAACTCTATTATTTCGGACCTACAGTATGGTTTCAGAAGGGGAATGAGCACGGTAGGCCAATGCCTTAATTTGCATCTTATCATTGGGAAGTATACGATTGCGAAGCAGGGGGTCTTACATTTAGCATTCATGGACCTATCGACTGCTTTTGATTTGGTTAATCGCCAAAAACTATGGGCTTCCCTGGCAACTATGGGTCTTGACCCCGTGCTGATTTCCTTCTTGGCACTTATACATGAAGATACTACCGCGGCGGTCCGTTATAATAAGGATGGGAATCTAACTGATGCCTGGCAAGTGAAGCGTGGGGTGAGACAGGGGTGCATTCTTGCCCCCCTGCTCTTCTCACTCTATATTAATAACCTGGGGGACGTTTTGTCTTCTTCTTGTAAAGACATCCCAAGAGTAGGTACTAAGTTGATTCCCGCGTTGTTGTATGCGGATGACACGGTCTTATTGGCTAGAACTGCTAAAGGCCTTCAAGCCCTTTTAAATGGTTTTAATGATTTTATGGTCTCTTTGGACTTAGTAATAAATTTTAAGAAATCTCATTCTATGACTATAGGAGATGGTGCTGCAAAAAAGGTTAAATTCTTCTGCAACAAGCAGGTGCTAACAAAAGTCCAGACCTTTCCATATTTGGGGGTCACTTTTGATGACCGAGGTTCATGGGTCGCGCAACGCGCGCTGAAACAGAATATCCTCGCCAGGGCAACTGGAGCGTTGTTGGGTTTTGCAAAACGGTTGGGATGCAAGCCCTTGCCCGCGATTTTGAAAATATACAACGCTAAGTGCGTGCCTATGGCCCTGTACGGTAGTGAGGTCTGGGGCTATGCATCCGCAGTGGAGATTCAACCAATTGAGAATGCCTTTTTCCGGAAACTTTTGTCATTGCCTGTTTCTACTTCAATTTTTAACATTCATGAAGATCTGGGGGCTGAATACCTAGTGGACCAGATTGCCGTTGCCCCTTTAATGGGTTGGCTAAGGGTTTGGGCGCAGCACCCACCAACCCTAAACCAGCTAATTATACAAGATTGTCTGGTCCTTGACAAAGCCATGTGCATTCCCTGGCTACGATATATTAAATCTAAGATGGAGACTCTTGGCTGCCTAGAATTATTTGAGAGACCTTGTGAGCTGTCCAAATCGAAAATAAAAGACTTAAAGTCTCAGTTCATGTGCAGGGCAAAGTTGCAGAGAGAAGGCGAGGAAGTGTGTAAACCGTCTGTTAGGAGATTTGTCATGTTAAGTATGGGCAGTGAGATGCAGCCATACCTGACTTATATTACTAACCCTTTTCATTTGTTTTTACTGATTAGGTTTAAACATGACATGTTACCCTGGCTCCTAGCACACCCGAAGGGCTTTTTTAAAGAGGGCACTTTGGGCCCCTGTCCATGTGATAACGCCTCCGTACAAAATACGCTGCATATGATTTTTTGCTGCAAATTTTACACTCTGTTACGTAAGAAATTTATTTGCCCAATTTTTAAGAACTGTCACTTTGACCAAGTAAGGCCCGCCTTGGTATTTCTGCAAATGCTTGGCTCTCCCTTTGTTTGTTTTGGAGTTGCCAGTTATCTTTCAGGGGCGATTAGAAGTAGAAACCGAATGTAGTTTAATATATTTTAGCTTGATTCTTTTTATAATGTTTGAGAGTCCGAGACCAGGCCTTTTTTTATCTTCTTTCTTTTGAAATCATGAAATAGTCTTTTAAATTCTGGCCTGTTTTATACCTTTTAACACTTTCGCCAATTATTTGTGTAAACATATTTTTATGTATATTTGTGTATTTTGCATTGTCTGAATTTTCTTTGTTAATTATCTTTATATGTAACTTTTTGCAAATGAAATTTTCTGTATGCTTTGATGGTTTTAATTATTAACCGAATAAAGCTATTGTTGACTGACTGACTGACTGACTGTTCGGATGATAGTTGCTGAGCTCCAAGGAGCTTTAGCTCACTGGGAAGGGGCGGGCCCCTGGTAGCGCGGACTCTCCCAAGACAAGGGCTCGAAGCCAGCCCATGCTCGAGACCCGTCCCTCGTTGTTGAAACTTCAAGCACAGCTTGCTCTTCTGGGGATAATACTGACTTGGGATAGTCAGAGGAGGTTGCAGCTCTTGTGTGCCCTTTCTATGTCACAAGTAAGCTGTCCCAATTTGGGCTCAAACAGCAAGCACGGGGGCTAGCAGTTCCAAATGAGGGGATTAGTCACATATGAGTGAAATACAATAAGGCCACGGGTTAGGGCTTTGGCTACAGTGGGGTAAATGTGGTCTGAGGGACCCTTTAATGAGTAAACTTAGCGGCATGGTAAGTTAGCATATCGAGGTGCCATACCAGGTGTGAACGAACCCAAGGGGCCCCAGGTTAGGGTGTGGCTATGGGGAGTAAACGGGGTCTGAAGGAATTGGTATTTGGAGTGCATAATAGCATGGGTATTCTTTGAAAAGGAAGGAAGCAAGGGTTCAAGCTTGTTGGTCCTATTGACTAGGCCATGGGATGGGACGCACCAACCAAGTTACCGGTGGGTGTAATGAGAAACTTGGAGAGCATATTTGGTATAGGATCCAGGGAAGGGCACGGTGTTTAAGCACAGCCGTATATGTAGCGCCTCCGGGGTACAGGACTGGTGGTTACCACAAAAAAAAAGAAAAAAAAAAGTACAAGATGTCGGGTGTGGTCTTTTGGCACAACAAGCATAGGAGTACATCTCTGGGGAGCCTTATGGTGAGGGGCCATTAAGGGTAAGGTAATGCAATGACAATCAGTGGCTGGAAGGTATGGCAAAACTAATTGGTTGCTACCACATTAGTGGGTTTACGGTATTCATATACACTGGTTAGAGGTGTACATTCAATCAACAATTACAGAGGGCGTTGAAGGTAGGTGTGTTTAAGAGATTATGCAGTAAAGACCAAGCCTATCTAAGGTGGGGGGAGTTTCATCCAGTTGCGCGAAAAATTAGGAAAGTCAAGAGCTGTTGGCGTGTGGCACAACATTGTCTATCGGAAGGGTCTACTGGCAGCAGTTGGGGTCTTATCTCCTGGGAGTGAGACTCTCCAACTGGCAGCGTTTGGCCGGTATCTCCAATGGGGAAGGCTCTCAGATTATTCTGCACAGAGGGACACTGTTTTAGTGGTAATTAGAGGAACGAATACCAAGCTATTTCAAAGCAGTGGGTCTCCCCAGGGAGGTTGTAGAGGCCGACCACTCGACACAGACAAGGGTTAAGGCATGGCAGATGCCAGTGATGGTGAGGAAGCTTCAGTTGTTTAGGGGCAGGGGGAATGCCCAACAATGGGGTTTTTAGCATCTGGATGGACCCCAGGAGGGGGCAGTGGCCACGTGTACTTTTTTGCCCTAACCCAACATGGATGGCTTGGAGTAGAATATTGGGGGGGCTTCGTCAGTTTACTAGGGGCAAGGGGAATGCCCAACAAGGGTGTTTACGGCTACGGAATGGACCTCATGAAGGGGTAGTTACCACATGTATAGAAGGTAGGCAGGGAGAGGGCTGTCCTGCTGGTGGTCCTACACTCTGCCCCTGTTGGACTTGGCCCTTTTCCCTGAAATTTTTCTGCTTTGTAATGCATGTTAGATGCAAATAACCAGTGTTAAGGTGCAGGTGTTCCCTTCTCCCAAGATGGCTGCCACAGGACCCTGCTACTGCAGAGTGGCCTTTCTAGTAGCACCCTAGCTGCCAGGAGCCGGCTGGAACCCCACAACAATGTTGCGACACCAGCCCGTCTTTTTTGTCCCATAGGTAGAATGGGGAAGCTCCTGGAATGTGCTGGAACCTTCTAGAAGGGAGGTGTGGTTTCCTTTTTGCCGCCTTGGATAGTGGTCACCTGACCTAGGGCTACTTAACAGAGGGAGGAAACTTTTTCTAGTCAGTTGGAGTAACGCAGACCTGGGGAACCCACGCAGGAGTTTTAGGCGGTAGGGCCTAGTCAGGGACTTATGCCTCTGAAAGTGACAGGGCTTAGGTGCTGCCTTTTAAGTGAGTGAGGGATCCTGTACTAGCCCACTGATCTAGCCCAGCGGGAGGGGAACCCCGGGGGCCATCTGCCAAGCTTGACTAGGAGCGAACTAGTCACCAACTCAACCCCCCCCCCCCCCCAAGCAACGGAACCCCCAAGGGCGCCAGAGCCAACTGCGCCACAAAGAATGCTGAAACTGAATGCTGAAACTGAATGCTGAAACTGAATGCTGAAACTGAATGCTGAAACTGAATGCTGAAACTGAATGTTGAAACTGAATGCTGAAACTGAATGCTGAAACTGAATGCTGGAACTTACTGACGGACTGCCGGGGTATCAACCAGGTACTAGCGCTGTGACCCCTGCGCTCCCCGACCTTACCTGGGACCCCCCTAGCCAGTCACCCCTTAATTTCTGCCCCCTCCCCCCTGGTGAGGGGATCGGAGGTATTCTCACCGCTGCGGCCCAGGGCCGGAAGCCTGCCCCCTGTCGTCACCGGGGCCCGCGGAGAAGCCCGTGGCCCCGCTGCTGCCGTCGCAGCCGAAGAGTCGCGACCCCCAGCGCCGGGAAGGCCTCGTTGGGCCCCGACGCCTTGCTGCGGCCACGTAGGCCTGAAGCCAGATCCCCAGTCACCTGACGGGAGGCGGACTGCCGAGCGCCGCCCCGCCGTAGCCCCATTGGTGGGTTGGGCCGCGCCCCCGCAGACTGCACTGCCATTGGCGGCTGCGGGCGCGGGCCCTTGAGGCACTGAAGGAAACCCCGGAAGCCCCGGCGAGGGCAGCAGAGCTCCCCGGTCACGTCCGATCCGACCGGGAGCCCCGCGCTTTGTTCCCCCACTGCCGGAAGCCACGAGTGAGGCCCTCGACCTGGAGATCGCCGGGAGGTCTCCGCCGGGGAGAAGGAAGACCCGCGACGCAGGTAACCCCCGGGGAGGAGGGCGGGAGGCCCCAAAGGCCCGGAGCACGCCCCTCCCCCGGGGCGATCCCCCGCTGTCCCACACGGACTCCTGACTGTCTTCTAGTACTGCCTCATGTAAGGCCCCGAGGAACAATCCAGCCAAACTCACTGCAGGCTCGACCCGCCCATGCTTCCCTGATTTGAAGTGTTATTCAAACGTTATGGTCAGAAGCCTGAGTTAGAGTGTTATTTAAACGTTATGATCAGAAGCCTGATTTGAAGTGTTATTCAAACGTTATGATCAGAAGCCTGATTTGAAGTGTCATTCAAACGTTATGATCAGAAGCCTGATTTAGAGTGTTATCCAATCGCTATGATCCTAGGCCTACTGTAAAGCGGGATGCCAACGCTGCGTAACGCACTAGGGAACTAGGCCTGATCTTAAGCGTAATTCCAGGGCCATGTACAGTGCTATGCCCCTCTGCCTACTTCTAAGTTGCTACGCGCAGGGTTGTATTTAACGATTGTGTTTGACGCTCCTCCAGGATCACCAGGTGTCGCGTCTGGGTCCCATACCCGTTCAAGGTATTCAGGTATTACCCATTGGAGTGTAATGACACGCTTTTGAACCTGACATTCACGGTACTCAGGTATTGCCAATTTAAAGTGTAATGAAATGCTTTTGAATGTATACTGGTACTGCCAGTGGGAACCTAATGAATTGCCTTTGAACCTAATCTGAACTAGATAAACTGATTGACTTCCATTGAACCTACTGTGTGGTGTCCGTTATTGCGTGCGTTTCCTGCTTCAGGGGATGTGTGTGTTGTATGGTCGCTTTACACTTGTGACTTGAGCGGGTGGGCACCCGAAGGCTTGTTACCCCCTTTAGGGCCTGGTGACCCCTGGTCCTACAGCCCCCTAACCCAACACGGAAGGACGGGGGCAGAATATTGGGGGAGCTGTTTCAGTTCTCTTGGGGGCAAGGGGGATGCCAAACAGTGATGTGTTTCTTTTTTTATTTTTAACCTATTTGAAAGACCTCAAGAGGGAGTGGTTTTTCCACGTGTAGTATTATGCTCTACTGCCCTAACCCAACATGGACGGGAGTAGAATGTTGCGGGGCTGGTTTCAGTTTTCTTGGGGGCAAGGGGGATGCCTAACAATGGTGTTTTCAGCTATTTGAGGATCCCATGAAGGGGTGGTTTTCCTCGCGTACAGAAGGTAGGCGAGGAGGGGACTGTCCTGCTGGTGGTGCTGGATTTTTTGGCTTTAAACCAACTCTGGTGTATTGTAGTGCAATATTGGGGGGGGCTGCAGGTACCCTGGGGGCAGATGCGGGGTGCAGTGCCCTGGTTTTTTAAGGGGTGCCTCTGTTGGCGGTAGACCGTTGGGGTCTGCAGGCATAATGGACGCAGCAGAGGGGGTACTTGGTAGGCCGAGTCAGTCAAGTTCAAGATTACGGCCGGGTTTTCAGGGGTACGGCCGGGTTTTCAGGGGTACGGCCGGGTTTTCAGGAGTACGGCCGGGTTTTAGGAGTACGGCAGAGTTTCAGTGGTACGGCCAAGGTCATGGGTACGGCCAAGTGCAAGAGTATGGGTACACTGAAGATGAAATGCATTGTCTTGACAACATTTTCTTGCTGCCTTTCATAGGTGGACTTGGTGAAAAAGGGGAGCTGTGAATAAGTTGCGATATATCCAAGGGGGGATGCTTACTACGGGGTATTGGAAATAGTAGACAAGGATGGGGTGCAAAACACGCGTTTCCCGGGATGGCGCGTGTAGTCATGCGGCACCCAGAGCAATGTGTTTATCGCCTTTAGTTAGTAACTTCAGTGGACAAAGGGAAATGGTTGTTAGGTTGGTCTTGAAGCAGGGTCGCTGCCCATTCAAGTAACGAAATGATCAAAAGGTGGGCAGATGGCGGTCTTCTAGTTGGGAACAGTAGTTCAGAATACAGTTAGTTAAACGTGGCCGAGGGGCAGCGGCGATCTAGCAGTGCCTTTTTTCTTTATACACTGACTTTTCATACAGTGGTTTCAAGGCTTCGGACGCAAGGATACTGGGGTGGAGATATGTAGGCGGCAATATGATTCCGGTGGGCGGAAGGGGGCCGTTATACTCCATCAGGCATACCATAATTCAGGCAGCGAAATCGGAATTGTACCTAACAGATGGGGTGCAGCTGCCCAGCGCAGGGTTGGAATTATTCATCCACTCTATATTGGGGAGCCTTAGCGCTAAATCTGGACGGTGAAGCTTTTTTGGGGGGAGGGCAAGAGTGCCAGTAGGCTCCTCGCCCTGTGGCGGGTTCCCGGGCCAGGAAAATGGCGGGGACTCCTGTTTGACGGGGACAGGCCGATCCTGGAACAGGGAGGGCAGTCAACGGGGCTCCGGGCTGGCGGGAGAGGGGGCCGTTATGCTGGTGGCCCTGGACTCTCCGGCCCTACCCGAGATGCCGGTGCTTGGAGGAAGCAACTTGGTGAAAGCTGGTGCGCAAGGAAAGGCGCAAAGCAGTGCTCTGGTGGCCGCGTCTAGGAGGTAGACGACGGTTAGTTGCCTGAAATTGAAGCAATGGAGATGGGTTGTGTCCTGCTGGTACAACCCGCATACAGTGTGTCTCTGGAGATCTGGAACTGTAAATACAATTGTAACTGTAACCTGTGGTTCAAACGAATACTGTGCAACCCAATGTTATCAATGTGTGTTAGATTGGTTAATAAAAGTTGGTCTAATGTTGACAGTGCGTCTACAAATAAAGATGGCGTTATCTGAGAATTGATAAAGACTACGCAGTGAAGACCATCCACTGGTATGGTGCCTTTTGTGGTGGGAAAAGAGGGGGCAAGTATGGTGGGACGAATCGCACGTTATATGCCTACTATGAGAGTCCCCCACCGCGCCTAGGGGTGGGGGGCCCTTAGTGGCATTTCGTGCGAGAGGCATGAGAGAGGCTGGGCCAGTGCACATCTGGTCAGGGTGAGTGGGAGGGGCCACCAGGAAATATTAGGAGGTAGGCAGGCACGTAGTGCGTCACCTAGGGACGCAGGCGGCCCCTCCAGGGAAAAGGATAAGAACGCTGAGCACGAGGGAGAAGCCCTCTTTGTCCTCTTGCCTCGGGCGCCCAGCAGGTCGCAGCCAGAAGCAAAGTTGCCCACCCACCCATCCCTAAATTTTTGTAAGGTAGAGCTGGCGGGGTCCCGGGCCAGGAAAATGGCGGGGACTCCTGTTTGACGGGGACTGGCCGATCCTGGAACAGGGAGGGCAGTCAATGGGGCTCCGGGCTGGCGGGAGAGGGGGCCGTCCTGCTGGTGGCCCTGGACTCTCCGGCCCTACCCGAGATGCCGGTGCTTGGAGGAAGCAACTTGGTGAAAGCTGGTGCGCAAGGAAAGGCGCAAAGCAGTGCTCTGGTGGCCGCGTCTAGGAGGTAGACGACGGGTAGTTGCCTGAAATGGAAGCAATGGAAATGGGTTGTGTCCTGCTGGTACAACCCGCATACAGTGTGTCTCTGGAGATCCTGAAATGTAAATACAATTGTAACTGTAACCTGTGGTTCAAACGAATACTGTGCAACCCAATGTTATCAATGTGTGTTAGATTGGTTTATAAAAGTTGGTCTAATGTTGACAGTGCGTCTACAAATAAAGATGGCGTTATCTGAGAATTAATAAAGACTTTGCAGTGAAGACCATCCACTGGTATGGTGCCTTTTGTGGTGGGAAAAGAGGGGGCAAGTGTGGTGGGACGAATCACACGTTATATGCCTACTATAAACACAATCCCGATAGTGAACTTTTTGAACCGAGAGTCATCATACGAGTGCTGAAGGCTTTTTGGGCGCACAGAGTTGGTTACATCAGTTTTGTGAACATTTTGCAGGTGTATGCACTCATGCAATTTGTCACACATTGCCCAAGAACAAAGCAGTCCATGCCCCTCCTTTTCTTCACCTCACCCTAGAAGCCCCTGCCAGTCAAGAAAAAGCAAAGTTAAGGCTGTTGAATGGCGGATAGGTGTCCTGTAACAACACTGGAGCCCTTGGAGGTTTGACTGGACTATATAAATATAATTTTATTTCATTTAGTGCCACCATAAAACCGATGTATACCACTCAAATGAAAGTCGCACTGCAGAACCTCCGTGCCACCCACAGGGCACTACTAGATCTCGCACCACTGTTTCTGCATACCTCAATCTGTGCTGTGTGACTCTCATAGTACACCAGGGGTCCTCCTCTTCCTCCTGCACAGGAGTTGTAGATTTCAACATCTGTGTCAGCTGTTTGTTGTTTAGACTGAGCTGGAAAGACACATTTTAGGATTAGAATGCAGATTCACAACACACATAGTGCGTATAGCAATGCACTTGATTACCACTGTACTTTGGAAAACCCCACTAGCACACTCATTACAACCTGAGATAGAAGACTGTGGAGATAAGCCTTCAGGCACTCTAGAAATATTGTCTCTGCAACCTTAGTCTATGGAACCTAAAAACCTTTAGCAGCATAAACACACTTAACTTTGGAGATTTCCAGAAGAAAACATCTGGAACTTCTATAATGTGCAATAAGGTAATAAAAGTACTTCATAAGTTCGCTAGATCATACTGACATTGGCACTACTGTTTAGTGATGTCCTACTGCTAAGCTTCATCATCAAAATACCAAGGTGGTAATCACTGCACAGTGAAGTTCAAATCAAAATGTGATATAATACGGAGGCAATCAGAGTACTGATCACTTGTATGAGAATGGAAGACAATGCACGTCATCGTCTGTCCTCAGCATCAATATCTTACCATAGATGAGATGCTTTCCTCCTCCTCTTGTATTCGCTTCACAGGTTTCAAGAGTTGCTGCAGCTGCTTATTGTGACGAGACAGCTGGAAACATAAAAAGGAAGCAATACTTAAAAAGAGTATAGCAACGCTCAACCCAAACATTGGAAGGGTAATGAGGCAGGCAGTACCGGGTCCCCAGCTCTTGGCTATTCATGCAGTGTGAACAGCTGAACTGTTTTTGAGTAGCAGGGTCAGTGAGGGACATCCATGAGTGCTTGAGTCAGTGTAGGTCATACAAGAGGTCATAATTGAAATTTGAGGTTTGAGGGCAGTGCTCCCATGTTTCAGTCAATAGCCATGTTCGAGAGGGAATCAATTGTGGTGTATAGTCCATAATAACATTTGTAGCCATCTTCACCAAACGCTCCTAGTTTGGAGGCAGGTGACATCAGGTCAAAAAGCCCCAGAACCATGGAATGCCCTTGTCACAAATATGACAGCAAAAAGTGGCGACCCAAACTACGGGAAGGAGACAAAGCGAATATTTTTAGGGCAGGCTCTTGAATAATCAAACATGCCTAGATGTTCTCTCACTACCGTACTGCAGATTTTATCTGAAAATACCTAGGTGGACTTGAATGTCATTGTCTATTATCTGCACTGCTGGGAAACAGAAATGAGCGAATCTCAAACGCTGCACCGTGAAAATGTATCACTATACAGGATACACAACAGTTGACCACAAATACATAAATGGAACATTTGGGGTTTTGTTTTGAATCAAGGGGCTTATTTACAAGCACCGGCGGCACAAGCTGCGTGTAAATAAGCCCCTTGATTTGATGCTATTCGTGCAAAGGAATTAGACCATGTTTCAGGGTATTTTCCTGAAAGGAATTTCATATTCATAGATGTGAGCAGATGTGATGATGATACTTTTTTTGAGCAATCAAGTATGAAAGGAAAGGCTGGGCTTGAAGTACAATTTTACATATGCTAAGTTAACTTGTTTTTGTGGTTGAGGGGTGTCTTGTGTGGATGTACATATATTTATCTGTTTTATACAGTGCAAACGTCATCCTGTAGCATAACTAGGTGCCTTAAAATAAACTAGAATAATCTCAAAAAAGCAACAACAGACATTTACACAATAATGGGCATATCATCAAAACTAATAAAAAATGATAGAGAGATGAGTGTCGATACGTGAATGAGGAAAGTCAGCGGCACCTTATTGACCTGCTTAAGCAATACAGAATGGATGACCACACGCTATGAATGATCTGACTTTTGTACGATGCAGCAATGGTGCTAATCTGAACAAGCTGACTATTATTGTCCGCTCTCACACTCTACTTGGGTACCAAGCAGGGATGCCCACGATCCCCCACCTTTTTACTCTTGCTGTGGAGTTCAGACTGTGTGAGGGGGTATCCCCCTTGGAGACTGGACCCACGCAGATTTCCTCTACTGTCGTGTGTTTCCTGTGTTGTCCTTAGTTGTTTTCCCTATGTTAGCCTAACTGTGCACGCTGTAGGCCTAATTTTTCTTTGCACACGTTACTATATAAACATGCTTGTTTTTGTGCCACATTGTACTTTCACACAGAACCTGTTTATGTTTTCACATTCTGTTCTTTTCCTGGGATTTAGTCTGAACATCATAGACAAGGTCAAACAACAATATCCCCTCTTATTCTTTCTGGCCAGGCACTAGCACCTACACATAACTCAAGAATGCAGCTGTTGTTTATGCGCACACAAGTTCTATCAAATACATCAGTACATAAGCCAAAAACACATACATGGAATGAGAGTTCTGAGACAAGAGCCCTGCGTCTCCTGAGATTAGAGCGTCCATCTGTGTATGCTAAGGTAAGGGGTCTGCTAGTAATCCCAGAGATCTTTCATATATAATCATTTGCTTTAGCCAAAGGGGAGGGGGGCCCCTTTGTCTTCTAAAATGACAGGGCTTTCCATGGTATATGGATTATTAACCATGCTATCAGTATTTTCATCATGCATTTGTTTTCTAATTGTGGCTGTGTACACTGCATTTCAGAGCTCAATAGTTTAAATAAATATTCTAAACTCCCTTTGTGTCTCTTGGTTATCTTATTGTGGACAAGTTCGAGTGAGAGAGCGAAAGGGTGTGTCCTGTTACCGCGATCCCAGAGAGGGTCGAGAGTGTTGTGTTCTGAGGGTGCCAATTCACTTGTTTCTCTGGTAAGTTTGGGAGGGCAAGTGAGGCACTACAGCTGGTTGGACTCTGGCTCATGGATGCTTATGTGGTTCGGTGACTCAGTCCCTAAATACTGATGTTCTATGATCCCAAGCATAGTTCTGTTCCAGAGCAGAATCCTTGCAACACTATGTGGATGATATCCTGGTCTACATCCGAGATGCAAGAGCATATCTCTCACACATCGCAGACACACTTACTGGGGTTGCCTCTATATCTGTCCTCCGCATCAACTGGTAGAAATCCTGCCTTTTTCCCTTGCACCCAGCGCTGATAGGTGTAGATGTGGGAGGCTGGATGATGACCTGGATGCCACAAATATTTCAGTGTTCCTACACAAAGAGGAATCCCTATTGGATGGCAACTGTGGTGGAGCGGTGACGGGCATTCGAAGCCACACCTCCTTCTGGCACAATCTGCCCTTCGCTGTGGCCACCAGATCAGGGCTTTCTAAAATTATAGTTCTACAGTGCCTGTTATACTACTTCACTAATCTTCCCCTCATATTCCCAACCTCCTTTTTCGTTAGTTATCAGAATCCTTGGTGACCTTACTTGGAGAGAGGGATGTTGCATGGTGGTCTGTACCAAATTGTTCTTACCCATGACACAGAGAGGCCTAGGACATCCAAATTATGAACACTACTACTTGGCATCCCAATTGCAATGGGTATGCTAGTGGTTTGCGGAACACTACGTGGATGACACTGCTTCAAACCTCCAGTCCTAGTGTCTAGGCCTTATGCTTTGCCTGTTTCATCTCGGTAAGACCAAGCTGCCCACACCTCTCCTTCTTCGCGTTTCCATTCTATCAGAGGAGCTTATGCATCACTCACTCGGCACTGACCAATGCTTCAGTCATTCCTTTGCAGGGCTCCCTGAGTGCCTGGGGACCAATGTCACTATCGCTGCTTGGTGACTGACAAAACTGGGAGCATGATGTCATCCTGGGTGACCTTTTCAATGATGCTGCTATTCTGTCTTACCATGACCTTGCCGGCAATGCAACATTCCTCAGGGCCACTTTCCTAAATATCACGCCTTATCCTGCGCATTATGCACCACTTGGCAAATCATAGACACCGAGCCCCCCTCCCACACTCTTATCCAATACTTCCACAACATGGGAAACTGCAGCCATCTTGTCAGTTGGCTGTCGAAAGACCTCTGAGATCTTAACCAGATACCCCTTCAGACTTGCATGAAAAGTAAGAGGTGGACCTTAATCGACCCCTTCTCAACAAAGAATGGAACAGAATATTAGCTTATCTGACAGCGGTATCAAGGAGCACTACATTTAAACCCCTACAGTTTTCTTACGCTGAACAGGGCCTACCTAAACCTGGCAAAGATTAACTGATATTTCCCAGGAGCAAATGCAGTCTGACATGGACCTGCGCCGCATGTTGTGGGCGTGTGATTCGCTAACACACTTTTGGATATGGAATGGGATGCCCGCCTGCTTAAATTACAGGAACTGGAGGCTGTATATACGACTCCATTATAGCGGTGCCTTTCCTACCAGGCCAGTAATTTGCTGCGCTTGCATCTCTGGAGGAATACAACACTCTTTAGGCACCTACTCACTCCCAAGAAGGGTTCTTATCTTGTAATAAACAGAGTTGACTCAAGCTTGATTTGAACAAATTTCATTGAGGAATCTGTTTTGCTCTCAGGTCATGGCTAGGCTAGTGATCATAAGTTGCTGGTATTGTTTCAGGTGGGAACGGAGCTTGGAATGTGATCCGTTGTGTGGTATTAATTGTGATACAGATAGGAGAAAGTGTTGGCAAGACATTTACAATGTGTTGCTGTCTCTGCTTCAGGTAATGGTAATGTGTGGGATAGAGTCAAAATATGTGGTGTTTTCCAGTTTGCAATGTTGGTCAGGGTGGGTGATATGTTTTAACGTCAGATACAGTTTGAGGTTTTGGTTTGCCATGGCATGGAGTTCGAGTTATTGTAGGAGGCAGATATCTAACGTTGGTTATGGCTGAAGTTAATGTCGGGGTTAAGACTCAAATTTGCATTTTGTGTTCAGCTTGACCTATTAATCAAAATGAATATTCATGTTAATTTATGGTGGGTGTAACAAAAAGCTGCACCTTCTCTTCCTGCCAGCTGTTGTTTTTGTGTACTCAATGGCCTAACTTGTAAAATGTTACCTAAAACCAGAGGATGTTTGTGATAAATAAATGTAAGGGGAAGGTTCCACAAAATTCTCTGCTCATCTGTTTGGGGGCTGAAGAACTCAATCCTATCAAAAAAGAACTAGAAAGGCTACCTCTGCCACCATGTTCAACAATGGAATAGGGAAATGTGTGAAGCAAGCAAATATACACATTAATGTCCTAGTGTTTGAAGGCGTTATACAAAAGTGTGTTAAACTTAATGTCACAATGTTATAATTTTCCAGGGAGGTGGAACGGTGTCATTTTAACATAGAATAGTCTCATAGAGCAAAATTATTTTTTGCGCAAGTTATTTCTTCTTTTGAAGTGTGACCTCTTTCTAGATTAACATGCTGTGCATCGACTGAAAAGCAGTATTCCTCTTTCTCTGAAATGACTATTTTCTTGACCTCAGCTAAGTCTGGCTGGCGTTGTTTGCTTGGCTGCATCAAAAGTATGTCAAACTCATAAAAGGTGATAGGAGGAATGCTTTCAAATAGTCTAACTGTATTTAATTGCTAGGGGTAAGATTTCAACCCATTATTCTTCACCCACTGGGTGTTCGATGCAGTGCTCTAAGTGGCCATGGACATGCCCAGACATGGGTCCCATGCTCGCTGTGCCATCAGATCTAAGCTATAATTCACTGATGAGGCCTGTTAAGCAGCGGTGGCTGCTCCATTTGGGTGGAGGAACGTTGCCCCCCCCCTGATGTGGGTACAGAAAAAAGTGAAAAATAAAATGCTAATAAAATCACTTTATTACCATTTTATTTTTTGCTTTGCTAGCCACTGGAGCGGAGTGTCTCGCTTTGAAAAGAGTCGTCGGCCATTATAACAAATAGCGTTGAAAGACCCTTCACCATTAAAGGCTACATCTAGGCTCGGCAAAATGCATACTAATGACATCATTAAGGCCAAGTGCTTTGCGGGGAATGTTAATACTTTGTTGTGGTTCCCATCACCTTCCAGAGCGTAATTGTTAATATGTAGTTTTAAATTCAAATAGCAAGCAAAGCTAATTTTCTTGCATTTTTAAAAAAAAGGTTACATAGTTTTTTATGTGTGGGTATCACTTCTAGCAGAAAGCATACCTTTCTATAATGAGTGAATTGAAAACTTCTCCCTTCGGAATGCGCCTTGTAGATACTAGATTCCCCGGTTTGTATTCATCTCATGAATCAAAGGGACAGGCTTGCTTTCCGAAATCAAAACCACAGCAAATATTGTACAGCATGCACACATTTCTCTCCTACAACAATCCTCTCTCTTTATAGGCCCTGACTAGTGACCCAGGAGGATACCGTAGCCTGGTGCATCACTGTGCCACACGGAGGTAGCACAACTGAGCGAAGACAGGCATGACCTCATTGAGCAGGAAGATGACTTGGTGATCCACTGGTAAGTCTTTTTATGGAAACCAGAGACTTGTGGGTTTAAAACATCCAGGAGTGTTCTGAAGCATTGTGCGTGATAAAAGGGAGCCTGCCTCAACACCGGCCTGGGTGTTTCTGTACAGCCTGTTTGCTCGCCCCATCAATTTGAAATGTCTCCAGCCACCACTGTTGTTAAGGTCCAAACCGATCTTGTGTCGGTTGTGCCTTCTGGAGGAGGCCTTGCTCGAGGTTCAGGATGGACTCTTTCCATCAGGAGTAGAGTTAATACTGATTTGCTTAAGTCAGGGCTCTGTCCAAGGTTGCCCAGTGGGAGAAAAACAATGGGTTGCAATGCTACCCCGAGTGATTGGCAGTGGTTCGTCTATTTGCAAGCATTCCTACCATCAACCTTATGTGTGTTTGATGTAATGCCCATTGTACCAAGGGTATGGCCAGATGTGCTTTGCTCGCTGTGACTTTGGATCCAAACTATATCTCACTAAGAAGACTTAATAAGGCCAACACTGTTCTGGGATTGCATGTGTTCTCTTCTGGAGGGGGACTTGCTTGGCAGCTTTGGATGGATTTTTCCCACCAGAAGCAATGTCAATACTGATTTGCATAAGGGGGGTCTCTTTTATAGTAGCACAGTGGGTGGAAAATGACAGGTTGTAATGCTACCCCAATTGACTGCCAGGGGTTAGACTATTTGCAATCATTCTTCCCATCACCTTTTTGTGTGTTTGATGCAGCAAAAATATGGCCTTTTCTTTTTTATGTAAATCCACTTTTTTTAGCGTCAATTTAGCTAATCTTTCAGTTAAGTGTTGAGCTTTAGACTTGATGATGATTTACCACTCAGTTACATTATTTCTTGGGTACTAATGTGTCCAAATCTATTTTCGCCTTCAGGCAGTGGCACAAACATGGAAAGTGCGCCATAAATGTAATACGGCCCCAGGTGTTCTTGCATCAGTGCTCTAGTCTAAGTCTGTCTGAACTGTCTCCAAAAGCTGTGTGCTGCAGAGAACCAAGCCCAAAGTCACTGTGTTTTTCTTTGTGCTATTAGCAAAGAAACAGTAAAAGACTGGCAGAGGGTGTGTGTCTTCTCAAATGTACTGACAGTGATGCCATGAACAGACCTTAAAAAATGTTTTGTAAATCACTAGCCACAAAGACACACAAAAATACAGTTCTGCAAACATTGTAAACAATCCGATTGTTCTGCTGACTACTAAAGACCAAGGCATCTTTACAGCAGACGATTCCTAGGCACCAGCAAGTTACACAGATATTTATGGTTCCAGTGGTTCAAAAGTGAGGAGTCAGGAGTGTATGTAGTCTGTTCTTCAGCTGAACTGTCAAAGGGCGTTCATCACAGGTGCTTCTTAAGGTTTCTCTGTTTTAAGGCTCTTCTACAGACAGCTTTTAGCTGTCTGTTGTTGAAGACCTATAGTGGACAACACCAATACTTACAGCGGGCTGTGGGCCAGCGAACTGCATACTATTAGTTGGCTTTCTTGTCAATCGCATTTGCTTGCCTCTTATTCAATAGCATTCTTTCTCGTCTTGTCTTTGTCATTCCTCTGGTGCACAGCTTCTTTGCCATCCTTTTGTTAGGATGATTAATAGCCTTCACTACTCACATTCACTGTTCCAATTATTGTATTTTACTTTCAGCACTCCATGAGAGTCAGTTTGTTTTCTTGGTCTCTTCTGGTGTGCTGCTTCCCCTCCAAGTACCTGCCCCCCTCCCCACATGCTCCGTGTTACTCCATGTTGCTCATCCGTTGCTTCCACCACTGTTCCCTGCCTAGCATTTTTTGCTTTTTATTTCTTCAATACTTCCCACCCTCAAGCTTCTTGGTTGCCCCTCCTCATCTCTGATCCATGTTGCTCTCCGTATGTTGACTTCTCCCCTGACATGCTCCTCTTTTGTTCTCTGCAGACATAGCCTGCAAGACCTATTGGCTTTGCAAACCTTGTTTTTTGTTTACGTCTCACTCAGTCCTTAAAGATAGTGACGAAAAATACAACTCAAAGATGGAATCTCCATTAAGGGAATTGCAGAATTCAGGTCAACCTCATCATAAGACACATTGATTCTGCCAATAGTCAATGCCCCAAGATGTTATACATCCAAATGATTATTTTATGAGAACAACCACTAGGTGGTCGGATGATTCATAGCGCAAACACTCGTCCCAAATATCAACTAATTCAAAGAACCCAATGTGTGGCAATTGAAGCCCCCCCCAACTCCATCAGAAGCACTGAAACCAGGGTATATGCCAACGCTCCCTATTTGCTTTGAAACATCCAGAGCCTTTGATTGGTTTCTCAATAAAAACTTTCAGCATGTACATATCCGGTTAGGAATCACTATTCAGTCCACTCCAAGTATCTGAGAATTGTAAATGGAAAATCTGCCTTGTTATCTTATTCAAAAAGACAATTTTTCCATTCTTGAGAGGCAAAGACTGCAGAATTTTAAGAGGCCTTGGTTCATACCTTCATGAAACTACAAGTTCCAATAGTGGTGGGTAAAAATTATAAAGTAATGCACCTAATATTTAACCTCTCCATACCTGAACACATGCTCTGCAGGGATGGTTTTGGGAGAGGTCAGACATTTACACAAAATCTCATAGCTTTATGACCAGTGCTAGGATCGTAAATATCCTACAGACATCTCTCTAAGCTCGTATCTCCAGGGCATGCCCTTATCCCTCCTTCATTCTCCAATGTTGTAAGCTCAATGGAAGACAGAACCCCTACCTGCAGTGCTAGGATGTAAATGTTGTGTCCTACTTCGCGGGGAGAGACATCAGAGTTTTCACATTCCTCTTCCTGGTGATAAGCTTGCTTGATGACCTCAACCTGAAAAGAATTACCAGTAATGAGCAGGAGGTACAGTTAGGTGTCCAGAATAATTATAAAGAGTTGATAAACCTCCTCCCTAGGCCGTGCATGGGCCTTAGATCTAGTTCCTTTTGTTGACTACTTTACAAGGTAGAGTCAACTGAATATTTTCACATTCAATCATAGCTCTTGGTTAAGTGGTTTAGTTAATATGAAAATCAGCAAACTACATTGAGAACTGCGGTGGAACAGGCTGGTAGAGGACAGACACACAACCACCAGAAGACATGCACCAAAAGACACATTTAGGAAACAATCATTTGAGTAGCTTACCCAACAGCTGCAATACAGTCCACTCCTAGAAGTGTAATCTGCAAGATATGCATGGATTGATTTAGGACGTGAAACAAAAACTATAGTCAGAAGCAGTATCTGGTTTCATGTATCTGAACAAGTAGAAATGTTCCACATAACAGAAGGGTCACTGGTAACAACCGGGTGGGGGAGAAATAGCATTTGGTTCCAGTAAACTCAAGGTCAGACATGAGGTATAAATCAGGACACTGACCCAAAAACTATGGGCCGCCAATAAACAATCAAAGATCAAACCCCATCATTAGAATTTTCATCGCTGAAGAAGAACACACACGGTCAGAAAGGATGTCTGGAGAAGTTTGAATCCTTGTAACAAGGAAACAACACATCCGGACAAGGCAGATGTGAATCAGTGGCCATAAGCACTGAGTGACAATGCTTGTATAAAGGGCCTTTATCACATTTTCATCAATCTTAATGGAAATAAGACTTTTGTACTGCAAATTATATTACATCTGACCTCTTTCTAGCCTCTCCTGTCACCATGTATTAAATAATATTACAGCAAAAAGACAAATTGCATGAGAGAAAGAAACACATCTTTATTCCCTTCACCACTTCCTTAAAATGGTGCAAAATAGGTAGCAGTACTAAGTAAGATAGGCAGAAGTCGAGCAACATGTGGTTTAAACTACTGAGTTAGCTGTCACTTTGTATATTTAAATGGCCAAATATGCTCTTAGACAAAATACAATATAAACCGTCCCACTCAAAACTTTAAATCCCAGGTAAGAGGCATCACACTACTTACCTACTTAACTCGTTTACCATAGAAGAGCCACTCTAGTAGTTCCAGTATTACTCAATGTGAAGATTACTTTCAAGCTTTAAGATACTACTACCTCACTTCCCATTTCAAATCTACCAATAGACAGACAAGCCTCAGAACCACTCCAGAGCTACCTCTAAGTTGAAATGACTTGCATCACTTCCTCTCATTACTCACTGGTTTACATCACTTGCTTTAGAGAATCTGTTTGCTGGCTGAGAGGTCCAGAACCTACCTCCATTGAAATTGTCCTTACTAGAAACAGACACTGCATCACTTCTCATTACAAATCTGCCATTAAAGAAGTAACTCAAGCCCTCAAACGTACATAGGAATGCTCTTTTTAAATTATTTTACTATTCATTCACAAAATTAAACCCTCAAGATACATTCTAGGTCTCCTATCTCAAAAGTGTTAGATTAGTCAGTAAAGTAGTGTTTAACAACAATTGTTCTGAAATTCACTATGCTGTAGTATTCTGAAGCCCACTCATTTTCCTCCGGGTCCTTACCAGTTACTGCGGCTGGAGACTGATCAGAATGCGCTCTGCATTCTCGCTGTCGTGGCGGCTCTCCATCGAGGCCAACAGTAACTTTGAAGCATTGTCCTAACAAAAAAGAACCAGAGAAAGTAATTGATGCATTTGAACATTACAGGAGAATAGAAATAAAAGATACCAGATCCTTTCAACATCAGTTTGAGTGTTGTGGTACATTTTCAATATGCGCAAACAGTCGAAATTAAATATTTTACACCAATTGCACTTTGACATCGGTGTTTTAATCATGCAGCTCCCGTCAAGTAACACTTGGAGAAATTTACATGGCCAAAACTGTGTGGGGTAAACCCATTCAGTAGAACAGATTGCAAAAATCGTTACTGCATGTTATTCCATATTAGCAGTGGGAAATCTCAGAATTGCGGGCAAACATCAACCCCACATCATGTGGCAATGGTAGCTGGATGAGTTGTATATCCAATTTTACCACCACACCTGTAATAAAGCTATAAGTATTCAAATATCTAGATTTTGTCCGGCCATATACTACACTTCTTGTAATGACAAGGAGCACTGGCCAAGGGATTCATCACTCTCAGTGGATCACATCCTGCTACAGGCATGTCCAATCATCAGTGGATGCATGAAGCAAATGGCCCATCCATCGGAAATGGAATAGCAAGTTGCATATGTTCACCTTGTGCAGTATAGTGCAGGATAATGTTTGTACAGTCAAATAGGCTAGAACATGTAAAGGCAGCTCTAGCTTCCATTAAGATGTCTATTTCCACCTCATGATATCTATCCCAGGGTAATTTCCATAAGATTCGTGTGCAGCACAGGGATTTTTCACTTTCCAGAATGACTCACATTTTCCTAAGTTAGGGCAGGTTTATGTTATGTTGTGTGTTTTTATAAAGCACATGTTTGACAGCTACTCGTATCCATTGCTCTTCTACTGGTGTTGCTCAAGGAATTACACCCCCACACCATATTGGTGTGCACGTACTAGTTCTTTTGCTCCCTTTTGTAAAAGTGCCTAAAAACCTCTTCCTTCGGAAGGTAAAGGTGGTCTGAACTCTGTACGTAGTGGCGGGTGGGATATTGGTGGAGAGGAGGGGTGTGTGCATGTGAAATTCGAGGCACTAACTTCCTATACACTGGAGTGTACCCATTGATGTGAGGTAATATTTGTCCACCGAGCCAGGAAGTGCCTCATTCTTCCCCGAACATCTATGCATGGGCTTATGCTATTTGGGGTCCTCATAGGAAAAGTTGGTATTGTTGATAAAGGGGGTCTCTGGCTCCTGTCTCCTGGTTTGGAATCTCCACTGGTTTGTTGCTTCTGGAAAGCAGGCTTGGGCCTCACAGCCAGTAGGGCACCATAGACTTGGCTATGTTTATGTGCCTTTTTATTTTTTTAAGCAGCTGATCCATCAGAGGTCTGAATAGATGCCCGCCATCAAAAGGTATGTTTATGAAGTGCTGTTGCACCTCAGACCTAAACCCCAACACCCTAAGGAAGGCGTGCCTGCAGAAGAAGACCCTAGTGTTGATACCCCTAGCTGCTGTGTTTAATAGCTGCTAACAGTTTTGCCCTCATTAACCAACTCATGTCCCCACTTTTGGTGGACCTCTGGTAGGTGCTTTACCACCTCTTCCATCTCCTCCCAGTGGTAGCAATAGTAACTGGACAGAAGCCACACCGACCTGGCAAATCACCAATGTGTGGCTACTCCAAGCACTACCCACTTGCCAGCAGTGTCCATCTTCATGGGCTCCTTGTCAGGCAGGTGACCTTCTCCTGTGGCCTGTGCAGAGAGGCTATTACAGGCAGTATGCAGCATCAAGGAGTCTGTAGCTATTCTACCCCTAATGTAAGACAGATTATCTGGGGATGGTTTATGTCATAATTCAACTCGCAGGGTAAATACCTTGGCCTTCACTAGCTCCTTGAAGTTGTCACTTGCTGACTTCAGCATCCCTTTAAGCATCAGTAGATAATATAACATGGGTATGGTTTAGGACAAGCATTCAACCTGAAAGTGGTCCTTGTCCTCCATCATGTTGAGTTTTACATGGCGGTGCTGAGTGGTCCTCTGAATTACTGCATGATATGCTGAACTGCCATCTGGTAAGGATGGCTTGGCAAGGTATGGCTCTAGCTCTGGAACATCCTGTGGGTCTATGGCATAATCCTCCCTTGGGTCATCTCCCAATTGTGGCCTAAAGGGCATATCATTGGTAACCTGGGGGTAATATGGACTGCATGGTTCTAAGTCAGAATTTTTTGGCACAGGAGGAGGGAAGTGTGGTAGTAGCGGTGGTGGTGGAAAAGGAAGTATTGCTGGTAGTGGTGGGAAAGGCATAGGACTGGCAGCCAAGTCTCTAACCCTTTTGGAGCTCAAGGGCATAGGAGGTGGAAGGCGAGGTGTTGCTTCTTCACTATGTGAATAAGTCCTGGTGCTAGTGGTTTGGCAAGAATTTTGCCTGTGTCACCGAGCAGATGAAAATGTTCTTTTGTTTTTTTGTCCAGGACATCAGCCAGCTTTTTGAAGACAGCCCATCCAAGATGTCCAACTTCAGGGTCAAGGGCGGCTTTGGTGCTGACTTTGGTACAGGTTGCCAGGAGGTCTTCCACATCACTGATTTTGACACTGGGTGCGGCTTTCCAGTGCTTAGAGGGTGGCCAGCATGGTGAGCTTCAGTGCTCTAAAGTGGGTCCGTCATTGGCACCAACATAAGCTCTAAAGTTCAGGGCGTACTGACTGGTGGTGCAGGTCACAAAGGATTTATGCTGGTTACGGATCGACTCAGGGCTCGATGCTCAACTCCCATCTGAGTATATTTTACATTACACCTAGGAGAGAAGTAGAAAGTTGTCCTAAGTGCATTCTCGAGTATACCTCAGCAGACCCTGGAGAAGATGGTGGCTTGAGGAGCGATGCATTGAGGTGTCCCTCGCATTGAGCATCAGTTCTTAAGTCCCGCAGGTGTGAACTGAAGCTTTCCTCAATGCATAAACTGTTTTGGATGTAGGGTTGGAAGAGTGAGCTACTGGACCCAAAACAGACCTGAGAAAACAAGAAATTTGGTGTGTATAAATGTGGCGACTTAGAAGTACCATTCCCAAAAGTCTGAGTCTGATAGCGGAAGAAAACAATCTGAGGTTGACCCAGTGTGCTGGTGCATTGTGGACCAAGGGTGGAGTCACAACAGTTCTTATGACGCGAACATCTTTGAAGAAAAACAAGTTGCAAACATCTGGGGCCAACACTAGATGGCAGGAGTATAACAGAGCATGTGTATCTACAGCCACACATGCTACAGACATTATTTCTTCGGAGAAACCTTTCCTGCTTCACTAGATTGATTGCTCAATACATCTTCACCCTCTTGACCAAGGAAGGTTTGCTTGCTGAGGTTGCTGCTGCACATCCCAGGAAAGTTTTTGAGTCCTAAGGAGAGCATATGGGTTGATGTTTGAAAGACCACACAGAGATTAATTAGTTGGGATTTTCCTGAGACAACAGGAAGAATCGTTTTATGAATTTGCCCATCGACGATCTTTAGGCGGTTAGTCTGTTGAGTGCCCTACCTTGATTATTCATGAAGAATTTTTAGAGATGTTTGTCTAGTGCCCTGGGAAATGTTTTGATAAAAAGCAATACCAGTCCTTATGTCCTATCAACTTATGTTAATTTCCTCTCCTCAAGATCTTCCATGAGACAACAGGTGATTCCCTCCATTCCGCCACCTTTGTTGAAACCCAAACAGGGGCCCCTCTTCATGCCCCTTGAATCTTAGTTCAGACTTATGCACCTTTACCAGCCAAGATCCTGTGCACGGGGTGAAATATAACTGTCACCTCTTTTGTGACGCAAGCATTTCAGCACTCAAAGAAGCTGGCTCTACTGATGAGCACAGTGCTTTACCTGGATTTCGTGGCACGCACCTTGGCAGTACTCGGTGAGTGTTTCCAAGGTTTGAATGATGAGCTCTTCATTTTTCTCATTGATGTAGAGGCCGAGGAGCCCCAGGCCCCCGGTGGTGCTGCCACACATGATGTCCAGGAACTGTAGTGTCTCACACACCAAATTATAATTGGCCTTATTGTTCTGGCTTCGTAAGAAATTCTGTCAGGAAAGAAAAATAAACATTCTGTTACACTCCAGATGTATGGGTATGGCTGTCTTTGATGGGTCTTTGATTATCTTGCTCATCATAACAGTATGGGACTTTCGCTAATGCAAGGATTCCATTTACTGCTACATCACTATCACTAGCAGAAAGGTGCTCTGCTGACTTTCGGCTATGTTCAAACTATACAATACAACTATATACATACATACATGCTAGATGCTGTTAATGTCACTCTTTCTGCATCAGTTGGTCGTGATAGGTCCCAATTCGAACATGATTCTCACACATGGAATCTACAAACAAAATCCCCTTATTGGTGGAATATTTAAACCCACGACAATAGACTGGATCAACAGCATGATGTCAGACACCTAAAACCTGCTTAAAAACAGTTCCTCCTTGCACCTTTGGCACAGGATCTCCTTTCCTCAGTCTACAGACTGCAGCACTGGATGGCTCTTGTATCATGGCACTCCCACAGACTGATGTAATATTTACAACTCATCACCACACAGCAGCCAGAATCAACAGAAAGATCCCTAACACACTCAACAAAAGTTAAACCGCTATTGCCTAAGCCTGTAATAGCACTACTGCTCGAAGACTCAGAATCTGTACCACCCTACTGCTGAAAAAGGGATACAGCAGTCTTGAAGATAAATATTTCTCAATTATTGAACAGAAACCAACAGTGGACAAATTAATGGGATGATGCAGAATAGCAGCACATCCTGTGTTCCAGTCTCTGTCTTAAGAGATCTTCCTAAGGACACACCCTGGAGTGAGTGTTAGAAATCCTTAACACTATCCAACATCTCACCATTAGGTACAGGCGTGTGCAAAGAACATGACTGATGTTGCAAAAACGGTGTTCCACACTGGGTTGTGCACCTCGAAAACAAACATATAAAATTAAAAATGCATATTTGATATGCTTCTCTTTGATTACCTGCAGACAGAGGTGTATAGCTAGCACAGCGGAAGAGAGGGCAAACTACACAAAACAAAGTCACAGTGTTCATGTGGGTGGTTGGGGAATGGGCCTCTCAAATACCTGCAAGTTTAGCTGTGGCACCATTCCCTGACTTGCAAATAGTGTTTGTTTGTGATTTCTGTCGCACGTGTGCAGGTCAGGGTTCAGGCTTAGTTATTTATTTTGAATTTTCAGAAAGTTCAACTCTACCGGGAAGATGAGAGCACCCTGTACAGAGAACTACTTTAGAGTTGGGTTATCTCTTTACCGAGAGAACCCATGGAAAATGCTAAAATGCCATGGGTGAGAAAAAATGGTTAAAGGAGACAGAAAACAAAGTCTGTAGAGGATGGTGGTGGGAAAGAGGATGTGGCAAGGGATGATGAGGAATGCAAGAGTAAGAATAAGAAAGAGGGGATTGTTGGTGTTAAAAAGCTAGAAGGCAGATGATGAATGCTAAATGGGTGAAGGGAGGCTGGAGGAGGATGGCAGGTCATCAAACTGAATAAGAGTAATAAACAGCAGAGTGGGGGTTGTAATATGTGAAGGAAGAGAAGGTATTTACATATTTATTTAACATGACCTCCAAGTTGCCTTTCGTTCCTATCAATCACATCACAGTCGAGAGCGTGGCTTGTGCCACTGACTTGCAAGACAGTGCATTGGCTCTTGTCAGTCATCCCCATTGGATACCTGTCATTCACCTGTAGCCATGGTAATAGTTCCCGTCACTCACCTGTAAATCCGGGTTATGGTTTTCGCACAGCAGTTGAAGGAACCGCAAGATTGGCTTCATGATCAGCACCTCAGGCCCCATCTCGTTGCTCTCGCCACTCTCGCTCAGCTCGTGCCCTTGGCGGAAGTGCGTGCTCACTGCGTAGCGCAAGGGGGCAGGAGGCAGCATGTACTGGTTGCTCCGTCCTAGTTAGAGAGGCAGAGCTTGCGGTTAAAGTGCTAGAAGGTGTTGGTAAAGTGTTTCAGAGTTCAAGCAAAGACGCCTGAGCATCCTATCCAGTGTCAGAAGGTGAGTTGGATTAGCATGAGGTGATTATAATGCGCAGAACCTCAAAACATTGCTAACATCTGCAGTGCTAGTGCATTGTCATCCCTGCGGACGGCCACAGTGCAGAAGTCAGAAGAAAAAATCCAGAGTAGTAGGCTGGAAACCGTGCGCTGGAACATGAAGGATAGACGCTCTGGGTGCCCTGCTAATCACAGTGCAGAACATTATCCTAGGGAGCCCTAACTCAGCCACAGTTATTCCAGCCATTACATGGATAGAAAACAGAAAATGTTTATAGAGACAATAAACCACCTAACTTCTGAGCTTAGCGACGTAGTAGTAGGGTGCACCTTACAGATGCAGATCCCAGTGTCAGTGCAACCGGGTCTCTTCTGGGTATGAATGAAGAGCCTAGTTTTGCAGGAGATGGATGGCTCCTGGATAGAGAAGCATTGCTCAGTGCTACAGTAGCAGTCGCGTCCTGAATACAGAAGAAGAGAGATAATAGAGAACTGGAATCCAGAGAGACAGTCCCACCATGAGCCCTGGACAGAGAAACGAACTCGGTGGGTGGGGTGCAATGGAAGAGTGATGCAGACCCCAGGGTGAGAACAGGAGCATGCGTCTTGTATAGACATTGAGAGCTCCCTAATAGAGAATGAGGGCACATTCTGAAGAGTGATGCGCATCACAGGTTCAGAGCAGCGAGGAGTGTTCTAGATAGATGCAGAGCTCAGGATTAAAGAAGTGCACATGACGAGAAGAGGTGTAGAGTTCAGGGTCAGAGCTGCAGGATGCGTACTGGACATACATGCCAAGGCCAGAGATAGAGCAGCACGACGTGTCCGAGACAGAAATGTAGAACTCCTGGTTAGAGACAAACAACCAACCTGGCTTGATCACTAGAATGAGATGAGTGTTAGACTACAGCTTCAGCATGCAAACCACAGAGGAAGCGAGGGGCTGCAGCAGGCAGAACAAGAATGATGGAGAGAGCAAGAAGACAGCTGGGAAAGGAAAGAAATTAGGGGTCGATGAGAAGTAGTGATGGAGAAACAAGAGCACAATGAGGAGAATGACAGAAGAACTGGTTGAGAGACACCAGGAGCCGAGAGAGACATGAATCAGAAAGAGATGAATACTGTCATTGATAGTGGATGCTTGTACTGCCACTCCTCTTTAGATAAGAATTATGTGGCCATATTGCTCATGTTTAGACATGCACTTTGGAGCTGTCTCTCTCCCTGTTAACCATGAGGGAGTCTCTCTCACTTTTAGACATTGCTATCTAGCTGTCACGTTCACCTTTGGACATGAACTATAGTCATCTCTCTCTCTTTAAACATTGGCACTGTGGCAGTCTTTCTCACCTCCATAGGGCAAAGGATGAATCTTCCTCTCCCCATAAGATGTAGGCACTGTGGGTGTCTTTCTCACCTTTAGACATGCACTCAGTGGCAGTCTCTCTCACCTTTAGACATGCACTCAGTGGCAGTTTCTCTTACCTCTAGACATGCCCTCTGTGACCATCTCACCTACTTTTAGACATGGGCACTGAAAGCATCTTTCTCCTCTTTAGAGGTGGGCATGTGGGTTTCTTGCTCACCTTTAGATACAGCCTATGAAGGCCTCTCTTTCCCCTCCAGTCATGGGTTCTGCGTCGGTCTGTCTCACCTTCATACATGGGGTCTGTGTACACACTTTGGACAGGAAGTAGGGTCCTCTAACTCTTGCCTTTGGATATGACCTATGACATAATCTGTTTCACCTTCAGATGTGTCAGTCTCCATTACGTTCACCCATTGTAGTGAATGAGACACTTTTGTGGTCCGACACCCTATGATGACCCTCGACCACCACCATTTTGTACTGACTTAAGTGTGTTATGTTACCTTAGCCTTAATGTAGGATGGGGTTGCATATGCCTGCTTTTCTTCTGTCTTTTAGTGGAATAGTCTTGTAAAGAATAGAAGGTATGGGATGTCGAGGTGCAGTGTTGTGGGTGGTGGTGCACACATGTGCTCAATGTTGTATACTGAGGGATTAAGTGTATAATGTTATTTGGGTTAGGTGAATTATGACTTTGACCTATTGGCTTTGACGTGGTCTAATGTCATTCTGCCTTCTGACTTTACCTTGCTTTAAACTTTTCTGTGTGCACAGTGGTGCTTGTAAGTTGTGTGGATGAGAATTATAGGTGCTCCTTTGACATGGTTTCATGTCATCCTAGCTTTTCTGATTCCATCTTGCTTTGGGCCTTTTGTGTGCATGGCTTAACTAACTTTCTGTGCCTGCACGAAGAAGAGGGCATGTTTTGCTCTGCCTCCTGTTTTTCACACTTTACTGACTAGAGAGAACTGGTTCTTATCAGAGGAATATACATGGTTTGACTCGTAGCCATAGCAAAGGCCTGATCAACCGTTGCTGTGACCTTGGAGCAAGCTGGTACGGGCTCTCATGAGAACGAGGGGGCGGGCTTGCTTGAAGCTTCGCTGTGTTTGAATGTGTATTAAAAAGGGGAGCCTACACTGGCCTGGTGGAAGTTCACGCCGTGGAGCAGACGTACTGTCACGCAAGAGTGGAGGCTGGTCTCACCTCTGAGCTTTCGCCCGGTTCAAGCAATGGACTCCCCTTGAGCGAAGTGGGGTGAAATGATGGAGCAGTAAGTGAGGTGTCTCTGCTACTAACTGTCTCTTGATTCTTTACTGATTCTCTCCTTTCCTACTTATGTTCTGGTTCTTCTATCCATACATATATATTTCTACATATATTTGCTTTGATTGTCTATTTCAATCGGTTATTTGATATGTGAGAGTCTGCCATGATCATTATATATTCGGCCTGCCCGTGATTGAAGTATTGTGTTAATAAATTTATATATTCCATATGTTTGAATTCGTCTTTTCCTTGAAGCAGGAGGTGTGGACTCTTCTTGGCCAAGTATTCTGTTGTAGAAGGATGGGTGAATTCCCTTCTAGCAGGTAATTGTGTTATAGGAAGTTGTTCTACTCCTGGCAAGTGATGCGCAAATTACCTTGGTATATTGTTTTCTTGCCTTGCCTTTGGGGGAGTGTTGAAAGTTTGCCCACCTTAGGAAGTGCTGTGTATATGTTATATTCCATAAGTTTGGAACTGACATTCTCTCCCTGGGAAAGTGACGGTACATACCTTGGTCCAGAGGGGAGATATAAGTTTGTCATTGCACCCATTCACTCAGTGTCAGTCTCTATCAACTTTACATCTCACCTCTGTGGCCATCTCACGTGTAGTCGTGGGATCTGCTGTAGTCTTCTCACCATTACATACAGGCAATGAAGACATTCACGCCTTTAGAGAGGGACATGTGAGGGTGTCTCTCTCCTATCTCACCTTTGAATATAGTCTACAAAGGCTCCTCTTTCACCTCTGATGTACGCTCTGTGTCGGCTCTCTCACCTTTGGACTGGGGCTCTGGGACCGTTTCTCTTTGCTCCTGGTTGCCCAAGTCACTCATGTTCACCGAGACCATGGATTTAATCTCTTGCTGAGCGCTCTTCATGCGATCGTTCAGGACCTTGAAGAACTTCTCTGATTTGTTGTCCCCCATCAGGTTGTAAATGGATGTCTAGTAGTGAAAGGGAGACGAGAGAGAGATAGCTTTAGAGAGTACTGGGGTACAGCTACAATTGAAACAGCAAAGTGCATCAGTATTTGGGTCCAAGAACTGCTTGAGCAGTGCAATTTGTGCACTGTGTCACTCTAAGGGCCCAGTGCCACTCTTATTTGCCAAGATGTTTCTTGTACCAGAGACCACTTAATCGGCTAATTGTCACTCTGGTCTGCTTTGTAATGTCACATGCTCCCTGGTGGTGTATGGGTGGGCATGGGAGGTCTGAGGACATATTTACTGTCTGAATGGAGGCTTATTGCAACTGTGCTAAGCCACTGAGGCCCTCCTTTGATATTGCCTACTAGACAATGCATTTGGTTTCTGTTGCAAGACATTTTGGGCTTATCAAGAACATACACGGCTCAGAACCCATCCCTTGCTTACCATTTGTTGGCTTTCCTGTCACTCTCATTTGCCTGCTTCTTATCTGTGTCCTAGCTTGTCAATCTTATGCTTGTCCCCCTGATTGAATATAACCTTTTAACCGTCTCTTTTGCTGGCTTCTATGTTTCCACTGCTTTTGCTTGCTTTTTAAGCACTACTATTTACTTTTGGGTTAGGCATGCTACACTCGTGTACTTCTCTCATCCTGCATTCCGTGTTGCCACCTGTCACCCATGTGCGTTTCCCCGCCCCTTCATGTTGTGCTTGTGACTGTGTACTTCCCCCTATTGCTTTCCTACCTGTATACTTAACCCCACCTGCTCCACTCTGCTCTTTTGCCATTTTTCTCCCCCCAACACTTCATTTTGCTCTCTCTCTGTCCTCTGCTTCTCCTCACCTGCATCCACCATGTTGTTTCCAAACACCCACCTGTGCCTCCATGTTTCTTCCACCCTCCTCACCTGCACCCTTCTGCGGTGCTTCATCGCTATGATCCTGAGTTGGTTTTACCCAACCTGCTTTTAAAATAAATAAAACAAAGCTTTTGCACATTTTTATCTTTTAGTTACCAATACTACTCGGATTGGTAACTACAAAAAAAAAGGCGCCCTCGTCATTTTGCAGGCACACACGTGTGGTGTGCACGCTTACATTATGACACGGCCGTGTCAAAGGCTTTACCTTAAATTCTTTAGCCATGCTGCACAGCATCATGATAGTGTGCAGCATGTCTAAAAACCATTGACAAAGTAAATAGGTTCCAAAGGCATTGCCAATGCTTGTTTTGAGTATGCTAGGCCATTTGTGGTAGCACCACAGTTACAATCTTTAGCATCATTTCCGTGTCTAGGAGCTTTATCCAGAGACTACAAAGCATAGCTTTCGAATGTAGAGGAGTGATGTTACTGTATTTGTTGAGGTCTCACTTAACAAGTATTGTTAAAGGCCAGGCACTCTAACATTATGAGAAAAAAATCCACCCTTTTCTTATAAACTTTTGTCCATCTGACATTTTGTAGTACTATCTATGAGATGCACTGGAAGCCAATTCAAAGGCAATAATGCTAGCTAGACAACTCAGGAGGCTAAGAAGGATTTCCATATAGGCCACCTCAGAGCTTCATTATCATCATCATACGTTTGCATAGAGATAAAACTCGCTAGGGTAGCCATGCTTGGAAGAAAACTGTGGGGGTAATTCTCAAGAACGTGTGATACTCATCGCATAACTAGCTAAACGCAACTCTTCACATCGCAGTCTATCGCAGAAAATTAACACTGTGGTAACGTGGTATTCACAAGCCGGCAGTACCATGTGATAGGCTCACAATAGCGCATCAAATGTCCGCGATGAAGTCAACGCGAAGCCGCAAGAATGCGAAACACGAACGCAAAAAGAGTTGCGATGAGGCCAAGCGCGATACAAAAATCAGCGAAAACCAGCGACAGGCATGCAATTCCAACGCGTCATGCGGGAAAATGCACTATAAAAGCAGAGGAAAAAAATCAGGGAGAAAAAAAGAAACTGCGTAGCACCATGGATGCAGCTGAACTGAGTGCAGAGGCCAACGCGGACCCCACAAGCCCCATAGACCACCAGCAAGGAACCTCATGGTCGGGGAAGGCCAAGGAGAAGAGGAAGAGGCAGACGGGGTGCAGTCTGCAGGAAAACCAGATCAGCGTCACGGAGGTGACAGAACACTACCACCCACTGAACGTTAAAATGACAAACGTGAATGCAGTTGGAGTGTCGAGGAGGTCTATGGAGGAGGACAAGAGGCGCTGGCATGATGTGAAAAGCCAAACCAAGCACAAACCCGCTGGCAACAGGAAGGCAGCAACGGCAACAGGAGGTGAGAGTCAGGCGCCACAGGAAGAGCTGGAGGAAACGGAGGCCACAGTCATCAGGGTGGAGATGGCGCAAGGAGTTGGGAGTCCGGACACCGCTTGATAGGACCTGACACAACATCAACAGGGTGAGTAACGATCAGGGCCTGAGGGGCCGGGGGGAGATGGGCACAATGTCACACATGCACAAAGATGTGTAGCACACTGCACACCCACAATGACCCTGGATCATGTCCCTGAACCCCGTGGCACACTGCAGCACACACACATAGCAATAACAGCACATCCCACGACAATGTGGCACAAAGTGCAATACCGACACTGCAGAACAGAGGACACAACTGGGTCCGCTCATGCACAGAAACAGGCCAATCACATCTAACATAGCAGGAAACTGTGAGACGGAAATGCACGTGTACAACCACACATCCGTCATGTAGTCCAAATGCCCACTGTCCCGCATCAAATATACAGCACCTCCCAAACAGTCACAATGTACATAGTCATACAGTCTGCATGTAAACTAGAACAATGTGCCAGCATACATTTCAACACAATGTCAACATGCATCCCCCCTTCACATTGCAGATGGACAAACAACACCTCCAGCAGAGCAGACCAGACCACTCATCAGTGATGCTGGAGAGGACCACCACACATACGGCACCGACACCCTACACCAGCCCATGGACATCTTAGGCAACCCACCCACAAGAGCAGGGCTGCCAAGCCTACAGAGGAGACCCCAGCCCCTGCACAGACCACACAGCAGGAAGCACCCCCTACCATGGCTGGCTCCCAACACTTCACCTAGGCACACATCGCATTCCAATGCCAGGTGTTAGAATGCCAAAAGGAGGTGGCCGAACAGGTGCGGGTGGGTTCAGAGCTCATGGAAGCCGAAGTAGATCACATACATGAGTGTTCAAGTCCCATCAGGGACCACCTACACCCCACAAAGGAGACCCACACTGCGACAGATACACATGCATGTGTACATTTCCTGCAATGAACCACGCCCAGAGCCACGGAATCATCATTCACACCCCCACGCTAGACCTCCGTACGATGGCCCAGTCCACTCCTCTTACGCATTGAGTGGCTGACGACAAAGCTACATGTTCAAGGTCTTACCCGCTGCCAGTGGTGACATGGTTGCGTCCGCTGTACACAGCACAATGTGATGATGTAGGCCCTGGGGCCCTCATGCATACATCATGACCACAAGGACACCTGCAGATAATTAGTGGAACTGGCTAAAGGCACGTGCGCCCGGCCCCTTTATTGGCAGGGTCAGATGTACAGTGATGCCTGTGCTGGAAGGGTGTTGGGTGAATGTAAGCCTGCTCGCACGGAGTGGTTGGTGCTGGCAACAACTTGAACTGTGAACACCATTAAAACGGAAACAAAAAACACCAGCATTACAGAGAGAACAGCGGAGCATCATGGTGGTAGCCGGAGCAAGTAGAGAGGTCGCCCAATTTGCCAACAGAAGTGACCATGAGTTGTAGTGCACTGAGGGGGCAATAGAGATGAGCGTGCTCATGTGAAAAAAATGTCGAGGATTGTGTCCCTTCGGGTTATTCCTGATGCAGCTGCAGTGGTGTGTGTTACACATGCATCATCTTCCTCATCATCGTCTCAGGTCTCCCACACTGCCTAAGGTGACATTGCTGCATGAGCTCACCACAGCACACAACTCATTCAGAAATGGTCCATGAGTCGTGGTGCACTGAGTTAGTGATACCTGGAGTGCTGAGCAGGGTTTCAGGCAGATGATTGCATCCATGACAGGTTTGAGCAACTCCGTTAGTCTGCCAGTACGGCTGTTTCGACTCTGGCAGTTGGCATTTGGAGGTGGTCCTGGCGGTGGTGGCGTGTGCCTCATGCGGTGATATGACGTCTGGGCCGGTCAGAACCTGATGTGATGTGATGTGTGAGCCCTGGTGAACCGCATTTGAGTTTGGAGGCAGCGGACAGCGCAGGGCCACAGACACATGGCGTTGAGGACCGCAAGGCCATCGTCTCAGAGGCCATCCAATATCTCACCAGACATGGTCCCTGACTTGAGCTGCACAGAGTTAGTGGCCCTGGATGCACTGTGGCCAGCCCAGGCACACCGCCACGGGATGATGACTTGCGGTGCAGTTAGATGGGCCACATGAGCTGAGCGAGTCCTCATCGATGTCCGAGGTGAATGTGGTGGAGGGTTGCGGGTGACAGTGGAAGGTGTCGTTCAGGGCATGATGCAGAGGGTAGAAGCCATCCGGCAATGGCAAATTGAGGAGTGGAATGCTACAGCCTCGTTTTGGCAAAAAAATCAGTATCACCAACTTGATGATGAAGACAACACCAAGTCCATAGACTCAGTCGCCACCAAAGTTCAACCAGAAAGTGTCCATGGCTGTCGGGGAACAGACTTAGTGGCACCGGAGCTGTAGGGGTATGCAGTCTGCGATGAGGCCAGTACAATGATATAAAAACTGCCATAAATAAATCAAGACTCAGTTCCAACTGTGTGACCTACTCGACTGCAATGTAGGCCGAAGGCAGTAGTCAGAAAGGAACCACAGACAGGTGTCGTGCAGGATGCTATGCACAGAGTTGGTGGCACCACATCCAAGGGAGTATAGTGACATAAATGCAGCCATAAAGTGTGTACTCTGTTATTGCGTAATAAGGACTCCGTTCCAAATGTGTGACCAACCTGGCAGTTGTGTAGGCCGGTGGAGTATGTAAACGAGAAAGGAGTACTGCGGGCCTGTGTCGTGGAGGCCGTGATGGTCTGAGGAGGCTTCTAAGCTCGTGGGCCTCGGGCTTGGGGTTTGCGCCGGCACGTGGTGTGCCCTCCTTGACTTATGCCGGTGTCGAAGGTGAGCAGTGAGGCCTGGCTGCGCGAATGTGGGCATGACGGGTCGGGGACCAGCGGCCCGGGGTGCAGCAGGCACACATGTTCGCAGGCAACACCGCTCACAGCGACAGCGTCGGCTTCGTGGTGGGCTGGGAGGCACCGCCCTGGCAGAGAATTTGGGCATTCCGGAAGAGAACCACGCCCAGAGCTACGTGCTTTTTATTTACACCCCTACGCTGACCTGGCATACGCCGGGCCAGACCACTCTGCACACGCTTACGGGGGGGACGTCACAAGCTACATTTCCGCGATCTTCCCCACTGGCTGGGGTGACATGGTTGCGTCCACTGTCCACTACACTCCATACACCAGCGGTGTATGTGGACATGGATATGTTTGTGGTCTGCATACTGCAGTCTGTCCAGCACATCTCCGCCACACTTGGCATCGTGTACCTTCTCATTCATGGGTCACTTGCCTCTGTCGGCCATGCCTGGTTCCCACCTCTCCCCACATTCCGCTATTGTGTGGCTGAGGTGCCATGCCGTTGATGGCTCATGTACATTGCTAGCCCAGGTTGCCTCAGTAAGTTGTGCTGTTGTGTCTGGTGGGTGGGCATGTTATTTGGCATGTTGAATGTGAGTCTGTGATGTGTGCATTCCCAGAGTTGTGATTAGCATGATTGTGGAGTTGGGGGGTGTCGTGTGTTTATTTGGTACTTGTCAACGAGCAGTGCATTTCCATGGGTGCCATCCTGTTAGTGCTGGTTGATGATGGACTGTGGGTAGGAGTAGGAATCATGCACACTGCCTGGGTAGTTGGCGACGAGGTTGGTGGCGATTCCCAGGTGGTCCACTGTTGCCTGCACATTGATGGAATGCGTGTGCTTTCTGTTGAGGTAATTGTGTGCAGTGTCACCAGGGGGCACAAGTAGGACATGTGTGCAGTCAATTGCCCCCTGACACGTGCGGGAAGCCAGCTATGGCGTAGACGCCTTGCTTGGTCTCCAGCTGTTCATGCGCAGTGTGTGGGGAGTATTGGTACTGGGATACCAAGCTGATGATGGCATCCGAGACAGTTGTGATGAACTTGGATTGTGCTGGCTGTGAGACTCCTCCGACTCTGGCAGTTTTTGGTTGGAAGGTACCAGAGGCCAACATGTGCAGCACAGCCAGCAGCTTTGTCTGCGGAGGGATGTTGGTTGTCAGCTGTGTTGGTACCGTCAGCCTGTGGGCAATGGTGGTCAGGATGCGTAGGATGGTTGTCCTTTTGAGCCTGTAGTGGGCAATAACATTCTCTGGTGTTGGGTCTGTGAGGTTGGTGCGTTTTCTGGAGGTCCGCTGTCTTGGTCTGCACTGCCTCTGTGGTGGTCCGGGCAGGGGTATGGGGAGGGTGGTGGTCCTGGGTGTGGTGGCGGTGGGTGTTGTGGCCCTGTTGGGGCTCTGTGCTGCATGATCAGTGGCTCCATGGCATCTGTTGGTCTTCAGGTGTGGCTCTGGGTTGGGCTCCCTTTTCTGGTGCCGGTTGTCGTCCGACTGCACCAGGTCAGAGCAGGTGTTAATTTCCTGCTGCTAACGCGCCTTATCGCATTTTTTGTGTTCTTATTGCAGATCTGGCTGGTCGTTGAGAATGTTGAGGTGTGGTGTTGTTGCGGCTTTTTGCTCGGGAACGCCTACTCTGCATCTCATTAGCGATAGTTGCCGGGGTCATCCGTGGCGATGTTTTTTGAGGATGCTAAAACTGGTGATATCACCAGCTTGTGAATGGGGCAATACATTTATGCGACTTTGGCTGCGATAAGATGCAGACAATTTGGCGATAACTCCTTGAGAATATGCCCCTATGAGCGCGTGTTTTGACTACTCATCTGAACACCGTAAAGTACTCTTGAGACCTTGGCTGTACAGAAAGATCGCTCCTCATGTGAGGATATTCACAAATTGAGAACCGCTTGATGGCTAAACTCACTTGTAATGTACAGCGTGGGAGAATCGAGAGGTAAAGTGAGGAATACCGACTTTAACAGTTTGAGTGATGCTTATCCAGTTGCCCAGGCACATGCTTATCTGTTTTCGTTATGTGCTTGATTAGTTGATGGTTTATTGATCAGAAACCTTATTAATGGAGCTCAGCCCTAATTAGGAAGCCCTTTCGTGTATTTGAACTAGCTGATCCACAAGGGCGCTATGATAAAAGGACAACAAAATGCTAGCAGAAAAATCAAATTATAAAAAAAGGTTTGCGGGGAATGATTCAAGATTATCTATAAAATGCAACTGGGGTCGAAGGAGGGATGGGGAGTTCTCATCTGCGAGTTTCATGGCAATGGTGAATGAGGGGCTCTTTAAAGAGATGAGACTTCAACTCCATTTTAAATTGAGTCTGGGCAGCGCATGCACTGCTCTGCGTGCTATGCTGTATTGGAGTATGTACTTGAAGTCCCGCCAACTCTCCGCCCATATTTGTCATTGTCCTTCGTAAATGCTGGCTTCTGATTCATGCATAGGCTTGTTAGTCCCTCTTGAGATCCAGGCTTTGGAATCACAAATAAAAGTGACACTAACTGGTGCACTATTCAAAAAACAACAAGAGGAATCCAGTAAACATAATAAAGAATTCAAGGATTCAGTACTGATGACCAAGATCACAAAATTCAAAAAAGATCTGGCACGTTTTTCACTAGAGAAAGTGTACCCATACACGAGTGCTGACTACGCGCCTCCACAATTCAATCGACAGGGCCGTAGGTATGGGTCCAACTACTCCACATCGGGCAGTGATGACTGGTCCAGTGGGTCAGACACTGCTTCAGGCGATGAGTCCTCACAAAGAGGGAATAAAAGGAGAGGCGGTGCCAACAGGAGAAACCAGAGGGGTACACCCAACCACATGTATCCTTCTCAATGGTGGCCGCCGGCTGCTTACAACTACCCCCCGTTTCCACCATTTGGACAACCTCCTCCCTTCGGACAACCCTGTCCCTATCCCCCGCCTCCACAGGTGTACTCCAACCAGCCTTTTTTAGGGTTTGGCCGAGGACGATCAAGGGGAAGGAGACGGAACCAAGTCCAGTGGCTAGACCAACAACAAGGGACTCCATCATCGAGCTCGAGGAACACTCCAATCGCTCCGAGCACGAGCACAACCTAGTCATTAACTTATCTAGCAGAATCCTCACAGCTGATGAAAACACCCTTCTTAATAAAGGTCTAGGTTTTGTTCCTTCCTACAAAGGAGACATGTTCTCCATCAATCATGAACTCGCCCAATTCTTTAGGAAAATTCGCTTGAATTTTTTCTTCCGTGCAGAATCCAGCACTTCTCCTAGCGACCATGACTCGAACACGGGCTTACGTGTTAAATCTTCTTTCAATCCCTTGCCCAGCCAAGTTCCACCTCAAGTTCTCACTTTCGAGAAAGCAGTGACCTCTCAGGTATCTTCCTTCAATGGCTCAGCTAACCGCCAATATCAGAACCTCACCAAATCAGAGCGCCTGGCTTTGCGCTCCCTTACCTCTGATGACTCCATAATGATCAAGCCAGCTGACAAGGGCGGTGCCACTGACTTGATGGACACCACTGCTTATCGCTCTGAATGCTTGAGACAGTTGGGCAATACTAATTTCTATCAACCCCTTGCCGAAGATCCGACCACACGTTTACTTCAGACCATCCGGATCTTAGTGAATGAAGCCAGTACCAACGGCTGGATTACTTCTAACGAAGCACAATATTTGGTCAATTCCACTTCTACTATACCTTACTTCTACATCTTACCCAAGGTACACAAGAATGTGCAACCCCCACCTGGCCGCCCTATAATTTCAGGCCTGGGGTCCTTATTGGAACCTCTGTCGGCATTCGCTGACCATTTCCTCCGTCCCTTTGTGGCTAAGATGCCCACCTACCTTAAGGATACCAAAGATATCCTCATCCTACTTGAGGATTTGTCCTTCGATTGTACTACTGATTTCCTTGTATCATTTGATGTGGAGTCGTTGTACACATGTATCCCGCAGGATGAAACCTTAGCTGTCATCGAAACTCTCCTGCTTGCAGATCCACCTGACTCCATTACTCCTGTCTCATTCATCATGTCATGTGCTAGGCTTGCAATGAAAGAGAACTTCTTTCAATTTGAGGACCAGTTATTCTTGCAAGTGTCAGGCACTTCAATGGGGAGCATTTTTGCTCCCAGCCTGGCGAACCTGTACGTTCATGTTTTTGAAGAACAACATGTCCTCAGCACCAATAATCCATATAGAGATCACATCAAAATATGGAAAAGGTATATAGATGACGTGTTTGCACTGTGGCAGGGATCTCTGTCCTCCCTCTTGGCTTTCAAAGACTGGCTCAACAACTGCGATCCCTTTTTGAAATTCACCTGCGAGTACTCCAAGACTCATCTACCATTCCTCGACATACTCATAACCCCCTCGGAAGGTCGTTTGGGCACTGAGCTATACAAAAAACCTATGGCGGTGAATGCTCTTTTAAAATATGATAGCTTTCACCCACGAGCTCTGCGTGATAACCTGCCATTTGGCCAATTCCTGCGCCTAAAACGGAACTGTTCCTCTATTGATAAATACAAAGAACACGCCGACAATCTCGCCAGACAATTGAAGGCCAGACACTATCCTAAACATCTTATCCGCAGAGCTTCCAAACGAGCAGCCAATAACAACCGGGAGGCTCTTTTAGAACCCAAGATTCCCAAGGCATCCGAAAATAGACTCACGTGTGTACACACCTATTGCCAATTTTCCAATAAATTCAAGAAAATCATTTTAACCAATTGGAAGATTCTCAACATAGATGAGGGAGAGCTGCCCAAACCCCTTTTTGCGTTTAAACGCAGCAGCAATATCAGGGACCAGCTGGTACATACCCGCCCACGCACCAACCAGAGATGCACCCAACCAACCCTGTGGGGTCTCCCTCCAGTTGTGGGCCATTACCCCTGCGGTTCTTGCGCAGCATGCAGTCTTACCACCGTGACTAAGGAAATTGACATTGGCACTGGCCGACCATGGACTCTGAAGAGCCATACGAATTGCAACAGCTCTCATTTGATCTATTTGATCACCTGCCCTTGCGAGCTGAGATACATTGGCATGACCACCCGCCGCATCAAAACTCGCATCTTGGAACACAAGAGCACGATACGGTGTGGCCGCTCCTCCACCAAACTTACCAACCACTTCCTGGAGGTTAATCATGCTCCCAATGACCTACATTGGACTGTCATTGATAAACCCTACATACCACCACATCTTACAGACAGCTCCTCCTTCCTTTTCAAACGTGAGCAGAGGTGGGTGTACAAACTACAAACACATGTTCGGGGTCTTAACGACGATATTCCTTGGTTATCTTTATAAACACTCCTGGCTCGCTCTTTTGACCCATGCGTCACATTTCTTAGATGGGCACTTGCGATCCAGCCTGTATCACATCCATTGTCATGACTACCCGCTGTGTACTCCGGCTCACACACCTTCGGCCGCTGTACTTGTCCCGGCATCTCACCTGGTAATCCCTGGCGATCCCTGGGCATCTTGCATCTCCTATGCGGCAGTAGGCATGCTCTGTACATCTGCTCGCACTCCCCTAATGTTCCGTGCATTCCAGAGCAACACGTGCCCCGTCAGCCTACCTTTCTACTTGACGGCGGCTTCCGCATTCTTTGCGCTCCCGTGTCATCTCCCTAATTAATCATGACGCTCCAGCCTTTGAACTTCTGACAGCGCCATCCCCGCCCTGTCATTCGCATTCCCATCTCCTAGGTTACTGCCTGACGGTTGATCTAGCGCTCCGCATTGGCCCTTGCTCTTGCGTGCATGCGTTACCTGTCCCGCGATTGGCTTACCAGCCGCTGGCAGTTTCTTATTTCTTTCGCCTCCGTCCAACCATACGGGACCTCCGGCTGCAGGCTCATTTCAGCCTGGTTCCCCGACGGACAGGTAGGCTCCTCGCTCTTTGGGTTTCACTTGTTTACATTATTCTGAAGGCGCCTACCCTCGAGCGTTGTCTTCTAAATGTTTTCCTTTACTTTGGTTCGCCACAGGACGGACAAGTGCAATTTCACTATGCTCTGACTATCCGCTCAGCATTTGGCCACGTTTCAAGCTCCACGATGACCTTACTGAGCTTAGCTTCATGTGCAGACACTGCCTATGGCAGTTTTCCCTCGTTTTTAGTTGACCTTCCCACTTCTTCCACACCCGCTCATGATATGTAAGCCACCATCCCTTCAGCAGTCTTACATTTTCTTTTCAGAGCGGTGTTCCTTCCTGAGCGGTTGCCAGGTGGAGGTCCTTTAACCACCCAGTTTGTACGGGTGAGTGGCTCTTGCTTTAAGTTTACAACTCTCATATTTGTCACGACTGAGCAATTAAGTTCCACACATATTTTTACATTGTCTCCCTTTTTGTTGTCTAGGTGTTGTGTGTATCTTTGAGGAGACGTGCACCCTACAAGCAAGTTGAGGGTGCCCAACATATCCTTTGTCACGTTGTTTCTTTTTTGCAGTAGCTTCCAGGTCCTGATGAAAGCCGAGCCTATTTAGGCGCTATGGCTGAAACATGTCGACCACTTTTTCTTTTGTCGCTTCATTGATCAAACCGGATTAGTGTTGCCCCCACTCCTTTTAATCTAGTATCGGTACGGCATTGTTCAACAGAAGTCTTCTGGCCGTCCCGTCACTATTTTTAATACACTCTCTGTTTTTGGCACTACTAGTACACCAGCACTGCAACCCCCACTCACTTCAGGTTCAATTGTGGATTTATTCCCTTTCTTGGTGCATAATACCTACAGCACAAAGCTCTCACGTCTCACAAAAGGGCGTTGTTGCCCCTTGAGATTTTGAGATTTTCTTTGGGATGAAAATCCCATGTGATGGGGTTAGTTACCCACGGTGATTGTATGACCATGGTTTTGGAGCTTCCTCCTTTCCACTACGTACATTAGGTTTCTCTTCCTCACCCTACATACCACCTTTTTCTCTTTTAGACCTCAGGATTTTTCTGTGTTATATGTACTTCGATGGGGGAATCAATCCTGCGCGGTCTTTAAACTTGCTCCCTCTGACCCTCCGGTGTTCAACCGTCTCATATTAAGTCCCTCTTTAGTACCACCTAGTCTTCATTTGTAACCTTCTATGAGGACTGGTCCTTTTACATAGGTTGTTACACGGTACAACTTATTTACTCTGTAAGCACTATTTTCTTTAATGGTTTCTCCTACTGCAGGCACTACATGCGTTCCTGCAACATTCAGCGCATTCAGCTCGCCATGCGTGCTTTCACGGGACGCTTTTACAAAGAAAAACATTTGTTTGTCAACTTGACAAAGAAATACTCTTTTGGGATAAAGCACCCCATACCACGCTTTCACTTTAATAGCGGCCGCGGGCCTTTCTTTAGCCGTGGCTCCTCTAAAGAAAGGGGCGTGGCCTCTATTAATGTGAAAGCGCAGCATGGGGCGCTTGTAAACAACAAGCATTTGAAATCCATTAGGTCTCGCATTTTATATGTATTTGCCATTTTCTCAGGTGAAAATACCTTTTTAACCAATAACAATGATGTTGCAGGCTTCCCCCATGAATACACCATCTCATTTTGACCAACTTATATATTTTATGCCAGATAACTACCTCTCCCTGCCAGCTATTCTGAATCCGATCTATATCAGTACCCTACTTATGTCATTATACCCCACACTCCGCACAAGGTGCCTCGCCCTGGCATAGTACCTACTCATGAGTGCAGTTTTGCATGTCCTGCATTTTGCATCCGTGTTTCTAATTGCAAGGTCTAAACACCCTCTCACCCAAAAACCTGTAATTTGGTAGTCCAAGTAGTAATATTGACTTACACTTTGTCGTCTATTCAGGATCGCTTAATATAGGTATCCTCAGCCAATGTCCACTCTGTTGTATCTCTAATCCAGAGGGCTGCATCCTATAGGTATGCATCCTTTTGCTAACACCAGTGCTAAATGCAAAACTTTATATTGCATCCTTTTCTTCTTTAGATTTACTACTATACCCAGTAGACACTGTTTGGGAGAAACTCTATAGATATCTCTGTAGATCACTGCAGCCTTTCTGCCATTTTAGTCCAATAGTTAAAAATGTTGGCGCAAGTACCAATGAGGTGCATGAAGAAGGGCCCTTCCACCCCACAGCAATGGGGGCACTTACCAGACCTACTTGGATAAATTCTCCTTAATTTAATTGGGGTTAGATATGTGCGATGCACATAGTCGAAATGAGTCAATTTAAATCTAGCATTACTAGAGTTGGTCGCCCAAACCATCCACCTAGGTTAGGCTGGCGCTCAACACCCTGTTGTGTACCTCCACCTTCAGGGCCTTGCACATCAAGATCACCAAGGGGCTGATTCCAATCCTGGAAAAAGGCTGTACGAATCGTTGTACGGAGCGTTTTCTCCGTACGACTCGTACCCGGTAAACTTCCCTTACAACCTAGGAAGTACGATTCGTACAGAAAGCCTCTTTCCGTACGAATCGTACAAAAGACCGTACGGGTAAAAAAAAACAACGATTCGGATCCGGAACAGCCTGTACGCGACGTCCGGACGTATTTAAGCAGCTGTTTCCGGCCCAGCAAGTACGAATCGTCTCTACGGCACTCCGTATGGCTCGTTTCTTACGGGAGGCAAAAATAGCCGGAAAAGCAGAGTCCGACGTGAACCGCTACGAAACGGAGCCCCCGTACGCGACGTACACGCCATGTACCCAATCGTACGTGTCATCCCGGTCCTCTTAGCCTACGACCTGGTGCACCGAAACCGACGTGCACGCCGCAGAAGGTGAGAACAACGGCCGGGGGGGGGTGAGGGGCAGGAAACATACCCCATACCCAAATCAAAACCTATAATATGGAGCACATACATTACCACCAGGGTCTGGTCACTTGGGGGGGCGTGTCCAGCAAATCCTATGTACCGCAACAACGGAAGTGGACGTGTACAGTGCGTTGCACACGCACCCGTACGGCACCAGTACAATTGGGATATGAGGCGTACACACGCCACGAATGTGGGGGTACGGTGTGTTACACACGCACCCGTACGGCACCAATACAATTGGAATACGAGGCGTACACACGCCACGAATATGGGGGTACGGTGCGATACACACGCACCCGTACGGCACCAGTACAATTGGGGTACGAGGCGTACACACAACATGAATGTGGGTGTACGGTGCGATACACACGCACCCGTACGGCACCAGTACATTTGGGATACGAGGCGTACACACGCCACGAATGTGGGGGTACGGTCTGGCCCTGCATATTATCTTCATATTGGTGTGTGTTTAGGTCCAGGCCAGCAGTGTACTGTTCCAAGCGGGTGGGTCGGTGGGTGCAGAGGATTCCCAGCAGTGGCCAGCCATATGGGGGTGGCTGCAGATCAATACCAGCAGTGTCCAGACATGTAGGGGTGGCTGTAGAGGACTCCCAGCAGTGGTCAGCCATATAGGGGTGGCTGTAGATGAATACCCGCAGTGTCCAGCCATATGGGGTGGCTGCAGATGAATACCAGCAGTGGACAAACATATAGGGGTGGTTGCAGATGAATACCAGCAGTGTCCAGACAAATGGGGGTGGCTGCAGAGGACTACCAGCACTGGACAGAGATATGGGGGGTGTACATCATTATCAGATGACCATACCCACATGGGGGTATGTACGCATCCCTAACTTTGGACTATGATGACAGTGCAATAACAACACATCACTGACAGCAGTGTCCCACTCCCAGGAGGATGGATGTCTTTCACCCACTGCATGACACACCACATGTGGGTGTGAGGACAAATAACACATGCATACCCACCCATGGCGGATGCAGCACAATACACACCCTGATATCATGCCACAAGACTGTATAGTCATGTAACTGCCTACAAAACTAAGAGAGCCAAAGGGAACACACACTGTCACGCACATCCCAGGACTGATAGGAATGGCCAGGTGCTGGTCCAGCCACCAAGATGTTGACTCTCATGGAAGGAATAGGGTGGAATCCCCCTAAATACAATGCCCACAACTGTGAGTCAGGTGCCCAAATAACCTGCATAACAAGTACCATTTGTGTGGTAGGCCGTGATTACACACATGCATAGTGCTGAAAAGGGTGTTTTTGTCCCTAAAGACATTTGTACATACTCAAAACACAAGTACAGTGACTAGCAAGGATGGCACAGACGATTCCGCAGGAGACATCGGTGAGCAGGCATGGCCATTGTTGAAGGGATCCGTCACCAACAAAGGAAATGTTGACACAGGTCAGCACAACAATTGTGCAACTGTTTGCAGGGAAGATGTCAGGTGCCACAGAGGCAGGAACACTCCTTGGGACAATGTCTCAAAACAAAATGAACACACACTACCAATGATTCTTTGCAGAGACCTTGTGATGGCACACAGATACCATGGTCCACCTCATGACCATCAGACAAAAACATTTCTCAGAACCCTAACACATTAACAGAACACCAACTCCAGGAGCCTCATCACCAACATCAAGTACCTGAAATGCAATAGTGGTGAAAGTAAAACAAAAGGCTTTATTCAGCACAAAAAAATAATGTCAATAAATAGACTATTTACACAGGCCAATGGCCAGTCCATATGTAAAGTCCAAGGGGGAACGTAGGGGACCGCGTCTACCCCTAGCTTGCCTGCACAAATGAACCTCCAGGTTCGTCGACCGGCAATGGGGCATCATCTGGGGCAGTACCAGGCACCGCAGGGACAGGAGGGGGAAGGGTAGGTGTGGTGGGTGCAGGGGTGGACGTCTCCACCACAGGGGGTGGGGCAGCGCCGAAGGTGGAGGCAAGCTCGGCGCTGCACACCGCTGCCAGTGCATCCATCCGAACCCCTGCACCTGAGGATTCCCCTGGGTCAAGGGAGGGTGTGGTGGGCGAGGGATGGGGTGCAGCGCTCCTGGGGGAGGGGGTCGACGTGGTGGGGGACTCAACTCCCCTGCCCAGGGACTTCCTCGCCCGCTTGCGGGGTGGTGGCTCAGCGGGGGCGAGATCTAGCTCACCCAGAAAGAGAAAGAGCTGCTTGGGTGAGCGTTTGGCAAGGGAGCCAAGGGGAGTGGTTTTGGAGGGACAGGGTTGTGAGGACTGTGGACTGCGACTGTGGCTGCGTGTATGTCGTCTGTCCCCAGACCCTGTGGGTGTGCCTACATCCCCCTGAGTGTGCGTGCCAGGAGGTGTGCGCTTCGCCTTACTTGGGGGTGTGCTGCCTGTGTCTGGTGGGGTGCGTGCTCGTGACTGTCTGGGTGTGCGTTGGACAGGTATGGGAGAGGGAAGTGTGGATGGGTCTGGGGTAGGGGGGGACGGAGCACTGCAGGAGAGTAACTACTGCCGTCAGGGAAGAGTCCATGGACCGCAGAATCCTGCGTTGGTCAGACATCGTTGCTGACATGCCCTCCATGAACGACACCATCTGTGTGAGCAGTTGAGTGTGGCCATGGAGGACATTCAGCACCGATGCCTGCCCAACCTGCAACTGCCGCAGTATGTCCACAGACTCTTCACTGAGGGCAGCAGGGGTGACAGGGGCAGGGGGTGCGGTGCCTGGGCCGAAGGAGACATGGTGGGCCTCTGGTAGGGTGGAGATGGTAACGGAGGAGGCGGGGACAGATGTGGGGCTGCTGCCAGGTGGTGTAGCAGCCTCCGCCTCCTCAAGGAAGTCAGCGTCGGACCCGTCGGCATCGTAGGTGGTAGCGCCTCCAGACAGGTCCTCGGACTGACTCCCCTCGCCCTCCGTGCCACCGGCTCCCTCGGACTCGACAGCAATGGTGGCACTGTCGCTGGGTCCCTCCTCCAGGTCCGTGCAGGTGTCTCCATCGGATTCGGATGATGATGCTGTGGGCAAGGAGAAGAAACAGAAATGCATCAGTCACCTGTATACATCTGACACATGAGCACAAAAACAATAGGTCACAGTGCATATCAGGCAATGCATCATGAGTAACAGCTAGATTACTCCGCACATATGTAAGACCTGTACTGCCCAGTTGGTAGACCCACTATGCCACTTGGACACAAGGTAAAAAAGAACACACCAGGCCACAACTTGAATGGGAAATACACTGATAAGCTAGTGTCTGTGAACAGGTGAGCACAGCAATACAATGAAGTCATGCCACCTCTTGTTTACCCTGAAAGAAACAGTAGTGGTGCACCCAAGGTAAACAAACACACCTCAATACTCAAGGTGTCACCACACTCAGAGACCTGGAAGTACTTTGCAACAAAAAACGAAAAAATGTTGGTACCTTGGGACTCACAATACTTTACACAATCGATATGTATTGAATGTGGCAATTCGCTATTTTGTGAAAAGAACACTCATGTGCCTGCATGAAAGAGGTCTCCCAAGGAAGTGCACACAAAACTACATTTACACTTTAATTGAAGAAGCTGGCACCTTTTCAAAGAAGCCACTGTTAGAAATAAATGGTGTTGCAGAAAGTCCATATACATGGGCCCACGGAGGTCTTGATGTCTTGACACTCGTTAGTTTGTATCACCAACAACAAAGGAGTTTCACAAAATCAAGACCACTGTTGGAACATGTATATGGATAATCTGCAACCCCATTTAATTCTAACAGTGGCTTCTTTGAAAAGGTGCCAGCGTCTTCCATGAAAGTGGAAATGTAGTTTGGTGTGCACTTCCTTGGGAGACATCTTTCATGCAGGCACATAAGTGTTTTTAACACAAATCATCAAATTACCACATTTAAAACATGAAGAACTGTTAACAAGTGCTGTGAGTGCCAAGGTACAATCATTTTTGACTAACAACTTGAATTATGTCAGTTGTCACATGGCCATCCGTTACCTGATGACACAGTTGTCTACACATATGACCTACTGCCTGTCATGTGGAGTGGCACACATGTCCAAACCCAGGACAATGCATAAGCTAATGGGCCTGCAATTGTGTTGGAAAAAAGCATAGCTGTACTGTGGAGACACCCTCATGGCAAGCCAGAATGTCCACACAGATGTCAGCACACAAAGACCAAACTGCGTTGCATCTGAACCACACACAGGTGACAAAAATGTATGAGCAGGAATCATGTCTGGAAAAAAATGACACAGGCTACAAAGCACGAACATTAAGCACTGGCCACCATCACAGGGGCACTGCACGGTGATTCTTTGTACAGCCAATTCTCACACACAGGTCAGACCTGACAAGGAAAAATCAAGGGTGCCCATGTAGGCCTCTCCCGCACAACCCACCCATACCTGAGTCAATGTGATTGATACAGAGTGTAGGAAGGTGGATATCTGACTATGGTTACCCCAAAATTTTTGCCTAGTGTCTAGCTGGTTTTTCGACTTAGTTGGCCTGAGATCCTGCTATTCAGGATCTCAGCCTGGCTGTTCTCTCTTTAAAATGGACTCCATGTACCCTAGGTACATACCCAATTGGTTGGATCACCCTGTCAGCCCCTGTACCAGTGTACACTAGGTACCCAGGGCATTGGTGTACCCAAGGCCTGCCAGGGGCTGAAGCATGTATTATGCCACCCCAGGCTTGGCCTAACAATCTGACACAACTGGCTGATCACTCAGCTGGGGTAAGTTGGTGTAATCACCTCTTACTTAGGTGTAGTATACCTATACCTAACCTTAAATGGGACACCTGGTAACCTATAAGTCACTCCTACGGCAGGCCTTAACAATCCTGAAGGCAGAGTGCGTGGTTCCATGTGAGATGGTGCTCTGGCATGAGCTGAGCCTGTCTGCAGTGGTCGGAACAACTTCCTTCTACTGTTTCCAGATATCGTCATACCATATACTCTTAAGTGCATTATGAACCTCGCGGTTAAATGCTATCTTTGGTTTGGCTTTATCAAAACATGTCGAGTAAGGTGTCATACGAATTGGAATACTAACCCCTCGCCAATTCTGGCGACGGGGTTAGCATTCCACCCTTCTAGAGGGACACGATATGTACAGTGCCTGAAACCCGGGTAAAATCAGACATAGCCTCAGCTCCACAAAATGGATGCTGCCACCACAGACACAAGTCTGCCCTCCTGCTGCTGGGAGTCCTTCCAGCTTGGGAGGTGTGGACAAAGGGTTTCCTGCCAGGGGAGGTGCGTGCACCACCCCAGACAGGATTTTGTGTATTGGTCAGGTAGGGCTTGAAAGAAACCAGACATGCCTGTGGCTCACAAGGAGCCTCGGTGCATATGCCAGTTCAAACCGGTCCTGGGGCACACCAGTCCCGGGCCTGGGGCGAGCTGGACAAAGGATTGGGGGTGTAACCACCCCCCTTCCTGGTCCCACCCATAGGGAGGGACCTAGCAGGTAGTCCGGCCCCTAGAATCCGCTTAAAGGTAGGAGCTGTGTCCTAAGACTTCAGACATCCTGAAATCAACTTAACACTAAGAAGAAGACGGGAACTTCGACGCTCTGCTGCACAGAGGACTGAAGCCAATCTCCCCTGTGGTCAGGGAGTGACCACCTTGCTAACGCAAGCACCATCCAGCGAATCGACGTCTGCTTTGCCGCCGCCTCCCGCCGGAGCCCGAGCCCAGAGACTGACAAGACCTGGACCTCCAGACCTCTCACCGCCCGATCCACAGTCCCTGAAAAGAGGAGACCCGTGGAGGCACCGAGACACGTGGAGCCAGCCATCTTGGAACGACTACGACAAGCTGACAAGTGCAACAACCGAGGCTCCCTCCAAGTTGTGCTTTGGGATCTGAGAAGCCCAACTCTCGAGCAGCATTTGCACCAAAGGTGAGCCCTCCAGCATCTCCACGATCTGCGTGGGGCCCTTCTGCATTTTGCCACTCGACGCGCCTAACCGGTTGCTGGCCCGCTGGCTAGTGGCCATCTTGGCGACGAACTCTACAAAAAACACCGCTGGTCTGGTTGCTCCAGACTGGCCCTTGCTCCTCTCCAAAGAAGCAATCCCTCTGACCTTGCTGGTCAGAACCAACAGCTGATTTCCGAATCCTCCTGCAATTGCTTTTGCCAAGGCTTGTTTGCTTCGACCAAGTCGCCGACACCGCCGACAGCGAGAGCCTGCGTGGGACAGCTCGTGAGCCGACTCCTGGACGTCGTCGACCTTCAGGGACCACGTGGCTGCGGAGACAAGCTACCCCTCATCACCTGTTTGCACCCGACATCGCCTGGTACCTACCTGGTGCCACGCCGGTCACTGGCTAGTGACTGTGAACACTGTCCCCTCTGCTTTCAGGTCTTCTGCAACTCCGATCCACCCTTGGATCCACCGCATCTCTCCCGGACCGACGGCCTGCAGCATCCTTGTCCCAGGCTCAACGGAACAGATAGAAGAAACCCGACGCACTTTGAGGCCTATGCACCCGCTTCCTGTGGGTGAGGTAAAGCTGGTACTCCGGTGCCCATGTGTAGTAATACATCTCTAGTGCCTGTGTTCCAAATCTTAAGTTCCTAGTCAACCCGGAAGATCTCCTTTGCAGTAACTTTGTACTTTTTACGCACCCATTGAAACCTATGGGAGCACGCGTGTGACTATTTGCTCTGCACACGCCACCCGTGGACCTCCTGGTCACTAACTGACGTTAGCTCCTTGTAGGCCCAGCGATTCTAGAGGCCCTAGGCCTTTTCCCTTTTCTGTTCGTGGTACTTATACCACTATTTTAGTATATGGTTTGAGTGGCCACCAGGGCCTACCCATATAACGTGCAACTTCTGTGTATTCTGTGATAATCTTGTTTGACGATTTGTGCTCCTGTGCTCATAAAGAGACTAGGGGTTACTTTGAGAAATAAATACATATATATTTTGAATATATATCTGTGTGGTGTCCTTTCATTGGTATAAAAGGGGGTTACATTTGGTAAAACAGCTGGCTTAACACGCATCACGAGTTTAGCCTCAAAGACTGCTTAGCCTACGCTACCACTAGGGCAGCTAGTCCGAAAAGGTTGACTTACAACCACACCATAAGGGTTGCTTGGCATGGTACAAGGTGATCACTTTAACTAGTGAGCATCATATACCAGGCCAACTTCTCACACAGATCAAGAAGTGACACCTCTTAATCAGGGTCACAAAAACTGTGCAGCAACAATTGCAAAATTGACCCAACATCACCTCGTGGGGCTGGCAACACATATTTGTGACAACCAACCATCAACAGATTGTTGTGAATAGCCACACATGCACTGCCCAATGTGAGTATGCACAAGCCAAATGGTGTATCCCTGTCCAGTGGACACATGTAGCACACATTGGAAAAATACAAACTAGGCCAGGGAACAATGCCACAGAGCCAGACCTATGCTGAACCCACAGAGAATGGGCACAGTGTTGGATGACACACATGATTAGGAGGCCAGGGTGTCTCAGGGGACTGTAGTGGGCACACTGCTCCGTGGTCCTGGAATGAGCTGACTGTACCAAGAGCAACCATCATGGCACTATGCATATCTCCCACTCATGCACATCATGTCTGAGGCCACAACATTGGTCATGCATGCTGCAAGGGTGTTCAGTTGAAACCTCACACTCCTATGTTGAGACTCATCATCAGTGCCAACAAATATGGACCCCCAACATAGTGAACAGCTCATGGCACAGGCAAGGTACCAACACATGTCACAGACCGACCTCCCACATGACGCGGAAAGCAATGTGCACTTTGATTTTCTGGCACCCTAGATGACCATGTGCAAATGTGATTACACACAGCCCAGCGGACACATGTCAAGGAGGGTAAGGGATGAAAAAGAGCACCAGGTGACGTTGGGGAACAGAAAAGGCACTGCACATATAAACTCTGGGAGTGTATCCAGGCTACAGAGCACTTCAAAAAGCTGGTGACACATAACACAACAAACAGCCATGTACCTACCCCCTCCTTGCTGCAGTCTCTCCTGTAACTGCCTATCAAGGTCAGGGAAGACCACCGCCAGGACACGGGTCATGTGGGGGGTCAGGCGTCTGCGCCTGCCGTGGGGGCGAGGAGGGTCGATCCCCAGCTGGACCCGGGCGATCCGCCGGGTCCAGCACCGGATTTCCTGCCACCTTTTTCGGACCTGTGGTAGGCGCCGACTACGATCCCCCGCCGATCTCTCGGCCCTGACGATGTCCTGCCAGATCAACCTCTTCTCGTAGGCAGTTACCTGTCAGGATGACAAAGTGAGACAACATCACTACACCTGCTCCATGTCCCAGAGACACACATTTGAACATCTTTGATATGTTGAACAGGGCATAGGATGCTGACAGGAATTGCATAATTCTCAATGAGAAATTGGCCTGTGTGCAAGCCCCAATGTACTACATGGCATTGAAAGTCAACAGGTGGCATAAGGGTTGCGACACACTCACTGATCATGGTACACACTGGGCAGCACATGCAACAGCAGGCTGTTGGACAGCACGTGCCAAGCAGTCACATGTCCCACTCCACTGACGCACCCTCAGCAGACTAGACAGACACACCCAGGCACAGATCACTCGCCTGTCACTGACAACAGCGGATACAACCCTCACTCTGCACATGTGCCACTTGCCTGTGGGGTTTCACAGGTGTCGTGCTAGCTCTGCAAGTCAGACACACAGCACGGCTTACTTGTCACATCAGTTGGGAAGAGCTGTTGCCTCCTCCATGCAGCTGTGGTGCAACACTTCACATAGACACTCACCCACATGACAAGGAACATTCACACACATCAATGTCCATGAGGTCGTACACATCATTTGGACACTCTCACCACAGGTCCACTCAAGTCAGAGACATCTGTGGGTACAGTCACCTGTCACACCGGGGGGACCACTGAATCACCTCAGGACAATAGGAAAAAAAGCCACGAAGGATTTGCCAGGCTGAATGTGTCATCACTATGCAGTGAATGTCACAGTAAGCACAATGCAAGTGAGGAGTGCACACAGGAACTACATCATGCTCTGCATGAGAGACATAAGCATCCCCCTCCTGGGACCCACTCTAAACCACATTGCATGTCTGTCACACCTGGACACAATGCCAGAAGTGACAGTCACACAACTGGTGCACAGTCAAAGGTAGTGTTTTACACCGCTTATGGCAACATTACAACAGTGATACGATTCGAACCGACACCATGAGTACGATGCGTACACACGCAATAAATGCAGGTGTTCGCTTCGTTTTACATAGCATGTCTGTCCCACCTGGACACAATATTGACAGTCACACAACAGGTGCTTAGGCAAAGGTAGTGGAGTCAGCACTCACCTGCTCCCCTGGTCTCCCATACAGCTTGGGGTACTGTGGGAGGAGGAAGTCCAGCAACGCCTCATTCTCCTCTAGGGTGAATGGCTGGGCCCTCTCCACCGTACGCGCCATGGTCCAGTGGAAGCAGAGACAGCAGCAGTGTGGTCGACTTGAAAGTTGTGCAGGCAAGTGCCCTCTCATGGGTTCTGGCTGCCTTATATCTGTCTTGCAGAGGGGCATTCATTTAGAGGAGTACATAGTGATTGGTCAGACTCATTCGCATCGTACGTTTCCTCCAATCCCTTTAAACATACACCAATGACACGCATTCGCATCGTTCAAATTTTGAGCATCATGTCAAGTCAACAACCACTTTGCAGCATTGTATTTTTTGGCCAACTGACTTTTTCAGGACACCTGATGGACACATTGCAACTGAAAACTCTGTATCCATGACAACCAGCATGCATTTTGGACCTAATACTTGTCCCCTATGTGTCCCCTATGTAATTTTGAAATCCACACACATGTACGGTGCATTTCACACGTACCCGTATGGCACCAGTACAATAGTGATACGAGGCGTACACACGCAATGAATGCGGGGGTACGGTGCGCTTCACACGATTGCGTATGGCACCATTACAATAGTGGTACGAGGCGTACACACGCCAGGAATGGAGGGCTACGAGTCGCACAAGGATGTCCATCAAGTACTTGTCATTGCATACTTTCATGTGCAGGCCCTAGGTGTGGCAGCCAGTGATATTGCACAGGTCATCTCATCTAGTTGCACAATTGATGTGAGATGACCTGTGGACACATGTCATGTGTGATGGGGCACTATGTGGCACACATCACCTTGACACGTGTGTTTGTAGTCCAACTGTGTCATGCACAGCAGCAGTGGGATGGCACAGTCATCACCACCCGCACCTGTCTCCTGATGCCAGGGACAGGGACACTCTATCAACTGACATGTCACGATCAGCGTGCCCCTATGTGACTATGTCAGGTGTGTGTCATGTGTTCCCATGAGCTTGCTGTTAGTGTTCCGTCAACTGCATCTGCTGTTGGTGCATCCAACATGGGTCTGTGTGGAGATGGGCATGGCACACATCTACGCACACCATGCCACATGTGGATTCCCACGGCTGTAGGGTCTGTGTGCATCGGACATCATATTTTCCCAGGCATACATGTCTGCGTCGTCTCAATGGCTGTGTTCTTTTGTTGTCACGTGTACCCCTTCATCGCAATGTGTTTGATATGTACATTTGACATTCCATGTGACCTGTGCGCGTGCCTTGCAGTCCGCTGTTTTTATGAGATGACATCCTTCCAATGCAGCTATGTGGATGTGTGTCACTCCGGTGATATCTCTGGCTGTTCACTCAGACTGGCCCCCAGCTCATTTCAGGGCATGTCATGTAGACTTGACAATCAACAGGTGTATCTGGCTTTTCGTAGGCGTGCCAGCAAGCTGGCATATGTGTCCTGGATGTATTGAACACACCAGACTCCATAATTACCTGATGTTTAGTAACAGTTTAGCATGTGCTATGTTCATTGATGTTGGCAGACTCTCAATCTTCATTATTCCAAACAATGTCCTGCAGGGCACCGCCTGTCAAAAGACCAATTCCAGACTTGGCTGCCATGAGGGAACGTGCCTGCATCCGATGTTACAGATTCACTCGACAGTTGATTGAGGACTTGACTAACAAGCTGGCACCACACCTCCAACCGCAACACAGGTATCCTACTGCGCTGACCCCCAAGATGAAGGTGATGGCAGCCCTACATTTTTTAGCCTCAGGTACGTTTCAATTGACCATAGCTGATGTTGGTGGGATGTCACAGACAATGTTCAGCCATGTCCTGCGTGATGTTTTGGCAGCCATGTTTGAGCACCTTGATGAATTCATCAAATTTCCTACTCCTGAGGAGTTCACAGATGTCAAGGGTGATTTCTATGCCCTGGGAAGGATGCCCCATGTCATTGGGTCCATTGATGGGACACATGTGGCTTTGGTACCACCACAGGCACAGGAGCAAGCCTATCGCAACCGAAAACATTACCACTCAATAAATGCCCTTGTGGTGTGTCTTGCTAACATGCTGATTTCCCATGTCTGTGCACGTTTTCCAGGATCAGCACACGATGCCTACATCATGAGGCGTAGCAGGGTGCCACAAATGATGCTGAGGCTGCACAACGAACGAGTATGTCTTGTTGGTGGGTATACTCTGTTTGTCCTGTGTGTTGCGGTATCTTTGGCTCTTACGGCATCTCCTGACCCACTTATTTACATGATGTTTCCATGTAGGGGACTCTGGATATCCCAACATGCCATGGCTACTGACACCTCTCCGCAACCCAAGAACAGCTGCAGATCACCGGTACAACAATGCACACGGGCAGACCAGGCGAGTGATTGAGAGGACATTTGGCCTCCTGAAGAGCCGATTCCGGTGCCTTGACAAGACAGGCGGGTCCCTAACATATGCACCGGAGAAGGTATTCAAAATCTTCATCGGGTGCTGCATGCTGTACAACATGGCAGTTGAGAATGCAGTGCCACTCATCCTGGATCCGGATGAGCAGGAACATCCACCCGTGGAGGATCAAGGGCTTGGTCACGAGGCAAGTGATGAGGAGGAGGAGGAGGATGATATCCGGAGTCAGCTCATACGCAACTTCTTCTCATAATGGTGAGTCACTGGGTATGAGTGTGCAAGCTTGTAGCATTGAGTGGCATGTGTTGCAATGTGTGTGTCCAGCTGACTGAATGCAAAGTGACTTTGATGTGTGTTCTGATGTGTCACTCGAGTGATGATGTCATGCCACACAGTTTTGCGGAGAGACCTTCTTTGAAATTTGCATGTGTCCAACATTGTTCATGTTTCGTAACTGACCATGTGTGCGGCGAGAATTGTTTTAGGTGACTTCTTGTGTGTCTGTCATTCCCAGGTTTTTGCGCTTGTTGTCTGCTTGTGTCATCTTTGTCCTCCTGCTATTCCTCATGAGGATTGCAACGTGTGCTGAATCAGCGTTCCATGCACGGACATGTGGAAATGTCCGTTTGGGTAAGGATTGCAGCAAGGATTTTTGGTGGTGGTACGGGTTGGGAATGTGTGGGGACTGCTTCTGTGCATGTTGTGGTAACATGCATACATGTCTTCTCACCATGGAGCATATAACATGTAGCATCACTCCCATGACATGATAGTCACCCTTCTTGACAGTCATCTGTAGTGCAGTGTGGAGTCTGATGAAGGCATCAATGTGTGTAAACCTTGCCTCTGAAACACTGCGGATGCTACGGGTGGACATAGTGTTGGACATCACAACAACAGGCTCTATGGGGAATTGCAGCCTCTCCGTGTGCAGCAGGATGTGTTTGGCTCATCCCCTTAACTCGTGTGCCAGTTCATTGGGATTTACAACATCTGTGTTGTGAAGGGGGGTCCAGCGTATGTCCCACATGTTATGTCAACTGACCTGTAAGTCTGTTCATATGGATGCATTTCCCTTTGTGCCAGTTTGTCATGCCACAGGCAGTCATGTGCACATTGGATCACCATCAGTACAGGCAGACTCATTACTTGACTGTTATTTTCCGCAGAGCAATGTCACTGGCCATGGACATTAGCTCATGCAGCATGGCCTCAACACATACTTGATCCCTTTGTGTGAGTTTGTGTAATAAAGGTGTTCACCACAATCCAAAGTGCCTCATCTCTGTCACTGCAGATCTCTTGCCACTTTGCATGCGTCATCTATGGCATAATTGTCAAAGATTGTGCATATGAGTGTATGTGTACTTCGGCAACATGCATGCAGTTCTTCATGGCTAATAATCTCTATTGTGCATGAAGTACCTGGTTGTGTATGTATTTGTGCAGGTTGCTCCCCACAACGGGCTGGCAACGCCTGCTGACGGTGTGTCTCCTGTGCGCAGCTCGCCATTTTGTTGCCTGATCCTGTGGCCGTCATTTTTGGTGATTGTTCATCCATTTTCTCGGAGTGACCCATGAGTAATCTGACACTCCTTCCTTTACATACACCTGTTGCACTGTGCCTTTCTGACCTCCTTGTCTTTGTGTGCTAGCTTTTGCCTAGTTTCTCACCCCTTCCGCCGGCTGCTGCCTCCCCTGCGGCACCGCCCACCGAGTGCCCTGATTCTGCAACCCACACGCCTCCAAGATGCTCCTCCCTTCCTCCCTCCACCCATTCTTAATGCAGGCAGCAGCTTGTCTGTGCCACTGTTGCGCCAACGCCGTGCCAAAGGCAGGACCGTCAGCGCCTGCAACGCGCACAGTGCTCGACCCTCTGGTCCTTGCATGACCCACGTCACACAACAGGCTCATGCTGCAGCCACCCTCCAAGCAATGTCCACCAGACAATCAACCGCCTGCTATCAGGCAACCCCTAAGTGCACACACGACACCTTCGCATGCTAAGTGTGCAACTCCAACTGTCTACACGGCGCTGCCCCGTCTACCAGACCCTGTCAGAACAACCAGGTCATGTGCCTCCTACTCCACACCCGCTCCGTCCACCAGCACACCATTGGACTCTATTACCTCCTCAACACAACAACCCCACACATCACCTTCATGACAGTAACCTGGATAAAAGCATCCTCAGCACACAACTTCTTCATTGCTATCTCAGACGGATACAAGATCACCCGCAGGGACGGCACCAACAATTCCGGAGGATGAATTGCAATTTATTCACAAGTACACCCTCAGAGTCACAAATCCGGTTTCGCACCAACCCCCTGCAACCCTCAGAGTAACACTCATCTACAGATCTCCAGGCCTACATCCACAATTCCGCTAAACCATCAACACGTACATCTGCACGCACGCCCTCACCTCCACAGGCTACATGTGGCTGGGGGCCAGTAACTTCTGGCTGGGGGAGAACCACACCACCATCCATCATTGGTCCATCAACATTTGCATCCACGTCTCCGACAAGCAACACACTGCCCACACCCCGCTACCAATACCCCAAAGATGCTTGATGTAAGTCACCACAGACAAGCTGTGTGGGACACTCGAACCAACACCACCGCCACACCCTGCAACCTCACACACTGGATCAGCAACTGATCCAACAATCTTGCCACATTGACGGACTTTCCTGTGAAGCACAACAACAGTTAAGCCACCTGGGACAAGGCAGACCTACTGGACTCAGACAGATCTAGCCGGACTCTTGTGCAAACCTTGCAACACAAAGAACCATCAGTTACCTTACAGCCCTGGAAAACGCCACACACAGCCATCACCATATCATCAGCAAGGACAAGTGGAGATCCTTCAGATAGGGCCGAGGCACCAAAACACACGACATCAAGGAGCTCATCAGCATTGTGAGAGAACTGACAGCAGCTCTCCATCCAAAAGACACCCCACCCTTGCAAGGCAGAGCAAATCCCTTGCAACTTTCTACCACTGCAAGCTCATGGACAAACACGACAGCCTTGGCACACAGAGGCAGACAGCACTATTATCCGCGGGATAAACCCCCCTCAGGTTCTGGACTCCCGTCAGCAGCAAAGACACCACCTGGCTCATGTACACCATCCACTCTGGCTCTCCATCAGGCCCTTTCCCACACAACATCTCAACCACATCATTCCCCCTCCTTGAAGCCCACGTCCAGCGCGTCATGAATGTCTCCTTTGAGTTTGCCACATTTCATGGGAGCTGGAGGCATGCAGAGACACAGGCCCTTCTTAAACAACGGACGGCAGTACCGCAGGATCTCCTGGAACATCACCCTGCTTCCCTACCCAGCAAATGTCATCAAGAAGACACTCAACGAGCAACTGACAAACTTCCTCCACGCAAACACCTCCAGGCAACCGGCACCCGACTATCTTCCACAGAAATCACACCACTGCAACCGTCATCATTGCCACCACCAACAACAACTTTGCCCTGCTCAACAATGGTGAGACCACCCCCCTTGACCTCTCAACGGCATTCTACACTATGTGCTACCACACTGTCATCTCACACATCTCCAACACTGGTATCCAGAGGAGGGCCCAGGATTAAATCACCAAGTAGCTCACCAGCAAGGCCCAGGGAGTCGGCCTCCACCCTTCAGCATGTAGTACATTGGGGTCATCTGGCCCATGCCCCAGGGCTCATCTCTCAGCGTGACGATCTTCAATGTCTCCATGACCCCCCTCTCCATCATCACATGCGCACACGACCTCATCATCATCTCGTATGCCATTGACACCCAGCTGCTCCTCACCCTCACCAAAGACCCAGCCATTGCCAGATCCAACCTTCAAGAAGGCATGAGGTCCGTTGACGAATGGCTGAACATCAGCCACCTGAGGCTGGACTTGGACAGGACTGAGGTCATCATCTGAGGATTGTCCCCTTACGGCTGGGTCAACTCCTTGTGTTCCACCGGCCTGGGCACCGCACCAGCACCCAGTGGCCACGCACGCAAGCTGGTGTTCATCGTGGACTCCTCGCTCACAATTACCATGCAACTCAACACCATCTGTACCTCATGCTGCAACACCCTCCGCATGCTGCAAATGATCCACAGATACATCCACTCCAAGGCAAGACAGACCGTCTCCCAGGTCCACGACACCAGCCGGGTCAACTACAGCACCGCCCTCTACGGAGGAACAACAGCCAAACTCCAGGAGAACTTGTCCACATCCAGGGTGCATCCGCACACCTCATCTTCAACATCCCCCGCCCCAGCCACATCACCGTGCACCTGAGATAGCTAAAATGGCTCACTGTCTGCTGCAGGATCACCTTCAGACTCCTCACCCACACTCAGGAGGCAGTCCACAACCCCAGACCCAAAACCGACCTTGGACGTCTGTCATCCAACAACCCGTTGGCCCAACTCCGTGCAGCCAACCTTGCCCTGGCCACCATTCATCACATCCACAGAACAACTGCATGCAGGAGATAGTTCTCCCACCTCGCCAAACAGACCTGGGACTCCCTTCCCGGGCACCTCCACATGACCCATGACCTCTACGCCTTCATTATACTCTTCCAAATTGATCTGTCCGAGCAGTAGTGCAAGCCCCCCCTCAGCAGCTTGAGGCCATCACGGGTGAGTATTGGGCTCCATGTCTGTATTTGATGATACATTGTGACCCATGTGTGTCCTCGACCGGACTCAGATCCCAGTGTATGGATGGCTGGAGTTAGTTCCACACTCAGGCATACTTTGACATATCCCCACACGGATGAGGTGGACTCATGCTAAATGACTGCAACATCAAATTTCATTATTTTTTTTAATTATAGGTCTGGGGCGTGATTTGTGCAAAACAAGGTGCAATACAGGGACCATAGAATCACAGGGGGAGATGGGGTCCTTGGCATTTGAAGTCAGCAGAGTCCAGACCACAGTGTTTGGCATCATTGGTCAGACTGTGACCAGCAAGTCCATGTGGCAGAGAATGTCAGTTAATGAGGGGATGCTGTTGCACATGAAGGCCAGGTGCCAGGCCAGGTGACCTGGGAGATGTGGGTGGCCCGCTGCCTCTCACGGTCTTTTCCGTGGACGACCCACCTTCCTCGGGGGACCCTCAGATGCAGGCCTTGACGATGCTTGGGACGCTGCGTCGGACGAATCCTCCTCCTCCCTCCCTGTGGCTGGTGGTGGTCTTCGCCTGGTGGCACAGGGAGGGTTGCCCATGTTGTCGGCGATCCGATGGAGTGAATGGCTAATGTCCCTTTGCACCGCCTGGAGCTCAGCCAGTCTTGCCTCCATCCGTCCTTGGTGTTCTTGTTGACTGGCGTGTTGCTCGGCCTGCTGGTTCTTCATCTCTGTGATGGTCCCCTTTATCTCTGTGAGGGTCCCCACTACCTGGCTGATCTCCCTGGTGTCACGCCGGTATGCGTCCATGATGTTGTGTATGTGTGACATACCGGTCCCTTCAGCTGGCTGGTCAGGTTCTCGCCTCCGCCTGCCTCCACTCCCACCACCCCTGCCCACACGAGCCTGGCCTGCCGTTGTGGGCACATCGGGTCTACGGGACCCCTGAGGGGTGGCAGTGGTGGTGTTGTCTGCCTCCTCCTGAGTGCCCGGCGAACCTTGTCCCTCCTGGTCCGACTGGCTCAGTTGTTCACTGTGGGCAGGGCTCCTCGGTGTCTCCTGGGATGTGGCAGGAATGGGGGTGGTGGTTGGCACTGATGTTCCTGAACTAGGTGCTGCAGGGGCTTGGACAGAGGGTCCAGGTCGGTCGGGGTCATCCGCGGAGTGTTGAGAGGCGTCGCTGCCGGTGGGATCAGGTTCCTCCCGAGCCTGGGACTGTGATTCTTCACCCCCATTGTTGGGGGGATATTCCTAACGTTGCCCTGTGTGTGAGAGACAGACAATGTTAATGCTGTTTCATGCAACATCCATGTTTCATACACATTCTAGTTGGCACTGTTCCTCCAGGTAGTTGTATGTGCCTAGCATTCTCCTCAATGTTCACTTGTGGATGGGTATGTTGCGGGGGACAGATTGATATGTGCTCCTGAGTCTTTGACATGTTGATTTTTGGCTTGGATGCTTCTTCGGCTATGTATTGGTCTTGTTGTGTTACATGTCCATTGTGACAGTGGGTAAATCCATTGCCTGTCCCAGGGGTGTCTGTTTGTGTAAGGTGTGTGTGTGACAGGGCCTGCTGGTGGGTGTAGTGTGATTTGGCACTGGGGCTCCCAGGTGATGTAGCTGTCCCCCCATGGAGCATGCTGCCATGACAGTGAGTTCCTGTCCAAGATATCTGACCTTGTTGTCTTGGTGTTTGTGTTTGCACTGGTGACAGGAGGGCCTTGTGCTGCCTACACCAGGGCCCAGTGTCAGCTATCTTGTCAGTACTTTCCCAGTCCCTGTGCATTGAGCATGGTGCATGGGTATGTACCTGGGCCATTTGGGATGAGGGCAATTATGTCTGATTTGGAGTTCAACAATGCGTTTTGTGACACCCACTCTCCCAGCATACCAGACATCCATTCTTGGGTTAGTGCTTCGTGTAGCAATGGGACATAGCATGGCCTTGCTTTCTCAATGGGGCATACACATGTTAGTGGCATTAGTGTTGTTTTTGACTGTGGTTCTGGCCGGTGAGGGCTTGGGGGTAGTTGCGTGCATTTTGTGAAGTTGGGGTATGGATGCCATTACCCCCATGTTACATAAGTTGTTTGTGTACTCACCAGGCTCTGGAACTCCTTGAAGTCCATGTACTCCCACCGGCGGAAGCAGGGCCATCACCTTCTCCTCCCAGGGATGGAAATGTACTGGTCTGCGGGTCCCACCACCTCCAGTGATGTTGCTCTGGGCGTAGTCGTCATTCATTTTTCGCTTGACTGACCTCCGCATATCGTACCACCTGACTTGGCATTCAGTCCTGGTCCTTCTGATGGGTGCAACAGCATTCACCCTATCGACGATCCTCTGCCACAGGCGTGATTTTTCGCTTATGCTGGTCTGTCTGACCAATGTTCCAAACAGCTGTGGCTCGACTCTGATGACTTCATTGACAAGGATCTCCAGCTCCTCCCTTGTGAACTTTGGATTCTTGTCTGTGGGCATGGTGTGGGGTGAGGGTGTGGATGGTTGTGGGTGTGTGGGTCTGAATGTGAAGGTGTGGGTCTGAATGTGAAGAGGGGGTATGTGTGAAGGAGGTTGTGTGAAGGTGTATATGTTAAGGTGGATGGGTGCAGTTGTTGGTGTGTGCTCTCTGGCTGCGGTTAGTCTGTTGCAAAGGCTCATGGTTTGTGTGTGTGGGCCCTTTTTATTGGTCCATTTGTGGGTGGGCCTCAGTTTGAATTTTTGGTGGGTGTGTTATAAGGGGTGGTTGTGAGTTCGCCCCTCTGTTTGCCTGTTTGGATGTGGCCAGGTCAGTCATTTCCATGTTTTGTGCACTGTAGACGTGTTTTGTGGTGTTGTGCGAGTCTAATTGACCCTCCTTGTGCTGTTTTACAGTGTCCGTGGTTCAGTACTACTCGTTTCGTTGTATTAGCTTCTGTTTTTTTGTGTGTCCGACTCGGTCATACGTGACGTTCTCCGCGGTACGAGTCGTACTCCGACACGTTCCCCGGGGTGCGAGTCGTACAGGGGTACGAGTCGTACAGGCCTCCCCCCATGCATTGTGTATGTACGGTGCGTACCCCAACATTGCGTATGTACGCACCGTACATATGCATGGGGGGGCCTGTACGACTTGTACCTCTGTACGACTCGCACCCCGGGAACAACTTATCCCGGGATACGAGTCGTACAAAGTTCGCTTCGTAGCGGGTAAAGTCATTCCCCGTGTACGGGACGTTTTCCATACGATTCGTAAATCGGAAAGCCGGTCCGGATCGTACTTGTGCGGTCGGACAGTATTTTTACGATTCGTACAGAAAAGTGTCCGGGTCTGTCTCGCACAACTTTCCCCGATCCGATTCATACGGATCAGGCCGATCCGTATGTATTTTTCCCGTACGAATCGTACTTCACGGGTCGGACGGGACTTGTACGATGCGTATGGAAAAAATTACAGATACGAGTCGTACGGAAAAAAAATACAGGATCGGAATCGACCCCCAAGTGTCCACTTGTTGCCAGTCAAGTGACTGCTTGTAGTATTCAGTCAGGAGAGGGGTATTTGGAAAGTCATTCCGAATCTCTCTGGCTGTCCTGGCGTACTTCAGTAACTGACAGGATCCACTGTAAATGCCTCATGAGCTTCCTGAAATGTAATGAATATCTCCCCCATCTAACTCTTCCAGTTGCTGACATATCCCTTCCTTCCAGCTCACCACCATCACGTCTGCACTTATGATTGTTCTTAATAAAGATAGCCTGAAAGAGACGCAAATGACTGGGATAAATGTATGTGTCTAGTTCTTTTATCGGTAACTGGCTATCATGATTTTCAAGTGTGGCCTAGAGACAGCTTTTTTAAATTGCTTTATTTTTTGGTTGTACAGAAAAGAGAACATAATTATCAAACATCATTAACTGCACTTTTGCAAAATCGATGAAGGCAATTACATCCTACCACTTTCTAAGTTCAAGAGCTACCACTGCATTTGAAGGGCTGTACATCCGACAAATCCAATTCCTTTGCAAAAGGAAGTTGCTTAGGGACCCTACTAGTGGTGCATTCCCAGACCACGGCAGTCTGTCACACAATATAGTGGTATTACCTGGGCACCCCGGCTCCCCTCATGAGCAGTTCCATCAGGGGTGTATTATCATGTGTCCCTTTTGACATGTGTTTTTCCCAGTTATCCTCCCCCAATCCTCATTGAGCAGCATGTTGAATGTGAGCAGCATAATAATACAATTCTATATCCGGGAGGCCCAGCCCCCCCTTCTCCTAGTTACGTTTTAGCGTATCCAAAGCGACTCTGCTTTATTTTCTGGCTCACATAAGACACCAACAGCCTGTTCAGCTTCTGAGAAGTGTCTGGTAGCAGTGGACACGCTTCTTTTTGCATGCTGTAAAGGCAACGCATGAGGAACACCATTTTTGCAATAGCAATTCTCTCTATAATGGAAATGGGAAGCTCATTCTAATGTCCGCAGCCCCTTCAGCACCCTCCCCATATTGTACTAGTATTGTTTTTCAGCAAAAGTTGCTGCCATAAACCCAAGATATCTGAATATATCCATTTCTCTTGTAATGCCTAAGTCGGGCAGCTGTAGCCCTGGGCTCTCCACCCATGTCCCCAGTGGGAACAACAAGGATTTTTTAATATTAATCTTTAGCCATGCTGTGTCGCCAAACTCAAAGCAAGCCAACAGACCATGGGAGAAATTGCAGGGTCGCCTAAATAGAACAATACATCATCTGCATATAGGGACACCACAAGTGTGATGTTGTCAACCTTGCTCCCCATTCCTCCAATCTCTTTCCTGAGCCCAATCAACAAAGGCTCCATTGCCAAGGCATAGAGCGGGGGGAAGGAGGATAACCCTGCATAGTACCTCGTCCTATGTCTTAGTCCGTGGAGACCATACCCCCACTCATAACCCGGGCCCTGGAATTTATACATAGCAGCCCGAACCCATAAGTTGCAGGACCTCCATAAAATATACCCAGTTTAATGTGCTGAATGCCTTTTCAAGGTCACAACACTAGTGCAAGCTCCTCTTCCATATTTCCCACCTAATGGAAAATGTGTTAGCATACAAATATTCATAGCCATACTCCAGCCCAGTATGAAGCCGGACTGATCCTTGTGGAGCAAAGCGCCCACCACTGATCTCAGCCTCCCCACAAGGACCTTACACAGAACCTTATTTTTACTATTAATTATGGTCAGAGGCCTCTAGGAAGAGGGATACACTGGGTCACCACCCAGCTTGAGCATCATGCAGATGCAAGGTGCCACTCATTCTAGCACCCCTAAATACCTCCAAAATGTCTCAGATAGCTTTGGTGCAAAAGTCTAAAGGAACCCCACTGGGAAACCATCGCTGCCTGGAATTGTGCCTTTCTGCTTTGTTTTCAGGGCCTCCCTCAACTTCCAGGCAATGTCAGCTTTAATCCCTTCACAGAGTGGCTCAGGGAGTTTTGGTAGCTCCACCATCCCCAGAATATCAGTATCCGGATCAGTCATGTCAGGGTCACCCACTGCAAATGATCGCAGCATCCCATACCATCCAAGCGAGGAATGTCTGTCTGTCTGTATTTAAGTATCCGGGCCAATAACCCACTGAACTTGTCTCTCTCCTAGTGTAGTCTCTGGCGATACTCTTTTGGTGTCAGGCCATCTAACCTGACCCATAATTCTTACAAGATCCTTCTGAGCCATATCAACTTAGCATGCCTCAGGAGATGTAGTTTCACTTTGTTGGACCTTCTTCTGTAGCTTCAGATCTCTCAGCAGTTGCTGCTCAACCCCTTCCATCCACAGTCCCCATTCCTACTCATGCAGGGCTGGAGCCCTCCCATTATAGTCAATGGCAACTTGTCCTTTATTTGAAGCCAATCCCAGACTTAGTGTGCTCATACTTAGTTCTGTATTTCCCTTTACAATGTTCGAACATTCCAGGTGCTCATACTTAGTTCTGTATTTCCCTTTACAATGTTCGAACATTCCAGGGTAGCGCATAAATTTATGTTTTAATCCCTCGATGTTGTAGTGTTAGCCTGTTCCAGGTTTACACTTTCATATCTTCCTCTCTCCCTCACCATGTTAGTTTGTTCTGGGCTATCACTACAACTCATGGTCGATGTCAATCCCTTAATAACCTGGTGTGTTGAAAGTTTACCTGTTTCATCATTTCTCATCATTACTTTGGATGCTCCACTCTTAATTGTATGTTTATCTGAATGCATTAAGATTTCCAAAACTGTTTAAAGAAGAGGAGATGGTGGCACCATTTTCCTACAGTAGTAAAGCTTTACAGGGCTCTACCCTTCTACTTCCATTTTCAACAATACCAAGTTTGTTATTAATTGATTGCACAAGACCCATCAGGTGTGATCACTGACATAATATCGACACCAACAATATCGAATACTAAAAATATCGTCGTCAAAATATCGAGTACAATAATATCGAGTCACAATACTTATTTATAAATAAACAATAATATCGAGTACACAATATCGTCGTACTAAAATATTGTATCTCATAATATCGAATTAATAAATATCATTAACAAAAATATCATCAAACATCAAAATAAAGTTTAACTAACAAAATTATCGAAAACCTAAATATAGACAAGCAAAATATTGGATTTTGCACTATATCGACTATCTAAAAACTGCTAAATAAAATATAGTTTTCGCAGATAATGTACATTAGCATTATAACACATGACTAAACACTTAAATAACATGATTTTTTTTTTACAAACACATGTACATATAAAAATTCTAATATCATACACAATAAAACTTTAATTACTAACATAAAAGCTTTGCAAATTATCATACTTGCATTATATCAAACTCAAAACAATCTTTTATACATTTAAAACTGAACATAATAACATCACTTTGTACTAATAAACTACTAATTAGCGTTTCCCTTATATGGAAACAAACAGCCAAAACAATAAAAACAGTTCATGTAGACCAATTAATTTCACACGTTTTAAATTAAACCAATGAAATGAAGCAACTAATTAAATAAACACTACATTTCTGCATCACTTTCACACTACTAACCGAAAATAAAGAGGAATGTGAAACGCTGCTCAACTATATCTGTAAAATATATTTCTACGCCAAAAGATTTTTTCACAACTACACAAGTAAGTTAAACTATATTTAAAATATAAAAATACTACTAAGCTACAGCTCTAAATATTTCTAACATACAATTTACTAACCTTTATTTAATTACATTCATGTCTCCTCTACAGATATTTTCTAAACACAGCAAGATATTTTCTACATACCCACCAGTCAAATATTGTTCAATGTAAGTTTTTGTTTCCTAAACACCTAGAAAAATTATTAAAACACAATTTTCAACAATATATTTTATTTCTTTTTTTTCTCCTCTACAGAAAACTGCAAAACCATCCAAAAGTCCTTTCAACACAAGGACCTACTTTAAAAAAATCAAAAAGAAAGTATTTAATTCACAATCATTAAACACCTTGAAATAGCCACCTAAATAACACTTTTCCCCTAAAACCCTATCACATATAAACAAATTAATACAACTATTAACATCTTTTTTTCTCTTACCAACAGAAAATACTTCTTCTAAATTGAACAGAAAGCTTGAAACCATCTTCTGAACATTTTTGGGCACATCAAACTAAACATTGTAAGTATATTCACTCAAAAGTAAATATATTTAACAAATATGTATCATTTTATATATTTACAACATTGTTTTTTTAATCTCCCCTAGCATAACACAGAACAACATGACTGAAGGTGCAGAATTTATAATGTCTCAGAAAAATAAAATGTTGTTATGTTATATGGGATATGTGTATACACAAGAAAAGCAAATTGCTCTCAAAATGTTTTGGAAGTGCAGCAAATACTACTCAAACAAATGCTATGGTAGAGCTACTACTCAAGAAACTACTGTTCTTTCAGTAAAAGAACATAATCACCCCCCCCCCCCCCCCAATATAACAGAGATTGAGGTTAGAAATGCTCTGGAAAGTATTAAAGAAGCAAGTACTAATACTGATACTGATAAACCCACCACCCAAATACTCAAAGAGGAATTATTAAAAATACCTCAACATGCATCAGGACAATTACCCTCAATACTTTCATTACTAAAACAAGAAACCAACAATTATAGTCCACTAAAAATAATTATTGATTTTGAATTGGCCATGAGAAATGCTATACTAAAAAATTATCCACACACAGCAATACAAGGTTGCTATTATCATTTTAACCAGAGTCTGTGGAGACATCTGCAAAAATCAACCCTGAGGTGCCGATCACGATCCGGTAAAAACCGGGTACGAACCGTCGGACGGAGCATATTCTCCGTCCGACGCGTACCCGGTCTTAAAAATATACAAACATGGAATTACGATTCGCACGGAAACACCATTTCCGTACGAATTGTACATAACCCCGACCGACGAAAATAAACATACAAATGTGATCCGGGAAAGCGCCGACGTGACGTCGGGACGCACGCAGCCTGCCATTCACGAACCAGGAATCACGATTCGCACCGACGTCATCCCGCACGGTGAATATTTTCCGGCAGCCAAAAACTGCCGGGAAATCAGGACGACGCGAACAAGGAGTACCTGTACGCGACGGACAGACATGGACCCGAACCTACGTGTCATCCCGGCCCTCATAGCAGTCGACCTCCTCTACAGGTTCGGACGCAGACGCCGCAGAAGGTCAGAACAACACCCAGGGGAAAAGGGGGGGGGGGCAGGGGCAGGACACAAAACCCCCACCCAAGTCACAAATCATACATGCCCTGGACATACCTGACCCCCAGGCCCTGGTCACTACGAGGGGGTGGGGGCCTGTCCAGCAAAGCCAGCGTCCGCCACAACGGAAGTGCTTGACGAAGCGAACCGGCAACACAACAATACAGGTACATCCCGTACCCACGCCTGAAGAGCGTGGGTACGAGTCGTACCACGCTCACACCTACGTCATCCCAACAATGGCGGGACGGCTGTACCCACGTGGCAAAGGCCTGGGTACGGCCTGCACAAGCATCACATAGCGTGGGGACGCATATGTATGGACCGTACCCCCACCCCCGTATGCATGGAGCGTACCCCCAACCGCAACAGTGTAAGTACGACCCGTACCCCCACCCGCGTATGCATGGAGCGTACCCCCACCCCAACAGTGTAAGTACGACCCGTACCCTCACCCGCGGACGTATGGAGCGTACCCCCACCCCAACAGTGTAAGTACGACCCGTACCCCCACCCGTGTATGCATGGAGCGTACCCCCACCCCAACAGTGTAAGTACGACCCGTACCCTCACCCGCGGACGTATGGAGCGTACCCCCACCCCAACAGTGTATGTACGGACCGTATGCATGGAGCGAACCCACACCCGTGTATGTTCGAAGCGTACATATCCTGAAATAGGAGGGGTGGGTGCAGAGTCCTCCCAGCAGTGCCCAGAGACAGGAGGGGTGGGTGCAGAGTCCTCCCAGCAGTGCCCAGAGACAGGAGGGGTGGGTGCAGAGTCCTCCCAGCAGTGCCCAGACACAGGAGGGGTGTGTGCCTATCACTCCCAGCAGTGCCCAGACACAGGAGGGATGGGTGCAGAGTCCTCTCAGCAGTGCCCAGACACAGGAGGGATGGGTGCAGAGTCCTCCCAGCAGTGCCCAGACACAGGAGGGGTGGGTGCAGAGTCCTCCCAGCAGTGCCCAGACACAGGAGGGGTGTGTGCAGAGTCCTCCCAGCAGTGCCCAGACACCGGAGGGGTGGGTGCCTAACACTTACAGCAGTGCCCAGAGACAGGAGGGGTGTGTGCAGAGTCCTCCCAGCAGTGCCCAGACACAGGAGGGGTGGGTGCCTAACACTTACAGCAGTGCCCAGAGACAGGAGGGGTGGGTGCAGAGTCCTCCCAGCAGTGCCCAGACACAGGAGGGGTGGGTGCCTAACACTCACAGCAGTGCCCAGAGACAGGAGGGGTGGGTGCAGAGTCCTCCCAGCAGTGCCCAGACACAGGAGGGGTGTGTGCAGAGTCCTCCCAGCAGTGCCCAGCGACAGGAGGGGTGGGTGCAGAGTCCTCCCAGCAGTGCCCAGAGACAGGAGGGGTGTGTGCAGAGTCCTCCCAGCAGTGCCCAGAGACAGGAGGGGTGGGTGCAGAGTCCTCCCAGCAGTGCCCAGACACAGGAGGGGTGTGTGCCTATCACTCCCAGCAGTGTCCAGAGACAGGAGGGGTGTGTGCAGAGTCCTTCCAGCAGTGCCCAGACACAGGAGGGGTGTGTGCAGAGTCCTCCCAGCAGTGCCCAGACACAGGAGGGGTGGGTGCCTAACACTCACAGCAGTGCCTAGACACAGGAGGGGTGGGTGCAGAGTCCTCCCAGCAGTGCCCAGAGACAGGAGGGGTGGGTGCAGAGTCCTCCCAGCAGTGCCCAGAGACAGGAGGGGTGGGTGCAGAGTCCTCCCAGCAGTGCCCAGACACAGGAGGGGGATTTATTTATTTATTTAAGGTTTTTGTAGAGCGCGTAGTAACCCTTGAGCATCCCAGCGCTTGAACCTGACTTCGGGGGGGAACAGCAGCAGGAGGGAAGAGGAATCAGGGAAAGAGAAGAGTTTTCAGTGCCTTCCTGAACTGAAGGAGATTTGGTTCGGTTCTTAGACTCCGAGGGAGGCTGTTCCAATGTTTGGCAGTGTGGACCGAGAAGCGGCGTCCTCCAGACCGAGCTTTTTTTACTCTGGGAACCGTGATGAAATTCTCTCCGTTTGATCGAAGAGCTCTTGTCGCTTTGTAGGGGATGATAAAATTATTGAGGATGGGTGGGCCTTTGGTATGGAGAAGTTTGTGGGCCAGACAGAGGGCTTTGAAAGCAACCCTCTCTCTGACTGGGAGCCAGTGAAGGAGCTTCAAAGCTGGCTTTGCCGAAGATCTGGTTGGTGTGTGAGTGAGTAATCGGGCAGCGGCGTTTTGGATTCTCTGCAGGGTATTAAAAGTAGCGTCCGGGGCACCCAGGTAGATTGCATTGCAGTAATCTAACCTTGCCAGGATGAGGCCCTGGATCAATAGTTTCCGGGAAGTGGCGGGAAGCAAAGGGAAGACCTTCCTACATGCCCTGAGGAGACCAAAGCATATTCCTGCTGTCTTTTTGGCCTGAGTTCTGAAGCTCAGATCCTTTTCGAGCCATACGCCCAGGCTCTTGACCTCCTCCTTGGGGGCAGGGGGGTCACCTAAACAGTCGGGCCAGATGTTAGGCGGCAGGGAGGGCTCTTTATGTCCGAGCAGCAGGATATCGGTCTTGGACCCATTCAGTTTCAGCGCTGAGGTGTTCATCCAGCTGTGGATTTCGGTGAGACAGCTGTGGAGATCGGAAGGATCTTGGTGTGGGTGTGAAAGGGTTACCACCAGCTGGGTATCGTCGGCGTAATTGATGATCGTCACGCCGAACGGGGTTACCAATTCCTCCAACGGAGACATGTAAACGTTGAATAACGTAGGGCTAAGAGATGAGCCCTGCGGTACTCCACAGCGGAGGGGGATCGCGGGAGAGTGGCTGTCATTCTCCCAGACTTGGAAAGAGCGACCATCTAGAAAAGACATGAGCCACTTCAAGGCCGTGCCCCTTACTCCAGTGTCTCTCAGCCGCTGGATTAAAATCTGGTGATTTACAGTGTCGAAGGCCGCACTGAGGTCCAGGAGGATCACTGCCACTGATCCTCCTGTGTCCAGAATGCTTCTGGCCTTCTCCACTGGCGCCAGGAGGGCGGTGTCAGTGCCCTGGCCGGGGCGGAAACCGGTCTGGGAGTTCCTGAGTATGTTGTTACTTTCAAGAAATAGTGATAGTTTTTTATTCACTAGCTTCTCCGTGATTTTACTGTTTCCGGGGAGGAGGGAGATTGGCCTGTAGTTGGCTAGGTCCTGGGGGTCCAGTGAAGGTTTTTTCAAAAGACCTTTGACCACCGCCGCTTTCCAGCTGGGAGGGACTACTTCCTGAGTGAGGGAGACATTGATGAGGGACGTGAGAGGAGGGATAATGGTGCTGGACACTTTTTTCAGGAAACGAAGCGGAGCAGGGTCGCTGGGGGAGCCACTTTTAATTGTGGCCAGCGTCGCGGCGACCTCTTCCGTGGATACTGGGCCGAAGGTGTCGAGAAGGGGTGAGGGGGCATCGGTGGAATGACTGTGGCAGTGGGGAGAGTTAGAAGGGTCCCTGTCCGTATGGCCGGCGGGGGGTAGGGATGCGAGAATTGTTTGAATTTTCTCGTCGAAAAAAGTGGCCAGTTGAATACATTTACTTTCCGCGGCTTTGGGGTCCAGGGGTTTTGCAGGGGGATCTGGAGCCTGAAGAAGTTCTTTAAGAATAGCGAAAGTTTCTTGGGCAGAGCAGGGCGAGTTTTTAATTCTATCTTCGTAGAATGCGCTCTTGGTTTTTTGGAGCTCCCATTTGTAAGTTTTTATGGACGCACGGAACGTACCTTTCTTGTCTGCTGTCTTGTCTTTCCTCCATATGCGTTCATTTCTCTTGCATTCCTTCCGTAAGGGATTCAATTCGGGGGTGTACCAGGGAGAGGGGTTAACTCTCTTGGTACGTTTAAGGGTGCTGGATCTCGGTAGGAGGCAATCCAGTGATTGGGTGAGCCATGTATTGAATTCAGTGTCGGCTGTAATGGTGTTTTGGGAGGGAGGGGGGATGTCTTCCCTAAGTTTGGCTGCCCATTCTTCTGGGACCAGTTTGTGCCAGCGTCTGATAAGAGTTCTGATTTTGGGCGGTTGGGGTGAAGGAATATTGATGTGCCATTCGAAGGGGACCAGGAAATGGTCGGTCCAGGGAAGAGGGAGGTGAGCGCGGGTATTAAGGTCTTGAATGTTTGTGAAGATGGGGTCAAGTAGCTGTCCTTTGTCGTGAGTGGCCTGTGGATTCTTTAAGCAGAGACCAAAAGAGGAGATGTCCAGTAAAAATTTGGCTGCCTGAGTGTCGACTGGGTCCAGAAAGTGAAGATTGAGATCCCTTAACAAGAGGTAGTTAGAGGTAGTTGTAGACTCGAGAGTGACATGGTCGATGAGCTTGCTGGGGAATTCGGCGAGTAGGCCGGGGGGCGATATACAAGCAGTCCCGACAGGGATGTTACTGGTGAAATTTGGATGGTGAAGTGGCAGCTTTCGCAGTCTTTGATGTTGCCATCTAAGATTCTGCAGGTGAGGGAATCCTTGAATATTATGGCTAGGCCACCTCCTCTACCACGCGGTCTATTCAGAGAACAGATTTGATAGCCCGGAGGAAGCGCGTTGACAATGTCAGGGCCGTTGTTGGGGGTGAGCCATGTCTCAGTGAGAAACAGAATGTCCATGGCGTGGTTTGAGATCAGGAGGTTTATTTCGTGGGCGTGTTTAACAAGCGACCTGCAGTTGAGTAGGCCTAGCTGGAGGCCACCGCGTTCAATATCTGCGCCGGGAGGATTACAGAGACTGCAGCCGGTAAATGGATTATCGCCCATGAGGGTGTAATTGCAGGAGGGATGTTTTAGTGTATTCAGGGCCAAAAGCCTATCTCGGGTATAGACAGGGCATTTCTTGGGAGAAATGGGCATAGTGGCTGGGCCTGGGACCGTCCGGGCCCAGACGGGCTTGCCTTTGGCACGCCCGAGTGCTGCACATGATTTTATGCCGGGAGAGGGCGTGGGGGGCGTGGCCTGATGAAGTGGGCGTGGCCTGTGAGCAGGCTCGCTCGCTGATGGCGATTTCCTACCCCGTGGCAGCGTTCAGATCGGCTGCACGGGTGTTAGGGATTCTGGATAAGTGCCCCAACCAGACTAGCAGGTGAGGGAGAGGTGCGCAATTATTAAAATCAATTTAACACACAAGTTTTAAAAACAGTGGAGGACAGTGTGCAGAGTCCTCCCAGCAGTGCCCAGAGACAGGAGGGGTGTGTGCAGAGTCCTCCCAGCAGTGCCCAGAGACAGGAGGTGCGCAATTATTAAAATCAATTTAACACACAAGTTTTAAAAACAGTTCAATTTCGAGCAGAGCTCCCGGCTGTGCCTCAGGAGTACAGGCTCTGGAGAAGGCTGAGCGTCAGCGCTTTAAGTAGTCAAGGGGGGCGTGGCCCAGGGAAGTGGGCGTGGCCTGATGAAGTGGGCGTGGCCTGTGAGCAGGCTCGCTCGCTGATGGCGGTGAAGGCGATTTCCTACCCCGTGGCAGCGTTCAGATCGGCTGCACGGGTGTTAGGGATTCTGGATAAGTGCCCCAACCAGACTAGCAGGTGAGGGAGAGGTGCGCAATTATTAAAATCAATTTAACACACAAGTTTTAAAAACAGTGGAGGACAGTGTGCAGAGTCCTCCCAGCAGTGCCCAGAGACAGGAGGGGTGTGTGCAGAGTCCTCCCAGCAGTGCCCAGAGACAGGAGGGGTGGGTGCAGAGTCCTCCCAGCAGTGCCCAGACACAGGAGGGGTGGGTGCAGAGTCCTCCCAGCAGTGCCCAGACACAGGAGGGGTGTGTGCAGAGTCCTCCCAGCAGTGCCCAGAGACAGGAGGGGTGGGTGAAGAGTCCTCCCAGCAGTGCCCAGACACAGGAGGGGTGTGTGCAGAGTCCTCCCAGCAGTGCCCAGAGACAGGAGGGGTGGGTGCAGAGTCCTCCCAGCAGTGCCCAGACACAGGAGGGGTGTGTGCCTATCACTCCCAGCAGTGCCCAGACACAGGAGGGATGGGTGCAGAGGCCCCCAGCAGTGCCCAGACACAGGAGGGGTGTGTGCCTATCACTCCCAGCAGTGCCCAGAGACAGGAGGGGTGTGTGCAGAGTCCTCCCAGCAGTGCCCAGACACAGGAGGGGTGGGTGCCTAACACTCACAGCAGTGCCCAGACACAGGAGGGGTGGGTGCAGATTCCTCCCAGCAGTGCCCAGAGACAGGAGGGGTGGGTGCAGAGTCCTCCCAGCAGTGCCCAGAGACAGGGGTGGGTGCAGAGTCCTCCCAGCAGTGCCCAGACACAGGAGGGGTGTGTGCAGAGTCCTCCCAGCAGTGCCCAGAGACAGGAGGGGTGTGTGCAGAGTCCTCCCAGCAGTGCCCAGAGACAGGAGGGGTGGGTGCAGAATCCTCCCAGCAGTGCCCAGACACAGGAGGGGTGTGTGCCTATCACTCCCAGCAGTGCCCAGAGACAGGAGGGGTGTGTGCAGAGTCCTCCCAGCAGTGCCCAGACACAGGAGGGGTGTGTGCAGAGTCCTCCCAGCAGTGCCCAGACACAGGAGGGGTGGGTGCCTAACACTCACAGCAGTGCCCAGACACAGGAGGGGTGGGTGCAGAGTCCTCCCAGCAGTGCCCAGAGACAGGAGGGGTGGGTGCAGAGTCCTCCCAGCAGTGCCCAGACACAGGAGGGGTGTGTGCAGAGTCCTCCCAGCAGTGCCCAGAGACAGGAGGGGTGTGTGCAGAGTCCTCCCAGCAGTGCCCAGAGACAGGAGGGGTGGGTGCAGAGTCCTCCCAGCAGTGCCCAGACACAGCAGGGGTGTGTGCAGAGTCCTCCCAGCAGTGCCCAGAGACAGGAGGGGTGTGTGCAGAGTCCTCCCAGCAGTGCCCAGAGACAGGAGGGGTGTGTGCAGAGTCCTCCCAGCAGTGCCCAGAGACAGGAGGGGTGGGTGCAGAATCCTCCCAGCAGTGCCCAGACACAGGAGGGGTGTGTGCCTATCACTCCCAGCAGTGCCCAGAGACAGGAGGGGTGTGTGCAGAGTCCTCCCAGCAGTGCCCAGACACAGGAGGGGTGTGTGCAGAGTCCTCCCAGCAGTGCCCAGACACAGGAGGGGTGGGTGCCTAACACTCACAGCAGTGCCCAGACACAGGAGGGGTGGGTGCAGAGTCCTCCCAGCAGTGCCCAGAGACAGGAGGGGTGTGTGCAGAGTCCTCCCAGCAGTGCCCAGACACAGGAGGGGTGGGTGCCTAACACTCACAGCAGTGCCCAGACACAGGAGGGGTGGGTGCAGAGTCCTCCCAGCAGTGCCCAGAGACAGGAGGGGTGGGTGCAGAGTCCTCCCAGCAGTGCCCAGACACAGGAGGGGTGTGTGCAGAGTCCTCCCAGCAGTGCCCAGAGACAGGAGGGGTGTGTGCAGAGTCCTCCCAGCAGTGCCCAGAGACAGGAGGGGTGGGTGCAGAGTCCTCCCAGCAGTGCCCAGACACAGGAGGGGTGTGTGCCTATCACTCCCAGCAGTGCCCAGACACAGGAGGGGTGGGTGCAGAGTCCTCCCAGCAGTGCCCAGACACAGGAGGGGTGTGTGCCTATCACTCCCAGCAGTGCCCAGACACAGGAGGGATGGGTGCAGAGGCCCCCAGCAGTGCCCATGGAAAAAAAGGGTGGAGTACCCACAGATCCAATAGCCACAATTGTCAGTCAGGTGCACAAAGACCCTGCAGTACATGTAACACATGTGTGCGAGGCTGGGAGTACACACATGCATACAGCCTAAAAGGGAACATGTCCACATGAAGTCATGTCAACAGACTACATACACAAGTACAGTGATCACCAAGGATGCCACGAATGATGCAGGTGGAGACATTGCTCTGCATGCATGGCCAAAGTTGAAGGGGTCCGTCACACACCCAGCTAATGTACACACAGCTCAGCGCTAAATATTGGGAACACCCTGCAGGGAAGATGTCAGGGTACACAGAGGAAGGAACACACCTTGGGACAATTTCACCATGCAGTAACTGCTTACATGAACAGAGAAACCTAGCTAACACCTTGTGATGGCACACAGATACCAGGGTACCCCCTATGACCAGCACACTACTACATTTCCCACACACCCAACACATGATCACCACCCAAAATCATGTAGCAGCCCCACCAACAGCAATACCACAAAAGCAGTAGTGTTCTAAGGAAAAAAAAGGCTTTATTCAGCATTTCCAAATAAAGTATGTGTGGATAAAGTTCAATATTTACAAAGCCCATAGGGCGGTCCATGAGTCACAGCTGGATGGGGGACACAGTGGGACGCGTGTCCCCTAGCTTGCCTGCACAGTCAGACTCCTTCGTCTTCCACAGCGGGGAGGGCATCATGTGGGGGGGAAGGACCAGGCACCGCAGGGACATGAGGGCGAAGGGTAGGCGTCGTGGGTGCAGGGATGCAGGACTCCACCACAGGGGGTGGGGCAGGGCCAAAGGCGGAGGCCAGGATGTCGCTGCACACCTTAGAAAGGTCCTCCAGAGTCTCCCCTGCACCCGAAGGAACCACAGGCCCCAAGGAGGGGGGGGCCGAGGGATGGGTCGCAGCGCCACTGGGGGAGGGTGTGGACAGGGGGGGGGACTCAACCATCCTGACCGGGGACTCCCTTGACCGCTTGCAGGGTGGTGTCACAGTGGGGCTGAGGGACAGAGCGGCCATGAAGGAGTCCTTGCCGGATATGTGGCCAGGAGAGCTGAGGGGAGGGGATTTGGAGGGAGTGGATTGGGTGGAATGCGGACTCCCACTCTGGCTGCGTGGCTTACGTTTGCCCCCCCACCCAGTGGGTGTGCCTACTTCACCCTGTGTGTGCGTGCCAGGAGGTGTGCGTATGACCTTCCCTGCTGGTGTGGTGCCTGTGTCTGTTGTGGTGGGTGCATGCTGACGTCTGGGTGTACGTGGGACAGGCATGGGAGTGGGAAGTATGGAAGGGTCAGGGGTAGGGTGTGGGACGTAGCGCTGCAGGAGACCCACTGCTGCAGTCAGTGTCGAGTTAATGGACCTCAGCAAGTTGCGTTGGTCAGCCTGCGATGAAAAAATGCCCTCCAAGTATGCCTCCATGTTGCACTTGGCTGTGGCCATGGAGGACATTAAGCATCGCAGCCTGACCAACCTGCAACTGCCGCTGGATGTCCACAGACTCGGCATTGGCGGCAGCAGTGGAGACAGGGGCAGGGGGTGCGGTGCCTGGCATGAAGGAGACATGTGGTGACCGGGCACGCTGGGAAGGGACACGAGCAAGTGGGAGGCGGCTGATGGCAATGGAGGGGGCGGGGTGAGATGTTGTGCCGCTGTCAGCTGCTGGTGCAGCCTCCGCCCACTCGGAGAGATCATCCTCGGACCCGTCAGCTTCATATTCTGTCGTGCCAGTGGACAGGTCCTCCACTATGAGTACGCATACGCGGGAACACCCATAGTGAAAGTGACCGTACGCACGCGTGTACGGTCCATATCACTATGGGTACGCATACGCGAGAACACCCATAGTGATAGTGAGCGTACAGGCGTGTGTACGGTCCGTACCACTATGGGTGTTCTCGCGTATGTGTACTCATAGTGGTACGGACCGTACACACGCCTGTACGCTCACTATCACTATGGGTGTTCCCGCGTATGCGTACTCATAGTGGTACGGACCGTACACACGCCTGTACGCTCACTATCACTATGGGTGTTCCCGCGTATGCGTACTCATAGTGGTACGGACCGTACACGCGTGCGTACGCTCACTTTCACTATGGGTGTTCCCGCGTATGCGTACTCATAGTGGTACGGACCGTACACACGCCTGTACGCTCACTATCATTATGGGTACACATACGGCAGCACTCCCATAGTGATAGGGAACGTACACAGGCCCTCTGAGCGAATGTACGGTGCCTTTCACACATCACAGTGGTGACAGGCAGCACACAGGGCTGACATACTTGTCCATGGATGGACATCAAGGCATTGTCTGGGCAGTACTACATGTGTGGGGCACAGGTGTGAAAGGCTGTGATGTGGCACATTACTCCTGAGTCAAGAAGGCACCAGATGTATGATGAGATGTGTACAGATGTTATGTGTGACGGTGCAATGTGTGCCAGGCATGCCCTGAACTCCTTTGACATGTGTGCATGTCGTACTGCACACTTGGGATGAGCGTCACTGGCATGGCACAGTCAACAACACACGCAAGTGTCCCCTGATGCCCGCTACAGGGGTTACCACACTACACATGTCACTACCCACGGTGCACGATGTGACTATGTAATGTATGTGTGGGGGGTTCCCATTAGCTTGATGTTGGAGCTCCCTCAATAGCATCAGCTGTTGCAGCAACCAACATGTGTCTGTGTGTAGATGGACATGGCACACTGTTCCGCACACCAGGCCACATGTGGTATCGGATGTGAGGTGCGTATGTATGCATGGGACACGGAGTAGCGTGACAAGGACATGTCTGCATCCTCTCTATGAATGTGTGGTGAGTCATTACATGTACACCTTATTGGCAAGGTGTGTGGGCTGTCCTAGTGTAATGTCATGTGACCTGTGGCTCCAGTGTTCCGCTACCAGTCTCTGCAATCGACATCCTACTTCTGCTGATGTGTTGATGTATGTCACTCCTGTGTTGCGTCTGGCTGTTCACTTACACTGGGACACAGCTAATCCCATGCCATGGCATGTGGAGGTTCACAATCTCCGTGTGTAGCTGGGTCTTGGTAGGAGTGTCACCTGGCAGCCATACGTGTCCAGGGCATGTGGCACATACCTCACTCCGTTTGTCGCATATGTGTATTGACAGATTAACATGTGCTCAGCACCCAAAAATTGTTGTAGTAGTGCACTCACTCTTCCTTGTCACTTCCAAATTACTGCAGAGCGCCGCCTCTTCCCCGAGCAATTCCGGACTTGGCTGACATGCGGGAGAATGACTGTATCCGGTGCTACCGCTTCCCCCAACCGTTGATTCTGGAGTTGACGGCGAGGCTGGCACCACACCTGCAACCGCTGCACAGGTATCCTACGGCACTGACACCCAAGCTGAAGGTAATGGCAGCCCTACATTTTCTTGCCACGGGTACCTTTCAAAATACCATTGCTCATGTTGGTGGCATGTTCTGCCGTGTGCTGCATGATTTCTTAGAGGCCATGTTGCTTCACCTGGATGAGTTCATCCATTTCCCAACCTCTGAAATGTTGACTGGTGTCAAGCGTGGATTCTATGCCCTGGGAGGGATGCCCCATGTCATTGGGTCCATAGATGGGACACATGTGGCTTTGGTACCACCACAGGCACAGGAGGTAGCGTACAGGAATCGCAAACACTACCACTCCATCAATGCCCTTGGGGTGTGTCTGTCCAACATGGTGATTTCACATGTCTGTGCTCGTTTTCCAGGATCAGCACACGATGCCTACATCATGAGGCATAGCATGGTGCCTGAAATGATGACGCAGCTGCGCAACGAACGAGCATGTGTTGTTGGTGGGTACACTCTGTCTGTCCTGTATTTTGCGTAGACTTCCAGCACGACCGCTTCTCCTGTCCTACTTAAGTCCATGTGCTTTCCATGTAGGGGACGCTGGCTATCCCAACATGCCATGGCTGATCACACCTCTCCGCAACCCCATCACGCCGGCCCAGCTCCGCTACAACACCGCTCATGGCCGGACAAGGCGAGTGATAGAGAGGACATTTGGCCTCCTGAAGAGCCGATTCCGATGCCTCCACAAGACCGGCGGCACCCTCCCATATGCCCCTGCGAAGGTCTGCAAAATCTTCATGGTCTGCTGCATGCTGCACAACATGGCAGTTGAGAAAGCTGTGCCACTCATCCTGGATCAAGATGATCAGGACCATCCACCCGTGGAGGACGAAGGTCTTGGCAATGGGGCTAGTGATGTGGAGGATGTGGTTCCGCAAGAGGACATCCGGACTCGGCTCATACGCGACTTCTTTGCTTAGTGGTGAGTACCAGTGTCTGTGTGTGCACGCATTGGTCCCCGTGTGGCATGTGTTGCGATGTGTGTGTCCATCTGCATGTATGGCACGTGAGTCAGAGGTGTGTGTGGATGTGTCACTGGAGTGATGGTGCCAGTGATGTGTATTTCCCCAGTCATAATTGTGACCTAGCATGTTGTCATCCTTACATGTGTCGAGTACATGCACATGCAAGTGGCTGTGCTTTTTGTGGCTGACTTCTTGTGTGTCTCTCTTCCCCAGGTACTTGCGCATGCCGTCTGCTGCTTGCATTGTTGTGGCACTGCTATTCCTCATGGACACGTCATCGTGTGCTGACTCAGCGTTACACGCACGGACAAGTTTGGAAGTCTCCTTAGGGTAAGGGATGCATCAGGGGTGTATTGGGTGTGGCAGTTGTTTACGATGTATGCACACTGCCCCTGTCGGTGTTTGGTTCCTCTGCAGACATGTCGCATCACCATGGTACACATGACATGCAGCTGGGTACACCTGAATAGATGGTCAGACTTGTTGACAGTCATCAGTGATGGGATTGTGGAATGTGATGATGGCATCATTGTGTGTTACACTGCCCTCGGACACATACGGTTTGCATTGGCTTGACATGGTGTGGGACTTCCACATCAGCGGATCTATGGTGTATGGCAGTCTCTCCGTGAGCAGCAGGGGGTGTTTAGCTGTTAGCCGACACTTGTGTGCCAGTTTCATGGCTATCAGGCATTCGTGCTGCTGAAGGGGGGTTCCAGTGTTGGACCCACATGTTACTCCACATGACCTGTGTATGTGTACTCCGAGTTGCCTCTGCATTCCCGAATACATGACTAATAAAGGTGTCCCTATGCCTCCAAGGTGCCTCTTCTCAGTCAATGCTGGTGTGTTGCCACGGTGCATCCGGCATGTCTGGCATGGTTTTCCATGATAGTGGCTATGTGTCTATGTGTAGAGTAGCAAGATGCAAGCTGTTTGTGTGGGATTAGACTGTGTATTGTGCATGATGTCCATGACTGTGTGGGTATTGTGACATGTGCCATCCCCATGCATCCAACGTTGGCCAGGCCACCATTCTCTGCATCCACCTGACTCAAGCTTGCAGGACATGGTTCTGCCACCTGTCCACACATACCTGGGTGCCCCACAGGACACTCCACATGATCCCTGACCTCTGCGCATGGCTGTCGCTGTACTCAAAATGTCTGTCGGTACGGTTGTGCGGCCATCCCCTCAGCTGGTTGGGCCCATCACGGGTGTGTATGGTGCTCCATGTCTGTCTTGCCTAATACAATGTGACCCATGTGTGTCCTGTGCCAGACTCAGGCCCCAGGGTGTGGATGGTTGAAGTCAAATGAGAACTCAGGCATGGTTAGACTTTACAAGACACATGTAAGGTAATAATGCAATAAGTAGGCATCTTCTCTTTATGGTGAGACTTTTTATTTTGGTTGGGGTGGGGGGGGGGGGGGGTTTGACATGAGGGGCTTTCCGGGTGTGTGGAATCCAAAGTTCACTAGGGGAGTTGGTGTCCTTGCCATTTGAAATCCTCAGAGTCCATGCCACAGTCTTTGTCAACATTGGTCAGACAGTGACCAGCAAGTCCATGTGGCAGAGAATGTCTTTTGCTGCTGTGCTGCTGTTGCTCCAGTGGGCCAGGTGCCAGGCCAGGTGTCCTGGGAGATGGTGCTGTTGCGCCGACCCTCACGGTCTGTCCGTGGACGACCCGCCCTCCTGCGGGGACCCTCAGAAGCAGGCCGTGACGATGTTTGGGAATCTCCGTCGGATGTCTCCTCCTCCTCCTCCTCCTCCTCCTGATCCCTCCCTGTGGGTGGTGATGTTCTACACCTGATGGCACAGGGAGGGTTGCCCATGTTGTCGGCTATCCGACGGAGTGTACTGTGAATTCCCGTGAACACCGTCACGAGCTCAGCCTGTCTGTCCTCCATCCGCCCTTGGTGTTGCAGTTGACAGGCATGTTGCTCCGCATGTTGCTGGGCCTGCTGGGTCTTGATCTCCTCGAGGATGGACACAACCTGGGCCATGCCCGTGGTGTCCTGCCGGTATGTGTCCAGGATGTTTCGGACATGGGAATATACCGGTTCCCCAGCCAACAGGTCAGGCTCGCGCCTCCGCCGTCCTCCACTCCCACCACCCCTGCCCACTTGCACCTGGCCTGCCCTTGTGGGCACATCGGGTCTCCGGGACCCCTGAGGGGTGGCATTGGCGTTGTCGTCTGCCTCCTCCTGGGTGCCCGGTACACCGTGTCCCTCCTGGCCAGCCTGGCTGCATTGTGGTGGTGGGGCAGGGATCCTGGGTGTCTCCTGGGATGTGGCAGGAGTGGGGGTGGTGGTTGGCCCAGTTGTACCTGACGCAGGTGCTGCAGGTGGTTGGACACCAGAGGGTCCAGGTTGGTCGGGGTCGGGTTCGTCCACAGAGTGGTGAGAGTCGTCGCTGCCGGTGGGTCCGTCATCCCGCCGAGCCGGGTCCTGTGAGTCTTCCCCCCCAGTGTTGGGGGGTGATCCACGACGTTGACCTGTGTGTGAGAGAGACAATGTTAATTTTGTTCCATGCAACATCCATGTTTCATTCGTTTCTAAGTTGGCACATTTCCTCTGGGAATTTGGATATGTCTTGCATTCCACTCACAGTGCACTTGTGCATGGGTATGTCCCTTGGCCACAGCTTTTGCGACTTTACCTATGTGTGGCACAGTCTTACTTGCTGCGTCAATTGTGACTGCAGTCAGCAGTGGAATGAGCAGGTGTGGCGAGCCATGCATTGGCGCCTTCCGTGTTGCACTGTACGTGGGCACATGGAGTTGTTCCACACACTTAGATAATGCAGGTAGCTGGCGTTGTGCTCGTGCACAGGTTGACACATGGCCCAGTGTTTTGCCATGGAGAAGAGAGGGGGATTCAGGCACTGGCCACCCTTGTCTACATGCACGCAGTCCACCTGCTGACGAGCAGACATTCCCACACCCCCCACGGCTGAATTGGTCTCCCTGTGTGTCCCTTTCTCACTCCCTCTCTGTCCCACTCTCCCTCCCTCTGTGTGTCAGCCTCCTCCCTCTGTCCGTCTCCCTGTGTCTCCCTCCCTCTCTCTCCCCCTCTCCCTCCCTCTGTGTGTCACCCTCTGTCACCTCAGCCCAGCTTCCTAGGCACACACTTTTTGCAGATCTTTGACTGGCCCTTGGCTTGTTGATGTGAGTTTGTTTATGATCAGCAGGCACCCATTGGGTGTAGTGTGTGTGTCTGCGCTGCTGCTGTGGTGGTGTGTGCTGCCACTCTTTCACAGTGTTGGCTGTTCATTAGCTGCTGTCATGTGCAAAAACGTGCCGTCACCCCCATGTGTTAATGCAAGGCGTCCGCCATTTGCTGGCAAGTCTTTCCTGTGTGGGGACACAGTGTTTGTCTGGCTGTGACCTAGGCCATATGGGCAGGGGGCATTGTTGTCTGCTTCTGAGTTGCACTATGTGATTTTTGTGGCCCACACTCCCGCCATCCGGCTTACCGTGTCTCGTGTTGTTGTTTTCTGTGGCCTGTGACTTTGCATTGTCCAGCTGGGTGCATGGGGCATGGTGGCGCCAGTGGCATGTGCGTGTTCATGGAGTGTGGTTGAGTCATGCGATAGCTTGGGGTGGTTGCGTGCCTGTTTGTGAGTTTGGTTGTGGATGACGTTCCCCCCATGTGAGGTGAGTTGTTTGTGTACTCACCCGGGTCTCGGAGTCCGTCTAATCCGTCCACTGACACCACCGGCAGTATGGCCATCACCCTCTCCTCCCAGGGATGGTAGTGTACGGGTCTGCGGGGCGGCCCTCCTCCAGTGACGTTGGCCTGGTTGTGGTCGTCAGTCATTTTGGCTCGGACCCTCTTCCACAGATCGTACCACCTGGCTTGGCATTCATGCCTGGTCCTTCTGGTGGCCGCAACAGCATTCACAGCATCAACAATCCTCTGCCACATGGCTGTTTTTTCGGTCATGCAGGTCTGTCTGACCAATGTTCCAAAGAGGTGTGGCTCGACTCTGAGGATTTCGTCGACAAGGACCTCCAACTCTCGGCTAGTGAACTTTGGATTCTTGTTAGTGGGCATGGTGAGGGGTGTGGGTGTGGATGGTGGGGGGGGTGTGTGTGGATGGTGGGGGGTGGGGGGGTGTGGATGGTTGTGGGTGTGTGGGTGTGGTTGTGCAGGTGTGTGTGTGAATGTGATGAGGGGGTGTTTGTGAAGGTGTGTGTGTGAAGGTGTGCAAGTGTAAGGTGTAGTAAAGGTTCAAGTATGGTGCTGTAGGTTGTCTGTGGGGTCTGGCAGCAGTGAGTCTGTTGCAAAGGCTCATGGTTTGTGTGTGTAGGCCCTTTTTATTGGTCCATTGGTGGGTGTGGCTGTGTTTGAAGTTTGGGTGGGTGTGTTATAAGGAGTGGTTGTATTTTGGGCCTCTGTTTTGGATTTTGGCAGTTGCAGGTCAGTGAATGTGTTGTTTTTGTGCTTGTTGGACATGTTTTGTGGCTTTGTGCCATTCGAATAGTGTATTCTTGTGTTGTTTTACTTTGTCCTGGTTGTGTACGTGTGTTTTTAGCGTGTGTACGGTGTGTACATCGGCAATTTTGTTGTACAGTGCTGTCCTTGTGTCTGGCTTGGTACGACTCGTACATGCGCGATGTTGTGTGAAGGTGCTGGTATTGGGGCCTGGGGTGCGCTCCGTACTTACAATGTTGTGGTGGGGGTACGCTCCATGCATACGCGGGTGGGGGTACGTGTCGTACATACACGGTTGGGGTGGGGGTACGCTCCATGCATACGCGGATGTGGGTACGGGTCGTACATACACGGTTGGGGTGGGGGTACGCTCCATACGTACACGGGTGAGGGTACGAGTCGTGCATACACGGTTGTGGTGGGGGTACGCTCCATGCATACGCTTGTGGGGGTACGGGTCGTACTTACACTGTTGGGGTGGGGGTACGCTACATGCATACGCGGGTGGGGGTACGGGTCGTACTTACACTGTTGGGGAGGGGGTACGCTACATGCATACGCGGGTGGGGGTACGTGTCGTACATACATGGTTGGGGTGGGGGTACGCTCCATGCATACGCGGGTGGGGGTACGTGTCGTACATACACGGTTGGGGTGGGGGTACGCTCCATGCATACGCGAGTGAGGGTACGGGCCGTACATACACGGTTGGGGTGGGGGGTACGGTCCGTACATACACGGTTGGGGTGGGGGTACGCTCCATGCATACGCGGGTGGGGGTACGTGTCGTACATACACGGTTGGGGTGGGGGTATGCTCCATGCATACGCGGGTGAGGGTACGGGCCGTACATACACGGTTGGGGTGGGGGTACGGTCCGTACATACACGGTTGGGGTGGGGGTACGCTCCATGCATACGCGGGTGGGAGTACGTGTCGTACTTACACTGTTGGGGTGGGGGTATGCTACATGCATACGCGGGTGAGGGTACGGGCCATACATACACGGTTGGGGTGGGGGTACGGTCCGTACATACACGGTTGGGGTGGGGGTACGCTCCATGCATACGCGGGTGGGGGTACGTGTCGTACTTACACTGTTGGGTGGGGGTATGCTACATGCATACGCGGGTGGGGGTACGTGTCGTACATACACGGTTGTGGTGGGGGTACGCTCCATGCATACGCGGGTGGGGGTACGTGTCATACATACACGGTTGGGGTGGGGGTACGCTCCATGCATAAGCGGGTGAGGGTACGGGCCGTACATACACGGTTGGGGTGGGGGTACGCTCCATACGTACGCGGGTGAGGGTGAGGGTCGTACATACACGGTTGGGGTGGGGTTACGCTCCATACATACGCGGGTGAGGGTACGGGTCGTATATACACGGTTGGGGTGGGGGTACGGTCCGTACATACACGGTTGGGGTGGGGGTACGCTCCATGCATACGCGGGTGAGGGTACGGCTCGTACTTACACGGTTGGGGTGGGGGTTCGCTCCATGCATACGCGGGTGGGGGTACGGGCCGTACATACACGGGTGTACATACACGGGTAGGGATTCGACTCGTACATAGGAGGGCTGGGGGGTGTTGGGCGCGTATGCGGGCACATGTCTCCATGGTTGCTATGGGAGTTCGGTGCGGACGGTGTTTTTTCCATACGGTTGTAACATCGGACGCACGGGATGGATCGTAATTCCGCGGTCGGACTTTACTTTTCACATTTGTACGGTAAATCCTCCGGGGACATGTCGGACACATTTTCCGACCCGAGGACGTGTGGGGAATGATTCCCAATGCGATTCGTATGGACTTTTTCCCATGCGAATCGTGATTGCCAGTTTGTACGGCACTTGTACGATTCGTACGGTAAAAAGACCGGATATGAGTCGTACGGGGAATTTTTTTACCGGATCGTGATCGGCACCTAAGTGTACAATATGCTACAGATAGTACATTCGCCTACCAGGTTAAAAAACTAATAGCACTAGCATATGTACCTGTAACAGATGTAGCAGAGCACTATACTATTCTAATCGAAAGCCCCTATTACACAAGAAACGAACACAAACTAAGCAAACTCCTAGATTACTTTGAGGACACCTGGGTGGGAAGATTACACCGATCAGGGCATAGAAGACAACCAAAGTTCCACATTCCTTGGTGGAATGTCTACCTAAGTCAAATGAGATAAGGCAACCCCCTACAAGGTTAATTTCAGGTCGGGGAACAGAGAACAACGAACTATAATATACAGTATCCCTCTAGACCTATATTGCTTTTTGTGGGTTCACATGGAAAGAACACAACAACCTTATATATGTATTGGTTTTGTATCTTTTTTAATTTTTTTTATTTAATTATTTAATTTCTTTTTTCATTATTCTCACGTACAAGTAAAATTCATCTCTTTTTTTAAAACAAACATACACAAAAAAGGTTATTTTTCTCTTTATATGTACAAAGCTATTTGAACTATACAGAGATGTATAATAAACTTTACATGTACCTTGGCATTAGAGAGCCAAAGTTAGTGCAAAATAGGAAGAAAGATTTTTTTCACCAACATACAATTCTTAGCATTGGTTCAAAGGAAATCCCCACACCATTTACACCTCTAAACATTTCACATGCATATCACTATCATACATAGCATACACACTACCCACCCCAGAACCAACCAGCATACACAGAAAAACCAAACAGGGGTAAGCCGCTCAACCCTCTGATGCTGTGCTGAACGCTGAGGTGTGTCATACAAACTGGTCGACGCACGTTTCGATGGCTTAATCTTCTTTACATGCCATCTTCCTCAAGACCTGTTACTAAGCAATTTTGTAACGGGCAAGGATGGGGGAATACGTTTTCTGAAAGGAAATTATAAGGTATTAATATTTTTGCTTATAAATTACTGTTACCATGTTTACAACCCACAGGAGATTTCTCACATTGTCTCCAACATAAATGACTTAAAAAATTTTTTTTCATACGATCAAAAATAGCAACTGTGCCACTAAGTCGTGCTCTCGCTGAATAGGATAAGACCATGTCTGTGAGAACCCATCAAGGAAAGAATGAAAGAATGAGAGAGAAATATAAATTACTGAGGGCCACATTTCTTAAACAGGCATCTCATGTGTACCACGAGGCTTTATCTGTCTATACAGGTTATTAGTATCCTTCCAGGTATATTCATTCATCTTACTAGTTGTGAATGACGTGCCACCAATAAGGCTAGTTTCAGTGAAAGAAAACAGTACTATCTACCTGTTGGGTGTCGATGTTCTGGTCACGATAATTACTTTTTAAGTTTTCATTCGTGTGGTCACTGCTCCTGTCTGATTCTATATAACACTGTGGATAGGTACAAAAGACTGTTTGTTTTGCATATGAGCAATCTGTATATTTTGATTAACCTACTTTGTCCTGTGAGTATCCTCTACATTCCTCCTTATGTTCTTTCTTTTTTCCTTCTTTTTATGGGCCACAACGTTTCAGATATCTTCGTGGGGGTCAATAATGCCCACCTTTTTAATAGTCCTGATAACGATATGGATTTATTTTAAAGTTCAAGGTCGAGTGGTTCACAATGCAGACCATTTTGTCATTTTTGGGGCGTGTATTTCCTGCTAGTAAGGCATCACGATTATAATAACGAGCCCTCTTATAGGCAGATCTAATCAGACGTTTTGGGTAGCGACGTAATAGCAGTCTCTGTTTTAGATCTTCCCCATGTTTGTCAAAGTCCTTAATACTAGAACAATTTTGTCTGATTCGCAGAATCTCACCAAAGGGAATGGAGTCTTTTTGACAATTTGGGTGATAACTAGTATGTGACAAAATAGTATTCTTGGATGTTGGTTTCCTAAAGAAGTTGACAGAGATTTCACCCCCCTGTGCTTGGATGTTGATGTCCAAAAACTCTACTGATATAGTACTTCTATGGCAGGTGAATCTCAGATTCTCATCGCTGGCATTCAGCCAGTCAATGAAGGTGGTCAAAGTTTCTTCATCTCCACGCCAAATGAAAAAAATATCATCGATGAATCTGTGCCATTTTCGAACATTCTCATAGAACGGTGCTATTTCGTTAAAAATATGTTTTAGTTCATATTCACCCATGTATATGTTGGCTACACTGGGGGCACAAGATGCCCCCAAGCTGGTCCTTTTGATTTGATGATAGAGGCTCCCTCTCCTGTCTGATTTTGTGTAACGAGTTCTGTTCCGACCTCGGCCTCTCCCTAAAAAAGGCAGTGGAGCTTGGTAGTAAGGTTGGTAATCTCCACCCCTCCCTCTATATGGTCGTTGTCCCTGAAACGTATCCTCATAATTATTGGGGGCATCTCCTTCTGATTCCGATGAATTTATATCCGAGAAGGTAACCACTTTTCTCTTGTTGTTATACACATATGTATGTGTCTCGTTTTCATTTTGCCATTCTTGGTAATAATTGCCTCTTAGATATGGATATGCTTTTTTTTGGGTAAACCATTTTATATCCTTCTTAAGTTTTTCTGTTTTTTTCTTTATGATGTATTCCTCAAAATCATGTAATTCAGCATTCAGGCTGTCTAGTTTTAACTTGGCCTCCTCCACAACTGTACTAGCTTTAAGTTTGTCCTCTAGTTCTTGAATTTCTGTATTGAGAGCCGCGACTAATTCCTTCGCTGTTTCAATGATTAAAATCATCTAGTCTCTTGAGCATCTGTTACTTATATGAGACCATCTCTCTAGAAATTTACGCAATTCTACGAATAGTGTTGGAACATTACGAACTCGTAGACCCGATGGGATGACTCCAGCCCTGAGATACTCTAGCATAAATGTAGCATGGGATTCCATGAATAAATTAGGGACCTTTTCATTTATTTTTTGCCCTGGCTAGCACGTAATAAGGTATAGCGCATCACTTATCCTGAGCGGCAACATTTAACTGTTAACAGATGCCGTCCATGAAGGGAGCCTTGTACTAGCCTGGTGTATGATTCATGTTACTTGTATGATCTCTCTTGGATTATGATCTCTCCAAGCGTGAAAATCTAATCTCTATCCATATCGTTATCAGGACTATTAAAAAGGTGGGCATTATTGACCCCCACGAAGATATCTGAAACGTTATGGCCCATAAAAAGAAGGAAAAAAGAAAGAACATAAGGAGGAATGTAGAGGATACTCACAGGACAAAGTAGGTTAATCAAAATATACAGATTGCTCATATGCAAAACAAACAGTCTTTTCTGTATTGCCGAACACATTTCATTTAAAGTAAGGAAACAAGTAGTGTCATCTAACTTCTCACAAAAATACCTTTTGTCGTTATAAGCAGATACGAGATGACAGCATGAAGGCTGGTACCTCAAGTTGCACTTATTGAGATAAGATCCAGAACACTCATTGTGTGACAAACCAATCTCTTTGAATTTTGAGACTTAGAAGCAGTTTTCATCAAGGTACACAGTGTATATGTGAGTTTTGGATACATAAGATACCAAAATAACTGAAAATGAAATGTTTAGGTGTGTGTCTAACTACCGGTCATTTGTACCTATCCACAGTGTTATATAGTATCAGACAGGAGCAGTGACCACACGAATGAAAACTTAAAAAGTAATTATCGTGACCAGAACATCGACACCCAACAGGTAGATAGTACTGTTTTCTTTTACTGAAACTAGCCTTATTGGTGGCACGTCATTCACAACTAGTAAGATGAATGAATATACCTGGAAGGATACTAATAACCTGTATAGACAGATAAAGCCTCGTGGTACACATGAGATGCCTGTTTAAGAAATGTGGCCCTCAGTAATTTAGATTTCTCTCTCATTCTTTCATTCTTTCCTTGATGGTTTCTCACGGACATGGTCTTATCCTATTCAGCGAGAGCATGATTTAGTGGCACAGTTGCTATTTTTGATAGTATGTCATTTATGTTGGAGACAATGTGAGAAATCTCCTGTGGGTTGTAAACATGGTAACAGTAATTTATAAGCAAAAATATTAATACCTTATAATTTCCTTTCAGAAAACGTATTCCCCCATCCTTGCCCGTTACAAAATTGCTTAGTAACAGGTCTTAAGGAAGATGGCATGTAAAGAAGATTAAGCCATCGAAACGTGCGTCGACCAGTTTGTATGACACACCTCAGCGTTCAGCACAGCATCAGAGGGTTGAGCGGCTTACCCCTGTTTGGTTTTTCTGTGTATGCTGGTTGGTTCTGGGGTGGGTAGTATGTATGCTATGTATGATAGTGATATGCATGTGAAGTGTTTAGAGGTGTAAATGGTGTGGGGATTTCCTTTGAACCAATGCTAAGAATTGTATGTTGGTGAAAAAAATCTTTCTTCCTATTGTGCACTAACTTTGGCTTTCTAATGCCAAGGTACATGTAAAGTTTGTTATACATCTCTGTATAGTTCAAATAGCTTTGTACATATAAAGAGAAAAATAACCTTTTTTTTGTATGTTTGTTTTAAAAAAAGAGATGAATTTTACTTGTACGTGAGAATAATGAAAAAATAAATTAAATAATTAAATAATAAAAATAAAAAAAGATACAAAACCAATACATATATAAGGTTGTTGTGTTCTTTCCATGTGAACCCACAAAAATTAAAAGCAATATAGGTCTAGAGGAATACTGTATATTATAGTTCGATGTCTACCTAAGTACCTTAAATAAAAAAGCCAAAACCAATAATAGCGTTGAAGGATGGCATAATGCCTTCCTAGCAACTACAACCAGAGGAAAACCTACCCTACAAAACTCCTGGAAAGTATACAAAAAGAACAAAGCTACCAAGAATTACGGATGCAACAATCTGTAACTCTAATTGGCCCTAAATTAACTAAGCAAACTAAACAAATGTTTGAGCTACTACAAAGTCAGGTCAGCCTATACCCATCAACAAGAGGCCTAGACTACCTATTGGTAATAGCCAAAACCATCTTATAAAATACCTATCCACAGCTAATAAACTAAATTAGTTGACACAACAAACACTTACACAAATATATTAGTACTATATTTCCACAAATAATATGTAATTGTCATATACAATATTTATACATATATTAAATATATATATACAATTAAATATTATTTGTCAAAATATTATATATATAACAATGATTTATAATAACATTTCCCACCCAAACAATTAACAAAAAAGAAACTTACGATTGATTGAGCCATAGAAGATGAATGCCAACAAGTAATAATCCTTGCATTTGTCTGTCAATCCATGGTAATAATAAAAAATGTCCCCCAAAAAAATGCTAAAATTCAAGAGGTCCAATACAAATCCATCCTCGACAAATCCAATAACTCAAAACCCTCAAAAACGCGAAAAAGATATAAAAATTTTAAAAAAACGCTCCAGGAAATCCCGAAAAAAAACGTGTGATAACTTTATTACTTTTATCAAGTAAAACACACTTTAATAACAAACAAAACGAGTCTCTCTCTCCAGCATAACATCCAAACCCTGAAAAACCCGAAAATGTTTCAAAATAGTAAAAAAACGCTCCAGGAAATCCCGAAAATAAGTGTGATAACAATATTAGTTAAATCAATTAAACTACACCTTTAAAAAAAAAAACACGTCTTTCTCTCCAACGGAACATCGATGAAAATTAACCTGAAAAAAAATGGAAAACATACCCATCCACACAAATACACCCAAATACATTCTTAAAATACAATAAGATGAGTTTAAAACAACACATATTTACTCACATTCTTAACGATAAACACTATGTTTCAAACACTAAACCACGACACCTGACTAAAACACAACTAACACCTACAACACACCCAAAACACGACGAGCTAACAAGAAATACACTATATACATCGTAACTACACTTAAACATAAGTATTTTGTAACATATAATACTTAAAATTCCCCTTACCTTACTGAACGCGACGCAGCTTCCAACCGCGAGCTTCTCCACTCCAAAATGACCCAAAAGAACATTACGCGGTTATAAAATAGTCCCAGTGAAAAAAAAAAATCTGCTTAAATCCCTTAAAAATAAATAATACAGTGAAAAAAAGCATAGTAATGAACTGTAAATATTACAAAAAAAATATCTTAATCTTCAAAAATTATTTTGTAATTATTTGTACTTAATAAAATTATATTCATAATGAATATAAATACATATGTATTATTATTATAATTCATTACTTTGCTTTTATAACTCTACACATTATAAAAAATTCTTCATAATTAATGATTTTTTTTTAATAACACTTACCTGTTAAATTTTTTTTTTACATTATGTAAAAATGTTATAATTAATAATATTAATATTTCATATAATAATATTATTAATTAAATTTAGAATTACATGCCATAAGTATATACTTTTTTCAATTTGTAAATATTGTCAACAACACCATTATAATCTCAAATTATTATTCTGAAATAAAATAGCCAATGATTTATTGTATGTATAAATGCTATAAAACATTTTCTAGAGAAATACTCTAAATATCATGTTTTTCTGACAATTGTTAAAAATGTTTATTTTGTAAATGATCAACACTTATATTATAAAATGTGATTATATCAAGAAATGTTGTTTTCCTTAAAACATTACATAAATTATGAAAAAATATTATTTTCATTAAGTCTACTAATGTATACTCCATTCTGTAAATAAAAATAACAAAAAAATGTGTCTACTTTCTTCCACAAAAATAAAGCTTGTTCAAAAAAATAAAAGTCTTTGTTATTTTGTAAAAGATTTATTAGTATATCATGTTTTGCTAACATATATTTTTAAATAATTGTTTTTTTAAATATTCTAATAAATAACTATTTTCAATTATTCAAAAATAAAATATACTTGATTGACACAATACAAATACATACTAACTCCACATAATATACATATCTTATAGTAATAAAATTAGAATTAAATATGTTATAATATTTCTACAATTAATAATATAAATTGTTTAAATCCCCAAAAATGTCCATACACATAATATAAATCTTAAAGTCAGGGAAGGTGGTGTACACTAACCCTATATAATTTACTGATCCCACTCCAGTTAGGTTAAAGTCAGTTAACATGCTGGACACTAACCATATATAATTGACTATTCCCACTCCACTTAACATAAACTCAAGAAAGTTGCTGGACACTAACCCTACATAACTTAATATTCCCACTCCAGTTATGTTAAAGTCAGGGAAGATGATGTACACTAATCCTATATAATTGACTATTCCCACTCCAATTACATAAAAGTCAGGAAAGGTGCTGGACACTAACCCTATAAAATTTACTATTCCCACTCCACTTAACATAAACTCAAGGAAGGTGCTGCACACTAACCCTATATAATTTACTATTCCCACTCCACTTAACATAAAGTCAGGTAAGTTAATGGACACTAACCCTATATAATTTAATATTCCCACTCCAGTTAGGTTAAAATCATGGAAACTGCTACACACTAACCATACATAATTTACTAATCCAACTCCACTTAATATAAAGTCAGGTAAGGTGCTGAACACTAATCCTATATAATTTACTATTCCCACTCCAGTTAACATAAAGTCAGAGAAGGTGCTGGGCACTAACCCTATAGAATTTACTATTCCCACTCCAGTTAACATAAAATGATGGAAGGTGCTGGACAGTAACCCTATATAATTTACTATTCCCACTCCAGTTAACATAAAGTCAAGGAAGGTGCTGCACACTAACCCTATATAATTTACTATTCCCACTCCACTTAACATAAAGTCAGGGAAGATGCTGGACACTAACACTACATAATTTACTATTCCCACTGCAGTTAACTTAAAGTCAGGGAAGGTGCTGGACACTAACCCTATAGAATTTACTAATCCAACTCCAGTTAACATAAGATGATGGAAGGTGCTGGACAGTACCCCTATATAATTTACTATTCCCACTCCAGATAACATAAAGTCAGGGAAGGTGCTGGACACTAACCCTATATAAGATACTATTCCAACTCCTTTTATAATAAAGTCAGGAAAGGTGCTGGACACTAACCCTATATAATTTACTATTCCCACTCCAGTTAACATAAAGTCATGCAAGGTGCTGGACACTAACCCTATATAAGTTACTATTCCAACTCCATTTATATAAAACTCAGAAAAGGTGCTAAACACTAACCCTATATAATTTACTATTCCCACTCCTGTAAAAATAAAGTCAGGGAAGGTGCTGGACACTAACCCTATATAAGTTACTATTCCCACTCCACTTCGGTTAAACTTAAGGAATGTTCTGCACACTAACCCTATATCTAACTTACTATTCTCACTTCACTTAACATTAAATCCAAGAAGGTGCTGCACAGCAAATATATACAGTTTACAATTCCCACTGCAGTTATTTGATAGTTAGGGAATTTGCAGAACATTAACCATATACATGTGACTATTCCCACATAATTACTTTTTTTTTGTGGTAATATACTGTTCAGTAAACATATATAAATTATAATTCACAACCCCAACATTATTCATTTATATAGAAATACAATACTATTGAAATTAATAAAATATCATTTAGAGTACATCACTATATTCCAATGTAAAACATACTATTTACTACTCTATTATTTTGTTATTTGTAATCTATAATTATAAATATTACATATTTTTATAAAATATAGAGCCACCTTTATCCCTTTTTTACCCATTATCCCACTCCTATAACTATGGTGCCGATTCCGATCCTGGAAACATTTCCCCCGTCCGAATTGAATCTGGATTTTTTTCCGTCCGAATCGTACAAGTAGCGTACAAACTGCCAAGTACGATTCGCATGGGAAAAACTCCATACGAATCACATCGGGAAAATTTCCCCACACGTCCTCGGGTTGGAAATTGTGTCCGACACATTCCCGGACGATTTACCGTACGAATCGGAAAAATGAAGTCCGACCGCGCAAGTACGATCACTCCCGTCCTTTCGATTTCACAACTGTATGGAAAAAACACAGTACGGACCGAACTCCCATAGCAACCATGGAGACACGTGCCCGCATACGCGCCGAACACCCCACCACAGACCCCGCATGTACGCGCAAAACGCCCCCCGGCCGCGGATGTACGCGCCGAACCCCCACCAGTGTATGCATGGAGCGTACCCCCACCCATGTATGCATGGAGCGTACCAACTCCCCACCCGTGTATGTACGGACCGTACCCCCACCCGTGTATGTACGGACCGTACCCCCACCCCACCCGTCTATGGTCGGACCGTACCCACACCCCACCCGTGTATGTACAGACTGTACCCCCACCCGTGTATGCATGGAGCGTACCATTTCCCCACCCGTGTATGTACCGACCGTACCCACACCCCACCCGTGTATGTACGGACCGTACCCCCACCCGTGTATGCATGGAGCATACCAACTCCCCACCCGTGTATGTACGGACCGTACCCACACCCCACCCGTGTATGTACAGACCGTACCCCCACCCGTGTATGCATGGAGCATACCAACTCCCCACCCGTGTATGTATGGACCGTACCCCCACCCGTGTATGCATGGAGCGTACCAACTCCCCACCCGTGTATGTACGGACCGTAACCCCACCCGTGTATGTACGGACCGTACCCCCACCCGTGTATGCATGGAGAGTACCAACTCCCCACCCGTGTATGTACGGACCGTACCCCCACCCGTTTATGTACGGACCGTACCCCCACCCGTGTATGCATGGAGCGTACCAACTCCCCACCCGTGTATGTACGGACCGTACCCCCACCCGTGTATGTACGGACCGTACCCCAACCCGTGTATGCATGGAGAGTACCAACTCCCCACCCGTGTATGTACGGACCGTACCCCCACCCGTGTATGTACGGACCGTACCCCCACCCGCGTATGCATGGAGCGTACCAACTCCCCACCCATGTATGTACGGACCGTACCCCCACCCGTGTATGCATGGAGCGTACCAACTCCCCACCCGTGTATGTACGGACCCTACACCCAGCCCCCCCTGTATGTACGGTGCGAAACACCACCACCGATGGACGGTGCGGACCAACACCCAGCCCGTGTTCGTACTCACCCTACCTCAGGCCCACACACGAGCACCCTCACCCAACATCGGACATGTACAAGTCGTACTAAGCCATAGCAAAGGACAGCACTGTACAACAACATGGCCCATGTACGCACCGTTCAGACGCAAAAAACACTCCTACTGAACCAGGACAAACCAAAAAAACACAAGGAGAGTCAATTCGAGGCACACAATACCACAAAACATATCCAACAAGGCCAAATCCATCCTATACACTGACCAGCAACTGACAAACAGCTAAACAGAGGCCCTAACCACTACCACTCCTTATAACACACCCACCCAAAGTTCAAACACAGCCACACCAACAAATGGACCAATAAAAAGGCCCAACACACACAAACTATGATCCTTTGCAACAGATCCACTGCTGCCAGACAACGCACTGCACCATACTTAAACCATCAATACACCTTACACTTGCACTCCTTCACACAACCACCATCACAAACACACCCTCATCACATTCACACACACACACCTGCACAACCACACTCACACACCCACAACCACCCACACCCCCACAACCATCCACACCCACACCCCACACCATGCCCACTAACAAGAATCCAAAGTTCACAAAGGACGAGCTGGAGGTCCTTGTTGACGAAATCATCAGAGTCGAGCCACAGCTCTTTGGAACATTGGTCAGACGGACCAGCATATCCGAAAAATCTGCCATGTGGGAGAGGATAGTCAATTCCGTGAATGCTGTTGGGGCCACCAGAAGGACCAGGCATGAGTGCCAAGCCAGGTGGTACGATCTGCGGAGGACGGTCCGCCGCAAAATGACGGACAACCACAACCAGGCCAACATCACTGGAGGAGGTCCGTCCCGCAGACCGGTACACTACCATCCCTGGGAGGAGAAGGTGATGGCCACGCTGCCGCCGTTGGGAGTAGACGGACTAGAAGGAGTCCGAGAGCCTGGTGAGTACACAAACAACTCACCTCACATGGGGGGAACGCCATACACAACCCAAATACCAATCATGCACGCAACCCCACCAAAGCCAGCACCGGACACAACCACACTCCAAAAACACACACATGCCACTAGCGCCTCCATGCCCCATGCCCCAAGCAAGGCCATGCCAAGTAACAGGCCACACAAAACACCAACACAAGACATGATGTCCCCGATGCCGTGAGGGTGGGCCTCAAAACTAACATAGAGCAACTCTGAAGCACACAACAATGCCCTCAGCCCATATGGCTTAGGGCACAGCCATACAAACATTGTGTCCCCACACAGTACTGTTTTGCCTGCTAATGGTGGCCGCGTTGTAGGACGACATGGGTATGAAGGCACAATTTGCACATAACAGCAGCTAATGAAGACGCAGCACACTGAAAGAGTGTCAGCACACACTGCCACAGCAGCAGCGCAGACTCAGACACTCCGCCCAATGGGTGCCAGCGGAGGAGAAACAAACCCACATGAACAAGCCAATGGCCTTTGAAAGACCTGCAAACTGTGTGTGCCCAGGAAGCTGGGCTGAGGTGACAGAGGGTGACACACAGAGGGAGGGAGAGGGGCAGAGAGAGGGACAGAGACAGAGGTGGACACGGGGAGACAGACAGAGGGAGGGAGGAGGCTGACAGAGGGAGGGAGAAGGGGAGACGGACAGAGGGAGGAGGCTGATAGAGGGAGGGAGAAAGGGAGATAGAGGAAGACGGACAGAGGGAGGAGGCTGACAGAGGGAGGGAGAAAGGGAGATAGAGGGAGACGGACAGAGGGAGGAGTCTGACAGAGGGAGGGAGAAAGGGAGATAGAGGGAGACGGACAGAGGGAGGAGGCTGACAGAGGGAGGGAGAAATGGAGACGGACAGAGGGAGGAGGCTGACGGGAGGGAGAAAGGGAGATAGAGGGAGACGGACAGAGGGAGGAGGCTGACAGAGGGAGGGAGAAAGGGAGACAGAGGGAGATGCACAGAGGGAGGAGGCTGACAGAGGGAGGGAGAAAGGGAGATAGAGGGAGATGGACAGAGGGAGGAGGCTGACAGAGGGAGGGAGAAAGGGAGACGGAGGGAGATGGACAGAGGGAGGAGGCTGACAGAGGGAGGGAGAAAGGGAGACGGACAGAGGGAGGAGGCTGACAGAGGGAGGGAGAAAGGGAGACGGACAGACGGAGGAGGCTGACAGAGGGAGGGAGAAAGGGAGACAGAGGGAGACCAAATCACCCTTGGGTGGTGTGGCCATGTCCGCTCATCATCAGGTGGACTGTGTGCATGTAGACAAGGTTTGGCAGTGCGTGAAACCCCCTTCAACCTTTGATAAATACTGGGCCATGTGTCAATCTGTGCACGAGTACATCCGTGCTGCAGGCACAAATAGCACCTTACACCCAGTATACCCACCCACTGTGTATGTCAGAACCCTGTCACAAATTGTTAAGTTACCTACCTGCATTCTCAAATAGCATGGAAAAAACAACATATGGCCATGTACAGTGCAACACGTAAGGCGGCTCTGCATGGCTTGCTACGCCCGCTCACTACACTGCTGACTGCGTTCCCAAAAGATGCATCAACTAAGATTGTGTCACACATAGGTAAAGTGTCGAAAGCTGTGGCCAAGGGACATACCCATGCACAAGTGCACTGTGAGAGGAATGCTAGCCAAATCCAACCACCCAGAGGAACTGTGCAAATCAAAAATGAATGAAACATGGATGTCGCATGTAACACAATTAACACTGTCCCTCTCACACACAGGTCAACGTCGTCGATCTCCCCCCAACACTGGGGGGGAAGACTCACAGGACCAGGCTCTGCGTGAAGAGGACCCCACCGGCAGCGACGACTCTCACCACTCCGTGGATGACCCAGACCAACCTGGCCCCTCTGGTGTCCAACCACCTGCAGCACCTGCGTCAGGTACAACTGTGCCAACCACCACCCCCATTCCTGCCACATCCCAGGAGACACCCAGGAGCCCTGCCCGCACACAACAACACAGCCAGTCTGTCCAGGAGGGACAAGGTTCTCCGGGCACCCAGGAGGAGGCAGGCGACACCGCAAATGCCATCCCTCAGGGGTCCCGCAGACCCGATGTGCCCACAACGGCAGGCCAGGCGCAAGTGGGCAGGGGTGGTGGGAGTTGAGGACGGCGGAGGCGCGAACCTGCCCAGTTGGCTCAGGACCCGGCTATGTCACACGTCGGAAACATCCTGGACGCATACCGGCGTGACTCCAGAGGCATCGACCAGGTAGTGGAGACCCTCGATGAGATGAAGACCCTGCAGGTCGAGCATCATGCCAGTCATCTACAACACCATGGACGGATGGAGGCAAGACTGGCAGAGCTCCTGGCGGTGCACAGGGACGTGAGCCAATCACTCCGTCAGATCGCCCAAAGCCTGGCAAACCCTCCCTGTGCCACCAGGCGTAGACCAGCACCAGAAACAGGGAGGGAGGGAGGAGGAGGAGGATTCATCTGACGGAGCGTCCCTAGCATCGTCAAGGCCTGCTTCTGAGGGTCCCCACAGGAAGGTGGGTCGTCCACGCAAAAGACCGTGAGAGTCAGCGGAACATCACCATCTCACAGGTCACCTGGCCTGGCACCTGTCCCTCTGGCCCAACAGCAGCACAGCAGCAACTGACATTCTCTGCCACATGGCCTTGCTGGTCACTGTCTGACCAATGTTGACAAAGACTGTGGCACAGACTCTGATGACTTTCAATGGCAGGATACCAACTCCCCCTGTGAACTTTGGATTCTACACTCCCGCCAAGCACCTCTTGTCACCCCCCCCAAACACGTACCTCAGCACCAATAAAAATCATCACAATCACAAGATGATGCCGTCAGTTTGCATTATTCCACTGCATGTGTGTGTTGTAAAGTCAAACCATGCCTGATTTCAGAAGTAACTCCAAACATCCATACCCTGGGGTCTGAGTCTGGCACAGGACACACATGGGTCACAATGTACCATCCAAGACAGACATGGAGCACCATACTCACCCGTGATGGGCCCAACCAGCTGAGGGGGTGCCCGCACAACTGTGCCTACAGACCTATTTAGAAGAGCAACAGTCATGCGCAGAGGTCAGGGATCGTGTGGAGTGTCCTGGGGTGGGAGTCCCAGGTATGTGTAGACACGTGGCAGAACCATGTCCTGCATGCTTGAGTCAGGTGGATGTGGAGAATGGTGGGCCAGCCAAGGTTGGATGCATGGAGATGGCACAATTGGGTGTTGGATCACAGTGCCACAAGGTTGTGTTGTGGTTGTGGGCTGCATCCTGAGTGTGTGCGTGGATTGAGAAGGTCATCCTGTAGCTGGCAGTGATCCACTCCCCCCCCATCTCTGTTTGACGTTGATGTGGCCTGGTCGCCGGATGTAGTAGCAGAGCTGTGCAGATGCACCCTGGATGTGGACAAGTATCATGGGATTTCTAACGCACATGTCCATAGAGTGCAGGGTAGGATTAGACACGGATGTCGTAGTTGACCTGGGGGATGGTCTCCCTCTTGCCTTGAGGTGGATGGAACTGGGGATCTTGTGCATAATGCAGAGTGTGCTGCCGCATGAGGCACAGATGCTGCTGATCAGCATAGCACATGTCAGCAAGTAATCCATGATGAACACCAGCTCGTTTGCGTGGACACTGGGTGCCCTTGCTGCAGGGCCTGCAGCAGCATGCGCCATGTCAAGGAAACAATGCCACAAGTAGCACACAAAGACAAGGATCTCAGGAAGGAACTATGCAAAAGGTGTATGTCAAGGAAGGAATGTCTGGTTCAACATGGCACACACACTCACAATGGATTCACATGCAGCACAGTGGCCGTCGTGGAGACTGACATGCCACAATACCTACACAGCCATGGACATCATGCACAATACAGAATCTAATCCCTGACAAACAGCTTGCATGGTGCTACTCTACACATAGACTCATATGCACCATCTCTGAGAACAATGCCAGACATGCCGCATGCACAGTGGCAACAGACCACCATTGACAGAGATGAGGCACCTTGGAGGCAGAGGGACACCTTTATTACTCATGTGTGTCGGAATGCTAATGCAACTCTGTCAACACATACACAGGTCATGTGGATGAACACGTGGGACCAACACTGGCACCCCCCTTACCACCACATATGCTGGAAATCCATGGCACTGGCACACAAGTGACGGGTTACAGCTAAACACCCCCTGCTGCTCACGGAGAGGCTGCTATACACCATTGAGCCCCTAATGGGGAATTCACACACCATGTCAACCCGGGGCAACCCGTATGTTTCCGAGGGCAGTGTTACACACATTGATGGCTCCATCACAATCCACAATCCCATTACAGATGACTGTCACCAAGTCTGACCATCAATTCAGGTGAATTCTGCTCCATGTCATGTGCTCCATGGTGATTCTACATGTATGTAAAGTATCCAAACATGAACAGGAGCAGTGCACACACATTCAAAACAAATACCACTCCCAAAAAGCCGTGCTGCATCCCTTACCCGAAGGAGATTTTCGAACTTGTCCGTGCATGTAACGCTGATTCAGCACATGTTGCCGTGTTCATGAGGAATAGCAGGAGCACAACAATGCCACCAGCAGACAGCATGCGCAAGTACCTGTGGATGGGAGACACACCAGAAGTCAGCCAAAAGAAGCACATCCGCATGCATGTGCATGTACTCGACACGTATTAGGTTGTCAACATGCTAGGTGACAATGATGACTCTGGAAAAACATTCTTCTATTGCACAATCACTCGAGTGACACATCCAAACACACCTCTGACTCACTTGGAAGACATGCAGATGGACACACACATTGCAACACTTGCCACACACAGCCCAATGCGTGCACACTCAGACACTGGAACTCACCACTAAGCAAAGAAGTTGCGTATGAGCCGACTCCGCATGTCCTCTACCGCCTCCTCCTCCTCCACATCACTTGCCTCGTGACCAAGCCCTTCATCCTCCACGGGTGGATGGTCCTGCTCATCTGGATCCAGGATGAGTGGCACAGCTTTCTCCACTGCCATGTTGTGCAGCATGCAGCACACGAGGAATATCTTGCAGACCTTCACCGGTGCATATGGGAGTGTGCCACCGGTCTTGTGGAGGCAACAGAATCGGCTCTTCAGGAGGCCAAACGTCCTCTCTATCACTCGCCTGGTCCGCCCATGGGCGTTGTTGTAGCGGTGATCGGCAGCCGTGCTGGGGTTGCGGAGAGGCGTGATCAGCCATGGCATGTTGGGATAGTCAGCGTCCCCTACATGGAAACATCATGGACAAGAGTGGGTCAGGAGAAGCAGTAAGACAGGAAGATGACGTTAAATACAGGACTGCCAGAGTATACCCACCAACAATACATGCTCGTTCGTTGCGCAGCTGCAGCATCATCTCAGGCACCCTGCTACGCCTCATGATGTACGCATCGTGTGCTGATCCTGTAAAACGAGACAGACATGTGAAATCACCATGTTGGCAAGACACACCGCAAGGGCATTAATGGAGTGGTAATGCTTGCGGTTACGGAAGGCTACCTCCTGTGCCTGTGGTGGTACCAAAGCCACATGTGTTCCATCTATGGACCCAATGACATGGGGCATCCCTCCCAGGGCATAGAACTCATGCTTGACAGCTGTCAACTGCTCAGGAGTTGGGAATTTAATGAACTCATCCAGGTGCTCCAACATGGCCTCTAAAAAATCATGCAGAACACGGCTGAACATGGTTTGGGACATGCCACAGACATGGGCAATGGTATGTTGAAAGGTACCCGTGGCCAAGAAATGTAGGGCTGCCATCACCTTCATCTTGGGTGTCAGTGCAGTAGAATACCTGTGTAGCGGTTGGAGGTGTGGTGCCAGCCGTTTTGTCAGGTCCTCAATCAAGCGTTGGGGGAAGCGGTAGCGGCGTATACAGGGCAATACACATATGCTACATACATCGTCAGGTCTGTGCAATATGCCCTGGACACGTATGGCAGGCATGTGACACTCCTACCAAGAGCCAGCTACAAACGTTGATTCTCAACCTCAATATGCCATGCCATGAAACTAGCTGTGGGCCAATGTAAGTGAGCAGGCAGACACATTACAGGAGTTACAGACATCCAAATATGTGCAGAAGAAGGATGTTTATTGTACAGACAGGTTGCGGAACACTAGAGGCACAGGTCACATGTCATAGAATCAGGACAGACTACACACCTTGCCATGAAGGATTACATGTCAAGACTGATCACACATACATTGAGAGTATGCAGATATGTCCTTGTTTTGCAACTCCGTGTCGATGCATACATACACACCTAATGTCGGATTACACATGTGTGCTGGTGTGCGTAACAGTGTGCCATGCCCATCTACACACAGACACATGTTGGTTGCAGCAACTGCAGAGGCATTTGACCAAACACCTACAGCAAACCTATGGGAACACATGACACACACATGACATAGCTACAGCGTGCAACGCGGGCATTCACTTGTCAGGGGTAACATTCCGTGTACCTGGCATCAGGGGACATTTACGGGTGTCGGTGACTGTGCCATGCCAGTGACGCATGGCCCACCAAGTCAGTACTACATGCACACATGTCAAAGGAGTGAAGGGGATGTGTGGCACATAGGGCACCATCACACCTGACGTGTACACAGCTCATCATACTGTAATTAGCTTCACACCTCAGGAGTATGGTGCCACATCACAGCCTGACCCACCTGTGCCCGACACATGTAGTACTGCACAGACGACGCCTTGATGTCCAGCCTTGCCCATGTATGACAGCTCAATTCATTCCTGTGTGCCGCCTGTCACCACTGTCAGGTGTGAATCCCACCGTACATACGCTCCGAGGGCGTGTGTGGGGTCCCTATCACTATGGTGGGGCTGGCGTATGCGTACGCCATAGTGATACGGTCCCTATCACTATGGTGGTGCTGGCGTATGCGTACGCCATAGTGATGCGGACCGTACACGCATGTGTGTACGGTCCGGACTATTATGGCGTACACGTACGCGAGCACCCCTATAGTGATAGGGACCGTACACACGCGTGTGTATGGTCCCTATCACTATGGGGGTGCTCGCGTACATGTACGCCATAGTAGTTCGGACCGTACACACGCGTGTGTAGGGTCGGTCCGTATCACTATGGCGTACGCATACGCCAGCACCACCATAGTGATAGGGACCCTACACACGCGTGTACGGTCCGTATCACTATGGCGTACGCATTCGCCAGCACTCTCATAGTGATGGGGACCGTACACACGCGTGTACGGTCCGTTGGAATGCATTTGGGGTGCCCTAGGGCTGTGGAACGTACCGTACCTGTGTTGTGACATAGGATTGACATAGGGGACACATGAGGGACAAGTATAGGGGCCTAAATGCATGCTGGTTGTCATGGAGACCGAGTTCCAGGTTTGAATTTTGCATCATGTGGCCAGCAGAAGTCGGTTGGAGACAATATACTTTGTTGCAATGTGGTTGTTGACATTACATCATGCTCAATTTTAAAACCATGCAATGCCTGTCACTGGGGTAGTTTTAAAATGATTGGAGGACACGTAGGATGCAAATGTGACTGAGCCAATCACTCTGTACTCCTGTAAATGAAACAGGCCAGCAAGGAAGGTATAAGGCAGCCAGGTCCCTTGAGGGAGCACTTGCCTGCACATCCTTTCATTCCACAACACTGCTGCTGCTTGTCATTCCTCTGGCACCATGTCCAGGTCTGTGGAGAGGGCCCAGCCATTCACCATGGAGGAGAATATGGCGTTGGTGGATGTGATCCTCCCACAGTACACCATGCTGTATGGTCGACCAGGGGAGCAGGTGAGTGCAGACTCCACTAGCTTAAACTGTGCCCCTTTTTGTGACTGTGACTTCTGGCATTGTGTCCAGGTGTGACAGACATGTAGGGTTCTTCATAGTGGTTCCCAGGGGGGGGAAGGGCTCGTGTCTCCCATGCAGAGCATGCTGTAGTTCCTGTGTGCACAACGCACTAGCATGGTGCTTACTGTGACGATCACTGCATGGTGCATGCCGCTTTCGGACTGCCTAATCCTCCTGGAAATGTTGTTTCTACTTTCCTGATGTGAGTCTGTGCTCCCCCCAGGGTGACAGGTGCCAGGACCCACAGATGTGTGTCTGTTCAGTGTACCTGTGGTGAGAGTGTCCAAATGATGTGATCGTCCCCTGGACATTGGTGTGTGTGTGTGTGTGAGTCCCCTGTCATGTGGGTGTGTGCATATGTGGAGTGTTGCACCCCAGCTGCATGTGGGATGGATACACCCTGCCCATCTGATGTGAGTAGGGAGCTGTGCTGGATGTCTGCCGTGCTGAGACAGCCTCACATCTGTGACACCCCCAGTCTAGTGGCACATGTGCAGAGTGAGGTTTGTAGCGGCAGTTGCCAATGCCAGGTGATTGTTCAGTGCCTGTGTATGTCTGTGTACTCTGCTGAGGTAGCGTAAGTGGGCTGGGGCATGTGACTGCTTAGGGGTACTGTTCAGATTCCTGTTGTAGCTTGGGATGCACAGTGTGAGCCTGCATCATTGATTGTGTTGCACCCCTCATGCCACCTGTGTACTTTCAATGGCACCTACTGCATTTGCCCATTCCCAGGAGGATGATGTCACTATGACAAAGGTGCAATGAGTTGGCTGCATACTATGGCCAGTTCAAACATGCATAATTTGTAATATGTGTGTCTCTGTATCATTGATAAGGTGGATTGATGTATTGTCACTTTTGCATCCTCACAGGTAGGCGTCTGTGCCAAGGGGGAGATCTGGAAGCAAGCCGTCAGTGCCGTGAGGAGGACGGAGGGTCGGAAGCGGCGCCTAGCCCAGGTGAGGAAACGCTGGCAGGACATCCGGTGCTGGACGCGGAGGATCGCACAGGTCCTGCTGGGGGACTCACCTGTGAGCCACAAAAACCGTGGGCGCCGGCGTCTGACCCACATCAATAAGCGTGTGCTGGCGGTGGTCTTCCCTGACTTGGATAGGCGCCTAGCGGAGAAGCAGCAGCAGGAAGGGGGTAGGTACATGTGTGTTTGTTGTGTGTGACCAGCTTTTGGAAGTGTGCAGTTGCATGGATACACTGCCAGGGTTTGAATGTGCAGTGCATATCCTGTTCTCCATAGTAAAGCGGTGCTGTTCTTCCTCCCTTCCCCTCCTTGCCATGTGTTCCCTGGTCTGTGTGTAGTCACTCTTGCACAAGGTCATCTAGGCTGGCAGTTACTCCAAGTGCCCAATGCTTGCAGCATCATGTGTGGGGGTGGTGTGTAACAGGTTTTTGCACATTGCCTGTGCCCTGGCCAGTTCTGTCATTGTGGGGTCCATGTTAGTTGGCACTGATGCTGAGTCCCGACATGGGAGTGTGTGTTTCATGTGTACTGCCTTACTGCCTGCATGTCGAATGTTGTGCCCTCTGACATGATGTGCTTGAGTGTGAGATATGCATAGTGCAGGGATGTTGGCTTGTGTTCCAGTCATATCCATCCAGGGCCATGGAGTAGTGTGGCCACTACAGTCCCCTGGGGCACCTTTTCCTAGGTATCATGTGTGTCATCAGACAATGTGGACATTCCCTGTGTCTTCAGCATAGTTTGGGCCCTGTGGCATAGTACCCTGGCCTCATTTGTATTCACGTATACTGTGCTACATGTGTCCACTGTACAGGGTGACCTAATTTAGCTGGTGCATACTCACAGGGGCCAGTGCCTGTGTGTCTTGGTACAACTATCTGATGATGGTTGTTTGTCAGTGATTTATGTGGACAGGCACACCAGGGGTAGTTTGTGTGCGATCAGAATTAATTGCAGGCCATGTGTTTTCATCCCAGACTAAGAGGTGTAAGTACTTCCTCTGTCTCAATCACATTGTCTCAGGTAGGGGGGGGTTGGTGCGGGCAAGGCCTACATGTCCAAACCTGAAGTCTCCTTTCTTGGTCTGGCCAGTGTGTGATGTTTGTGTGGCCAAACACTCAAGGTGCAGTGCCCCAGTCATGTTGGCCATGGATTTCAGTATTACCTTTGCAGCATGTCCCAAGAGTTGATAGACATGGTTCCTGCTCATCCCTTTCTTGGCTACGCTCTGTGTCGCTGATGCTGTGCTAGATTGTCCCCAGAGCCTGGCTCCTCTGTACAATTTGATATCAAGTTATTTACTATTGTGTCATGCTCTCCATATTTTAACAGTGGCATGGTGGGTCAACAAACTGTGTTGCAGGGACTACATATGTACCTTGTATTGTAGATGTTACTCTTGTTGCTTTTCAGGCTATGCACTGTGACCTATGTAGAGTTGACTCATGTGACATATGTATACAGGTGTCTGATTTCTCCTGTCTCTTCACCTTGCCCACAGCATCGTCGGGGGACTACGAGGGAGACACTGGCACGGACCGTGAGGAGGGAGCGAGCACCAGTGCCAGCAGTGCTGAGTTGGCTGGCACATCGAGTGGCACGGAGGCCGACGGGGGTGCAGCGGAGGACCTGTCCAGTCAAACCACCACCGACTATGACGCTGACGGGTCCGAGGCTGAGCACTCCGAGGGGGTGGAGGCTGCTCCCACAGCTGACACCAGCACTCCATCACTACCCGCCCCCTCCATTCCGATCACCGGCCTCCCACTTGCTCGTGTCCCTTCCCGCCGTGCTAGGTCACCACGTGTCTCCTTCTTGCCAGGCACCGCACCCCCTGCCCCTGTCTCCACTGCTGCCACCAATGCAGAGTCTGTGGACATCCTGCGGCAGTTGCAGGTTGGTCAGACTGCGATGCTTAATGTCCTCCATGGCCACAGCCGAGTGCTCAACCAGATGGAGGCATACATGGAGGGCATTTCAGCTGCGCAGTCTGACCAACGCAACTTGCTGAGGTCCATAGACTCGACACTGACTGCAGCAGTGGGTCTCCTGCAGCGCTACATTCCCCCCCTACCCCTGAACCATCCACACTTCCCACTCCCATGCCTGTCCAAAGCACACCCAGACGTCCCCATGCACGCACACCACCAGACACAGGCACCACACCACCAGGGAAGGCAAAGCGCACACCTCCTGGCACGCACACACAGGGTGAAGTAGGCACACCCACTGGGTCGGGGGGGAAACGGAAGACACGCAGCCAGAGTGGGAGTCCACATTCCTCACGACCACCACCCTCCAAATCCACTCCCCTCAGCTCTCCTGGCCAGGATTCCACCAAAGACTCCTTCATGGCCGCTCTGTCCCTGAGCCCCAAAGTGACACCACCCCGCAAGCGGTCAAAGGAGTCCCCGGTCAGGATAGTTGAGTCCCCCCCCTGTCCACACCCTCCCCCAGTAGCGCTGCGACCCATCCCTGCGACACCCCCCCCTCATTGGGGCCTGTGGTTCCTTCGGGTGCAGGGGAGACGCTGGGCGACCTGGCAGTAGTGTGCAGCGCCGTGCTCAAATCCACCTTTGGCGCTGCCCCACCCCCTGTGTTGGAGTCGTCCGTCCCTGCACCCACAACACCTACCCTTGCCCCTTCTGTCCCTGCGGTGCCTGGTCCTTCCCCCCCACATGATGCCCCCCCCCTGTGGATGACAAGGGAGTCTGAACTGTGCAGGCAAGCTAGGGGACACGCATCCCAATGTGTCCCCATCCTGGATTGGAACTATGGACTGCCCTATGGGCCTTGTGCATATGGAACTCTTCATACAATTCATTTTAGAACATTGCTGAATAAAGCGATTTTATTTTCCTTTGCACACTACTGCTTTTCTGGCATTGCTGTTGGTGGTGCTGCTCCATGATCTGGGGTGGCGATAATGTGTTAGGTGTCTGGGATATGTTGTAGTGTGCTGTTCGTGGGGTGGACACTGTTTTCTGTGTGCCATCACACGGTATTTGCTATCAAACTTTGCTCATGTAAGCTGTTACTGCATGGTGACATTGTCCCAAGGTGTGTACCTTCCTCTGTGGACCCTGACATCTTCCCTGCAGGGTGTTGTGAAGACATTTGTGCAGTGCTGTGTCTACATTTGCTGGGTGTGTGACGGACCCCTTCAACTTTGGCCATGCATGCTGGGCAAGGTCTCCACCTGCATCATTTGTGTCATCCTTGGGGGTCACTGTACTTGTGACTGGAGTATATTGACAGGACTTCATGTGTACATGTTACCTTTTCCGCACTATGCATGTGTGTACTCCCAGCCTCACAAACATGTGTTTCGTGTTCTGCTGGGTCTTTGAGCACCTGACTGACAATTGTGGGCATTGTATCTGTGTGTACTCAACCCCTTTCTTTCCATGGGCACAGCTGGGAGGACTCTGCACACACCCCTCCTATGTCTGGGCACTGCTGGGAGGACTCTGCACCCACCCCTCCTGCGTCTGGGCACTGCTGGGAGTGATAGGCACACACCCCTCCTGTGTCTGGGCACTGCTGGGAGGACTCTGCACACACCCCTCCTGTGTCTGGGCACTGCTGGGAGGACTCTGCACACACCCCTCCTGCATCTGGGCACTGCTGGGAGGACTCTGCACACACCCCTCCTGTGTCTGGGCACTGCTGGGAGTGATAGGCGCACACCCCTCCTATGTCTGGGCACTGCTGGGAGGACTCTGCACACACCCCTCCTGCGTCTGGGCACTGCTGGGAGGACTCTGCACACACCCCTCCTGTGTCTGGGCACTGCTGGGAGGACTCTGCACACACCCCTCCTGTGTCTGGACACTGCTGGGAGTGATAGGCACACACCCCTCCTATGTCTGGGCACTGCTGGGAGGACTCTGCACACACCCCTCCTGCATCTGGGCACTGCTGGGAGGACTCTGCACACACCCCTCCTGTGTCTGGGCACTGCTGGGAGGACTCTGCACACACCCCTCCTGTGTCTGGGCACTGCTGGGAGTGATAGGCACCCACCCCTCCTATGTCTGGGCACTGCTGGGAGGACTCTGCACACACCCCTCCTGTGTCTGGGCACTGCTGGGAGGACTCTGCGCACACCCCTCCTGTGTCTGGGCACTGCTGGGAGTGATAGGCACACACCCCTCCTGTGTCTGGGCACTGCTGGGAGGACTCTGCACACACCCCTCCTGCGTCTGGGCACTGCTGGGAGGACTCTGCACACACCCCTCCTGTGTCTGGGCACTGCTGGGAGTGATAGGCACACACCCCTCCTATGTCTGGGCACTGCTGGGAGGACTCTGCACACACCCCTCCTGCGTCTGGGCACTGCTGGGAGGACTCTGCACCCACCCCTCCTGTGTCTGGGCACTGCTGGGAGTGATAGGCACACACCCCTCCTGTGTCTGGGCACTGCTGGGAGGACTCTGCACACACCCCTCCTGTGTCTGGGCACTGCTGGGAGGACTCTGCACACACCCCTCCTGCGTCTGGGCACTGTTGGGAGGACTCTGCACACACCCCTCCTGTGTCTGGGCACTGCTGGGAGTGGGAGTGATAGGCACCCACCCCTCCTATGTCTGGGCACTGCTGGGAGGATTCTGCACACACCCCTCCTGTGTCTGGGCACAGCTCGGAGGACTCTGCACACACCCCTCCTGTGTCTGGGCACTGCTGGGAGTGATAGGCACACACCCCTCCTCTGTCTGGGCACTGCTGAGAGGACTCTGCACACACCCCTCCTGCGTCTGGGCACTGCTGGGAGGACTCTGCACACACCCCTCCTGTGTCTGGGCACTGCTGGGAGTGATAGGCACACACCCCTCCTATGTCTGGGCACTGCTGGGAGGACTCTGCACACACCCCTCCTGCGTCTGGGCACTGCTGGGCGGACTCTGCACCCACCCCTCCTGTGTCTGGGCACTGCTGGGAGGACTCTGCACACACCCCTCCTATGTCTGGGCACTGCTGGGAGGACTTTGCACACACCCCTCCTCTGTCTGGGCACTGCTGGGAGTGATAGGCACCCGCCCCTCCTATGTCTGGGCACTGCTGGGAGGACTCTGCACACACCCCTTCTGTGTCTGGGCACTGCTGGGAGGGCTCTGCACACACCCCTCCTGTGTCTGGGCACTGCTGGGAGTGATAGGCACCCACCCCTCCTATGTCTGGGCACTGCTGGGAGGACTCTGCACACACCCCTCCTGTGTCTGGGCACTGCTGGGAGGACTCTGCACACACCCCTCCTGTGTCTGGGCACTGCTGGAAGTGATAGGCACACACCCCTCCTGTGTCTGGGCACTGCTGGGAGGACTCTGCACACACCCCTCCTGTGTCTGGGCACTGCTGGGAGGACTCTGCACCCACCCCTCCTATGTCTGGGCACTGCTGGGAGGACTCTGCACACACCCCTCCTGCGTCTGGGCACTGCTGGGAGGACTCTGCACACACCCCTCCTGTGTCTGGGCACTGCTGGGAGGACTCTGCACACACCCCTCCTGTGTCTGGGCACTGCTGGGAGGACTCTGCACACACCCCTCCTGTGTCTGGGCACTGCTGGGAGTGATATGCACCCACCCCTCCTATGTCTGGGCACTGCTGGGAGGACTCTGCACACACCCCTCCTGTGTCTGGGCATGTACGGTCGGGACATACACGGGTGTTTGTACGCTCCATTCATACACGGGTGTGGGTGCACTCCATTCATACACGGGTGTGTGTACGCTCCGTACATACACTGGTGGGGTGTGGGTACGCTACATTCATACACAGGTGGGGGTACGTTCCATTCATACACGGGTGTGGGTACGCTCCGTACATACACTGGTGGGGTGTGGGTATGCTCCATTCATACACGGGTGTGGGTACGCTCCGTACATACACTGGTGGGGTGTGGGTACGCTACATTCATACACGGGTGGGGGTACGCTCCATTCATACACGGGTGTGGGTACGCTCCGTACATACACTGGTGGGGTGTGGGTACGCTACATTCATACACGGGTGGGGGTACGCTCCATTTATACACGGGTGGGGGTACGCTCCGTACATTCCCGTACCCACGATTTGCAGGCCTGGGTACGTACCGTACCCAGGCCTTAAGAGCGTGGGTACGCCCACCACTACGTCACCCCAACAATGGCAGGACGGCCCATACCCACGTTCTAATGGCCTGGGTACGGGCCGTACCAGCATTGTTGAGGTGATGTAGGGGTACGCGTGGTACGACCCGTACCAACGCTCTAAAGGCCTGGCTACGGTGCAGACCCCCAATGGGGTGCAGTAGGGGTACGCACCGTACCCAGGCCTTCAGAGCGTGGGTACGGGTCGTACCACGCGTACCCCTACATCACCCCAACAATGCTGGTACGGCCCGTACCCAGGCCTTTAGTACGTGGGTGCGGGCCGTACTGCCATTGTTGGGGTGACGTAGTGGTGGGCGTGGTACGGCCCGTACCCACGCTCTTAAGGCCTGGGTACGGTACGTACCGGTATTGTTGTGTTGCCGGTTCGCGTCAACATCCACTTCCGTTGTGGCGGAGGCTTGCGTTGCTGGACACGCCCCCACCCCCTCGAGGTGACCAGGTCCTGCAGGTCAGGTATGTCCAGGGCATGTGTAATTTGTGACTTGTGTGGGAGTTATGTGTCCTGCCCCTGCCCCCCCCTTTGCCCCTGGGTGTTATTCTGACCTTCTGCGGCGTCTGCGTCGGTGCCTGTAGAGCAGGTGGACTGCTATGAGGGCTGGGATGACAAGTAGGTTCGCGTCCATGGCTGTCCGTCGCGTACAGGTGCTCCTTGTGCGCGTCTTCCTGATTTCCCGGCAGTTTTTGGCAGCCGGAAAATATAATCCGTGCGGGGTGACATCGGTGCGGATCGTACTTCCTGGTTCGTGAACCGCAGCCTGAATGCGTCCCGACGTCACGTCGGAGCATTCCCGGATCACATTCGTATGTATATTTTCGTCGGTCGGTGTTTGGTACGATTCGTACGGAAATGGTGTTTCCTTGGGAATCGTACTTGCATGTTTGTAATGTTTATTTCCCGGGTACGAGTCGGACGGAGAAAACGCTCCGACCGACGGTTCGTACCCGGTTTCTCCAGGATCCGAATCGGCACCTAAATTGTTTATCAAAAATTACAATTAAATTTATCTATATATATTATCAAGATTACTATCCATTTTAATTTTTTTTTGTAAATTTGAAAATACAAATTTATAATATATAATTTCGAATTTAAATTAAAATTTCGCTTTTTTTTATAATATTTATATTTATAAATTTCTAATTTTATGTCTGAGTTTATAATATTATTTTTAAAACACTCCCCACCCTCATCCCCTATTAACCCAAATCCTGATCCTCAAACTAAATAATTACTTTAAAGTGTAATTAACATTTAAAACTCTAAATTCTCTATCTTTCAATAAATTTTAAAATATAACTTTCACATTTACTTACAATTTTAATTTATATATTTTCGAAATTATTTTGAAATTTCGAAATGTTGAATTATTTAAATTTCGTAATTTATATGTAATTTTATATTAATATTTTTAAAACACTCCCCACCCTTATCCCCTAATAACCCAACATCCCGCTCCTAAAACATATTTTACATTAAATAATTTAAATAAATTATTTATAATATTTAAAATATTCAATTAATTATACTTAAAATAAAACTATTAAGTCGATATATAGAAAAACGATATTTTCTATATCTAGATTCTATATATATTTTTTCGATATTTCTCACAACACTAATAAATCGATATTATCTACATACGATATTACTACATCGATATTTTATACTTCAATATTTTATACATACAAATTTAATCGATATTTATTACAACGATATTCTATACTTCGATATTAGTAAAATATCGATATTTTGACTTCTAAATTATTCTTATTCAATATATATAATTCGATATTATGTCTATTTACCATCAGGTGACCTCATCATAGTCTTGAGACCCTGGTATTCTGAATCGTGGATTAAAGACATTTAGGTTTAAACTGCATACTTGACTGCTCTCATTACCTACGTCTGTATTTGTTCTTGCACACCACTTCATCAACTAGTACCACTTAGGTATATCTCAATGTGTATGTGAATCTACTCCAGACAGGAGTTTTACCTTTGCAGGCACTCCTCCCTTCTCCAGGTTGATCAGCTTTGGGCTTGTCTTCAAAGTTATCTGCATAGCTCTCTCTCAAACTGAAGTTATTTCTTCTAAATTCCTTGCTCTCTACGTGTACAAACCCTTCTTCATTGGATTAATCTGTTTGAGGCCTACCTGGATTTCTATTTCAGTTTTCTATTTAAATGGAGATATACGTCACCCTTTACTCTTTCTCGTCCGCTCTTCCCTTTGTCTACGTTACCCCGCCCTACAGTTAGCTGAATCTGCATGTGTGCAGACCTCCTCTTATTATGTCAGTCTCGCCTCCAGACTCTAGGATCCCACCCCTCTTCCAAGCATGTTGGTTTGCTCAAGGATAGCCAAGATTGCAGCCGCGGTGCATGCAGGTAACATCGGTGGGACCGGGTGGTGGGAAGTTCGAGGGACGAGGCCAAAGGAAAATTACATAAATAATTAATTTTCCCTCACCATTGCCCCTCGAAATCCCCCCTTACCAGGCTTCACCACCCCACCACTGTTACCTGCACAGACCGCGGCTACTAGATCGTGTTAAAATACAACCTATTATTTGTTTGATCTTGGCCTTCCAGCACTTTTATACTGTCTCTTACCCACTTTATTAGCCTACCCAAGGCATACCTGGATCTCAGTGTTTCCTCCATCCAGCAATCGGATAGCCAGAAGGATGCTCTCTTGGAAAATCTTGTCATTCTTTGAGTTCATTATCTGGTCAGGCACAAGTTTTGTGGCTCCCTCCCGGTTTAGCTTGCATTGAACTGCAGCAATAATTGACCAGCCTTGGTCTTGGCCTGTAGAGAAGGAAAAAAGCAGAGCTGAAATAGGTCTGTATATCACTGCTTCAAATGGATGAGGAACAATTGATGAGGAAAACATCTTCACTTATTTTTAAGAAATATTGAGATTTTATTGCTAGCTCATAAAAAGTTATTTCTTCTCCTCTACCCAACAGTAAAACCTGATAAGGAGTAGTTATCTTCACTAGCAGATTTTATATTCAGGAATTTACTTATCACACAATTAGGTGCCGATTCCGATCCGTTAAAAATCTTCCCCGTACGAATCGTATCCGTTTTTTTTTCCGTACGAATCATACATGTCCCGTACAAACTGGCAAGTACGATTCGTATGTGAAAAAATCCATACGAATCGCATTGGGAAAATTCCCCGACACGTCCTCGGGTCGGAAAAAGTGTCCGACACGTACCCGGACAGTTTTACCTACGAATCGGGAAACTGAAGTCCGAGCGCGCAAGTACGATCCGTCCCGTCCATCCGAATGCACAACCGTATGGAAAAAACACAGTACGGTGCGAACTCCCATAGCAACTATGGAGACGTCCAAATATGTGCCCGCATACGTGCCGAACACCCCCAGCACCCCCCCCCACATACGCGCTGTACCCCAGCACCCCCCCATGTCCATGCCGTACCCCCACCCCACCCCACCCCACCCCGTAGGTACGGAGCATACCCCCACCCCCCCGTAGGTACGGTGCGGGGGTCCACCGTACCTACGGGGGTGGTGGTACGCTCCGTACCTGTGGGGGGGTACGCTCCGTACCTACGGGGTGGGGGTACGCTCCGTACCTACGGGGGTGGTGGTACGCTCCGTACCTACGGGGGTGGTGGTATGCTCCGTACCTACGGGGTGGGGGTACGCTCCGTACCTACGGAGTGGGGTTATGCTCCGTACCTACGGGGTGGTGGTACGCTCCGTACCTACGAGGGTGGTGGTACGCTCCGTACCTACAGGGGGGGTGGGGGTACTCTCCGTACCTACGGGGTGGGGGTACGGCGCGGACATGGGGGGGTGCTGGGGTACGGCGCGTACATACAGGGGCTGGGGGTACTGCGCGTACATACGGGGGATGGGGGGATGTCCTGGGAGACGGTGCCTACATACGGGGGCTGGGGGTATGCACCGTCCATACAGGGGTGGGGGCACACACCGTACCCCCAGCACCCCGTATGTACGTGCCGTACCCCCAGCCCCCCTATGTACGCGCCGTACCCTCGGTTCACGTATGTACGGCATGTACCCCCAGGCCCCTACACCCTGCCCGTGCCTGTACGCACCCTACCCGAGGCCCCTACACCAGTGCGCAAGTACGATCCGTCCCGTCCATCCGAATGCACAACCGTATGGAAAAAACACAGTACGGTGCGAACTCCCATAGCAACTATGGAGACGTCCAAATATGTGCCCGCATACGTGCCGAACACCCCCCAGCACACCCCCCACATACGCGCTGTACCCCAGCACCCCCCCATGTCCGTGCCGTACCCCCACCCCACCCCTCCCCACCCCGTAGGTACGGAGCATACCCCCACCCCCCCGTAGGTACGGTGCGGGGGTCCACCGTACCTACGGGGGTGGTGGTACGCTCCGTACCTGTGGGGGGGGTACGCTCCGTACCTACGGGGTGGGGGTACGCTCCGTACCTACGGGGGTGGTGGTACGCTCCGTACCTACGGGGGTGGTGGTATGCTCCGTACCTACGGGGTGGGGGTACGCTCCGTACCTACGGAGTGGGGTTATGCTCCGTACCTACGGGGTGGTGGTACGCTCCGTACCTACGAGGGTGGTGGTACGCTCCGTACCTACAGGGGGGGTGGGGGTACGCTCCGTACCTACGGGGTGGGGTGGGGGTACGGCGCGGACATGGGGGGGTGCTGGGGTACGGCGCGTACATACAGGGGCTGGGGGTACTGCGCGTACATACGGGGGATGGGGGGATGTCCTGGGAGACGGTGCCTACATACGGGGGCTGGGGGTATGCACCGTCCATACAGGGGTGGGGGCACACACCGTACCCCCAGCACCCCGTATGTACGTGCCGTACCCCCAGCCCCCCTATGTACGCGCCGTACCCTCGGTTCACGTATGTACGGCATGTACCCCCAGGCCCCTACACCCTGCCCGTGCCTGTACGCAGCCTACCCGAGGCCCCTACACCAGCACCCTCACCCCGCCTTGCGCATGTACGAGTCGTACCAAGCCATAGCAAATGTGAGCACTGTACAACAACATGGCCGATGTACGCACCTCACAGACGCGAAAAACACACGTACTGAACCAGGACACTGCAAAACACCACAAGGAGAGTCAATGCGAATCGCACAACACCACAAAACGCGTCCAACAAGCCCAAATACATCCAATACACTGACCTGCAACAGCCAAACAGGTAAACTGAGGCCCAAAACACAACCACTCCTTATAACACACCCACCCAAAGTTCAAACACAGCCACACCCACAAATGGACCAATAAAAAGGGCCCACACACACAAACCATGAGCCTTTGCAACAGACCCACTGCTGCCAGACCCCACAGACAACCCACAGCACCATACTTGAACCTTTACTACACCTTACACTTGCACACCTTCACACAACCACCTTCACAAACACCCCCTCATCACATTCACACACACACCTTCACAACCACACACCCACAACCATCCACACCCACACCCCACACCATGCCCACAGACAGGAATCCAAAGTTCACTACAGCGGAGCTGGAGATCCTTGTCAACGAAATCATCAGAGTCGACCCACAGTTCTTTGGAACATTGGTCAGACAGACCAGCATATCAGAAAAATCAGCCATGTGGCAGAGGATCGTCGACAGGGTGAATGCTGTTGCGTCCATCAGAAGGACCAGGCATGAATGCCAAGCCAGGTGGTACGATCTGCGGAGGACGGTCCGCCGCAAAATGACAGACGAATACAACCAGGGGAACATCACTGAAGGTGGCCCGCCCCGCAGACCGGTACACTACCATCCTTGGGAGGAGAAGGTGATGCGCACGCTGTCGCCGGTGGGAGTACACGGAGTAGGAGGTCTGGTGAGTACACAAACAACTCACCCCACATGGGGGGAACCGCATCAACAACCCAACTCACAATAATGCACGCAACTACCCCAAAGCCATCACCGGACACAACCACACTCCAAAAACACGCACATGTCACTAGCGGCTCCATGCCCCATGCACCAAGCAAGGCCATGCCAAGTCACAGGCCACACAAAACACCAACACAAGACAGGATGTCCGTGATGCCGGGAGGGGGGGCCTCCAAAATCACATTGTGCAACTCAGAAGCAGGCACCAATGCCCTCAGCCCATACGGCCTAGGGCACAGCTATACAAACAGTGTGTCCCGACACTGTACTGTGTCGCCTGCAAATGGCGGCCGCGTTGCAGGATGACATGGGTATGAAGGCCCAATTTGCACATAACAGCAGCTAATGAAGAGGTATCACTGTGAAAGAGTGTCAGCACACACCGCCGCTGCAGCACATACTCACAGACACTCTGCCCAATGGTGTCCGGGAGATTCTAAACAAAGCCACATGAACAAGCCAATGGCCTTTGAAAGATCTGCAAAGTGTGTGTGCCCAGGAAGCTGGGCTGAGGTGACAGAGGGTGACAGACAGACGGAGGGAGAGGGAGAGAGAGGGAGGGAGACAGAGGGCGACAGACAGAGGGAGGGAGAGGGAGAGAGAGGGAGGGAGACAGAGGGCGACAGAGGGAGGCAGACAGACGGAGGGAGAGGGAGAGGGAGGGAGGGAGACAGAGGGCGACAGAGGGAGACAGACAGACGGAGGGAGAGGGAGAGAGAGGGAGGGAGACAGCGGGTGACAGAGGGAGACAGACAGAGGGAGGAGGGTGACAGAGGGAGGGAGAGAGGGAGACAAAATCACCCTTGGGTGGTGGGGGCATGTCCGCCCATCAGCAGGTGGACTGTGTGCATGTTGACAAGGTCTGGCAGTGTGTGAAACACCCCTCATTCGTTTGGAAAGCACTGGGCCATGTGTCAAACTGTGCACGAGTCGATCCTTGCTGCAGGCACAAACCTAACCTCACACCCAGTATACCCACTCACTGTGTTTGTTAGAACCCAGTCACAAATGCATAAGTTACCTACCTGCATTCTCCAATAGACATGACAAAGCACCATTTGGCCACGTACAGTGCAACACGTAAGTCGGTTCTGCAGCGCTCGCTACGCAAGCTCGCTACACTGCTCACTGCGTTCAAAACTGATGCCATAACAAAGAGTGTGTCACACATAGGAAAAGTGTTGACAGCTGTGGCCAAGGGACATACCCATGCACCATGCACAATGCAAAGGGACTTGCCAAGTACAGACAAGGTAGATGACACTCGGCCCTGCTGTGTGACCACTGTACACTCAAACACCAACTCCACATGCCACCTACCTACCACAGGAACTCACATTCACTGTCATGCCAGCAGGCACTATGAGGGGATAGACACATCACCTGGTAGACCCAATGACAAATCACACCACACCACACCCAACAGCATGCCCGGTCACACCCCCCCCCCCCCCCTTACACAAGCACACACCCCCGGGGCAGCCAACGCAAATTGGCACTCCCACAATGGATATGTGACACAACAAGACCAATCCATAGCCAAATAAGCATCCCAACACTCATTAGACAGGCCAAATAACCAGGAGTACATATCAATCTGTCCCCCGCAACATACCCATCCACAAGTGCACTGTGAGAGGAATGCTAGACATATCCAACTACCCAGAGGAACTGTGCCAACTTGAATATGTATGAAACATGGATGACACATGAAACACCATTAACATTGTCTCTCCCTCACACGCAGGGCAACGTCGTCGATCTCCCCCCAACACTGAGGGGTAAGAATCACAGGACCAGGCTCGGCGTGACGATGATCCCACCGGCAGCGACGACTCTCACCACACCGTGGATGACCCCGACCAACCTGGCCCCTCTGGTGCCCAAGCACCTGCGTCAGGTACAACTGTGGCAACCACCACCCCCATTCCTGCCACATCCCAGGATACACACAGGAGCCCTGCTCGCACACAACGCAGCCAGTCTGACCAGGAGGGAAAAGGTACCCCGGGCACCCAGGAGGAGGCAGGCGACCCCGCAAATGCCATCCCTCAGGGGTCCCGGAGACCCGATGTGCCCACAATGGCAGGCCAGGCTCAAGTGGGCAGGGGTGGTGGGAGTGGAGGACGGCGGAGGCGCGAACCTGACCAGACAGCTGAGGAACCGGATATTACACACGTCCGCAACATCCTGGACACATACCGGCGTGACACCAGGGGCATCAGCCAGGCCGTGGAGGCCCTCAATCAGATTAAGAACCTGCAGGCCGAGCAATATGCCAGTCAACAGCAACACCAAGGACGGCTGGAGGCAAGAATGGCTCAGCTTGTGGCGGTGCAAACGGACATGACCGGTGTACTCCGTCGGATTGCCGAAAACATGGGCAACCCTCCCTGTGCCACCAGGCGTAGATCACCACCAGCCACAGGGAGCGATCAGGAGGAGGAGGATTCGTCCGATGGAGCATCCCAGACATCGTCACGGCCTGCTTCTGAGGGTCCCCGGAGGAAGGTGGGTCGTCCACGCAAAAGACCGTGAGAGTCAGCGGACCATCACCATCTCCCAGGTCACCTGGCCTGGCACCTGGACCTCTGGCACAACAGCAGCACCTCATCCAATGACATTCTCTGCCACATGGACTTGCTGGTCACTGTCTGACCAATGTTGACAAAGACTGTATAATGGACTCTGATGACTTCCAATGGCAAGGATCCCAACTCCCCCTGTGAACTTTGGATTACAGACACCCGGCGAGCACCACTTTACATCCCCCCCAAACACGTACCCCACCACTAATAAAAATCTTACAAATCACGAGATGATGCCGTCATTTTGCATTATTCCATTACATGTGTGTATTGGAAAGTCAAACCATGCCTGAGTTTTGTAGCAACTCCAACCATGCATACCCTGGGGTCTGAGTCTGTCACAGGACACACATGGGTCACAATGTATCATCCAATACAGACATGGAGCACCATACTCAACCATGATAGGCCCAACCAGCTGAGGGGGTGCCTGCACAACTGTGCGGACAGACCTATTTCAAAGAGCAACAGTCATGCGCAGAGGTCAGGGATCATGTGGAGTGTCCTGGGGTGGGAGTCCCAGGTATGTGTAGCCAGGTGGGAGAACTATGTCCTGCAAGCAGGAGTCAGGTGGATGTGGAGAATGGTGGCCAGGCCAAGGTTGGATGCATGGAGATGGCACAATGGGGTCTTGGATGACAGTGCCACAAGATTGTGTTGGGGCGTGGTCGTGGGCTGCATCCTGAGTGTGGGCATGGATTGTGAAGGTCATCCTGCAGCTGATAGTGATCCATTGCAGCTATCTCTGTTGGACGGTGATGTGGCTGGGTCGCCGGATGTTGAAGCAGAGCTGTGCAGATGCACCCTGGATGTGGACAAGTCTCATGGGAGTTGTAACGTACTTCTGCCTAGAGTGCAGGGTAGGATTAGACACGGATGTTGAAGTTGACCTGGGGGATGGTCTGTCTTGCCCTGAGGTGGATCGAACTGTGGATCTTTTGCATAATGCAGAGTGTGCTGAAGCCTGAGGTACAGATGCTGGTGATCAGCATAGCACATGTGAGCAAGCAATCCATGATGCACACCAGCTCGTGTGCGTGGACACTGTGTGCCTGTGCAGGGCCCTTGCGGGTGGGACACAAGCAGTTGACCCAGCTGTAAGGGGACAATCTTGCAGATGAACACCTCAGTCGTGTACAAGTCCAGCATCAGGTGGCCAACATGCAGCCATCTGCCAATGGATCCCATGCATTATTCAATATGAGAACTGGCAAGGACTGCGTCTTTGGGGCGGGTGAGGAGCACCTGCCTGTCAATGGGACACCAGATGATGATGAGATGCAGTGCGTATGTCATGGTGTAGAGGGGGATCCTGGACACATTGTAGACTGACACGCTGAGACATGACACCTGTGCCATGTGTCCCACAACGACACCATACTACATGCAGAGGCCTGGAGTACCACTCACATGGCCATGTTGGGGTACAGAGCCGGTGGGGAGTAGGAGGGACATGACCTGGTTGGTGTGACAGGGCCTGGAAGGCGTGCCAGCGCTGTGTAGGCAGTTGGAGTTGCACACTCATTATGCAAAGGTGTTGTGTGGGCGAAGAGTGCATGCCTGAGTGCATGCAACAGATGTATTGGATGGACATTGCTTGGTGGGTGGCCTCAACATCATGGTGTAGCGTGATGTGGCACATGCAAGGACATGAGGCACGTGCAATGTGCACGTAGCATGTGCAGACGGTCCAGCCTTTCCCACCGCAACTGTGTCACACACAAGCAGATTACACCAAAATGAATGGGTGGAGGGAGGAAGGGGGGTGCGTCTTACAGGCGTGTGTGTGAGGGCAAATATAGAAACTCTGTGTGCCCTTGCTGCAGGACCTGCAGCAGCAGGCGCCATGTGCTGAAAACCATGCCACAAGTTGAACAATAACACAAGCATGTCAGAAAGGACTACTGCAAAAGGTGTATGGGAAGGGAGGAGTGTCTGGTTCAACATGGCACACACACAGACAATGGATGCACATGCAGCAAAGTGGCCATTGTGGGGACTGAGATGCCAAAATACCTACACAGCCATGTACATCATGCACGATACATATCATAATCCCTGACAAACAGCTTGCATCTTGCTACTCTACACATAGACTCATATGCACAATCTGTGACAGCTATGCCAGACATGCGGCATGCACAGTGGCAAGAGTCCTGCATTGACAGAGATGAGGCACCTTGGAGGCTGAGGGACACCTTTATTAGTCATGTTTGCCGGAAGGCAAATGCATCTATATTAATAGATGCACTGGTCATGTGGATGAACATGTGGAACCTACACTGGCACCCCCCTTTGCACCACAGATGCAGGAAACCCATAGAACTGGCACACAAGTGAAGGGTTTGAGGCAAACACCCCCTGCTGCTCACGGAGAGGCTGCAATTCACCATTGAGCCACTAATGGGGATGTCCCACACTATGTCAACCCGGTGCATCCCGTATGTTTCCAAGGGTAGTGTTACACACAGTGATGCCTTCATCACAATCCACAATCACATTACAGATGACTGTCACCAAGTGTGACTATCAAGTCAGGTGAATCCAGCTCCATGTCATGTGACCCATGGTGATTCTACATGTATGCTAAGTAACCAAACATGAAAAGGAGCAGTGCACACACATTCCAAACAAATAGCACACCCAAAAAGCCGTGGTACATCCCTTACCCTAAGGTGCATGTTACGCTGATTCAGCACACGTTGCTGTATTCATGAGGAATAGCAGGAGTACAACAATGCCACCAGCAGACAGCATGCGCAAATACCTGGGGATGAGAGACACACAAGAAGTGAGCTAAAAGAAGCACATCCGCATGCATGGGCATGTACTCGACACGTATAAGGTTGTCAACATGCTAGGTGAAAATAGTGTCTCAGGAAAGACATTCTTTTATTACACCATCACTCGAGTGACACATCCAAACACACCTCTGACTCACTTGCCATACATGCAGATGGACTCACACATTGCAACACATGCCACACAAGGCTCAATGCGTGCACACTCAGACACAGCAACTCACCACTAAGCAAAGAAATTGCGTATGAGCCGACTCCGGATGTCCTCTTCCTCCTCAACATCACTTGCCCCGTCACCAAGCCCCTCGTCCTCCACGGGTGGATGTTCCTGCTCATCCGGATCCAGAATGAGTGGCACAGCTTTCTCCACTGCCATGTTGTGCAGCATGCAGCACACAAGGAAGATTTAGCAGACCTTCACCGGTGCATATGGAAGTGCGCCGCCGGTCTTGTGGAGGCACCGGAATCGGTTCTTCAGGAGACCAAAGGTCCTCTCTATCACTCGCCTGCTCTGCCCATGGGCGTTGTTGTACCGGTGATCGGCAGCCGTTCTGGGGTTGCGGAGAGGCGTGATCAGCCATGGCATGTTGGGATAGCCAGAGTCCCCTACATGGAAACATCATGGACAGAAGTGGGTCAGGAGAAGCAGTAAGACAGAAAGATGACGCTAAATACAGGAGTAACAGAGTATACCCACCAACAAGACATGCTCGTTCGTTGCGCAGCTGCAGCATCATTTCAGGCACCCTGCTACGCCTCATGATGTAGGCATCGTGTGCTGATCCTGGAAAACGAGCACAGACATGGGAAATCACCATGTTAGCAAGACACACCACAAGGGCATTAATGGAGTGGTAATGTTTCCTGTTTCTATAGGCTACCTCCTGTGCCTGTGGTGGTACCAAAGCCACATGTGTCCCATCAATAGACCCAATGACATGGGGCATCCCTCCCAGGGCATAGAAGTCACCCTTGACACCTGTCAACTGCTCAGGAGTTGGGAAATGAATGAACTCATCCAGGTGAACCAACATGGCCTCTAAAAAATCATCCAGGACACGGCTGAACATGGTCTGGGACATGCCACCAACATGAGCTATGGTCTCTTGAAACGTACCCGTGGCAAAGAAATGTAGGGCTGCCATCCCCTTCATCTTGGGTGTCAGTGTAGTAGGATACCTGTGTAGCAGTTGGAGGTGTGGTGCCAGCCTTGCTGTCAAGTTCAGAATCAACCGTTGGGTGAAGCGGTAGCGGCGTATACAGTCACGTTCCCTCAGGGCAGCCAAGTCTGGGATTGGTCAGGGGAGAGGCGGAGCCCTGCAGTAACTTGGAAGGGACAACGAAGAGTGAGTACAGTACAACAACACTGTCAATGTACTGAGCACATGTTGAACAGCCAATACACATATGCTACATGCAGAGTCAGGTCTGTGCAATATATCCTGGACACGTATGCCAGGCAGGTGACACTCCTACCAAGAGCCAGCTACAAACGTGGATTCACAAGCTCACCATGACATGGCATGAAACTAGCTGTGGGCCAGTGTAAGTGAACAGGCAGACACATTACAGGAGTGACAGACATCCACATGTGTGCAGAAGAAGGATGTGTATCATACAAACAGGTTGCGGAACACTAGAGGCACAGGTCACATGTCCCTGAAAAAAGGACAGACCACACACCTTGCCATGAAGGGGTACATGTCAAAACTGATCACACATACATTGATACTACGCTGATATGTCCTTGCCTCGCAAGTCCATGTTCGATGCATACATACACACGTTACGTCTGATTCCACATGTGTCCTGGTGTGCATAATAGTGTGCCATGCCCATCCACACACATGCACATGTTGGATGCAGCAACTGCAGATGCATTTGACGGAACACCAACAGCAAGCGTATGGGAACACATGACACACACATGACATACTCACATCGTGCAACGCCGGTAGTCACATGTCAGGTGTCATTATCCGTGTACCTGGCATCAGGGGACAGTTGCGGGTGTTGGCGACTGTGCCATGCCAGTGACGCAGTGCTCAACAAGTCTGTACTACATGCACACATGTCAACATGTCAAAGGTGTGAAGGGGATGTGTGGCACATAGTGCACCTTGACACATGACATGTGTACACAGCTCATCACACATCTATTGGGTTCAAACATGAGGAGATTTGTGCCACATCACAGCCTGACACACCAAGGCCCGAGACATGTAGGACTGCACTGACAATGACTTGATGTCCAGCCTCGGCCAAGTATCACAGCTCAATTCCTTTCTGTGTGCCGCCTGTCACCAGTGTAAGGTGTGAAACGCACCGTACACATGCTCTGAGGGCGTCTGTAGGGTCCTTATCACTATGGTTGTGTTGCCGTAGGCGTACGCCGTAGGGATACTGTTAAATGGTAGCGGCAGTTGCAGTCGATAACCTTTCAAGTATTGCCCGGCGGTAATCGCCTCTTATACCATTCGAAAATTAACCAACAAAGAGGCAGGTGCCGGAGACTGGAAGGCAGGAAACAAAGTTTTATTCCGTCGGAGTAGAACACATCAGATCAGACAGCAAGGTATCGTCACGAGGTGCTCTAACCGCATCTCTGAGACCTGGTCTCTTATACACACGTTTATGACTTTATTGCAGGTTTATCATACATGGCACATTCTTGAGATCGCTTTGATACATGAAAGAACATCCTCAGAATCCCCGGCTCAGATCCGCTCCCACACATAGCTACAGTAGAAGTCCCCACCCCACCCACAGTAGGAGATGGCTATCACACAGCTGGACATTCCGCCAATTCCTGGGGGTGTGTGCGACTGGTCGGGTCTCAGGGGGTGGGGGGGCTTGATCTACTGTAATCCCTTTGATGTGGGGTGTTTCCCTTACAGTAGGGGCAATAAACTGCATCCGCAGGGCTAGGTGATGGCCTGGGATCGGTTCGGACAATCGGGCGCAGAGGAAGGGGGTTATCAAAGGGATGTATGACCATGTATGAGAGAGCGGGGGTGGTCAGCGCGCGGGGGGATGTTCGCAGCGCCAGAGGGACGCGCTGGCGATCGGCAATGAGGTCATGGTGCCTAAAGTGGCTGCCGTGTGTTTTTGCGTGCGGTGCTGGGGAAGAGGCAAGATGGCGCAGATAATGTTCAGTTATGAATTAAATTTCGACAGTCCTCCCTTTTAACATATCTCGCCAGCTTGTTAGTTCGGATCTATCCCCATAATATTACGTATTTCTACCTCATACAGAGCTTTCATACGTTTGGCTTCAAAGTCCAGAGTCTTAGGGCAGATACAGTTTGCAAAAAGTGAACACAGAGGTGGCAAGCACTGAATCCCCAGACAGCACCCACACAGTATCACAATTGGTATCATGATAAATGTAAACAACCTCCACCCCCAACTTTTAATGGTGTCCCAAAACCAACTCCCAAGCGACCATCCTTCTTGCTCCTGATGAACCTCTGCGGAAAGTCTGTGGAGGTGTTCGATCGCCTTGTAGACTGAGGGTGAGTTATCCGGTACGTAGGTACAACAGCTGGACCCAATGATGCGGCATGCTCCTCCACGATCAGCCAGAACCACATCTAGAACGAGGCGGTTCTGAAGAGCTACCAGGCGGACGGCCTGAAGCTCAGCGGTGTTGTTGGTGAGGATGCCGGCTGTAATGTTCATTGTGGTTTCGACTGCCTGGGTTAGGTGCCGGATGGCACGGCTGTTTGCCATTGGACCCCACAGTGGAACAAGTCCCTTTACTGCATCCATGAACTGTGCTCCAGTGGAGTCGGCTTGTACAATGTCCTTTGCACGTTTCTGCCGGTGATGGTTTTCTGGAGCCACATATGTTGGAGGAAGGATAAAAGCGATGTAGCAGGTGCCTCCCCAACCTTTCGGAAGCCAGATGTAGGCCTTAGTACCACAGACGAAGTACATATTTGGGGAGGTAACAAAGAAGGGTGGGTCAACTGAGTCCAATGTTCGGGTGATGAGACAGGAACTGTGGCCTACCGGCTGTGTTCCTAGGCCTTCGAGGCACACCAGACCTGTGATGTTGACGACAGATAGGGCCACTGTTAGGGTGGCGGACGTTTGTTTCCGGAGGTAAGAGAAGGTGGGTCTGGCTGGGTTGTTGAACACCTGCATTTCAACTCGCTCCTTGGCAGGGATGTCCATATGGAAAGAGGTGTTTGATCTCAGAGGACAGAAGGGAGCAGAAGTTTTTCCAGTCTTGGTCAGCCAGAACCCATGGTAGAAGTGTGATACAGTTTTGCCGGAAGTGGCATTGTCCTTATAGCTTTCTTGCAGGAGGATTAGCCACGCGAGGCAGGAGCCATGGACAGAGAAAGGTGAAGGGATGAAAGGGATAGAATGTCCAGTGGCATGTGGTAGCAATCCACAGATCCAGCAGTTAGTGGCATTGGCGGCAAGGTTGTGTTGGTGGAGCAGTTGCACAAAAGAGTTATTCCAGAACTCCTTACGTCTTTCTCGGAGTTGGGGTGAAAGTGAAATCAGATGGTGTTCTTTCATGGTGGTGGGTTGGGCAGTGGTCAGCAATGTCTTATGAGTGGGTGCGTTTTCTTCCAGGATCCAGAAAGTGACCATGAGAAGGAGGCAAAGGAGAAGGGTAACAAAAAGTGCAATGGTCTTTGAACTGTGCATTTTGTCAGTCTTTGGATTTTTGTAGTGGATCTTCGGACGTCCGGTTGCTTCCATCATCTTCATGTCGGGTGCTTCCATCACCTTCAAGGGACTCGGTAGCGGGCAGAACCACAGACTTTGTTTAGTTTCTCTCCTGGAGGCCTTTGAGGTGACTAGGCAACCGCTCTGAGATTTCAACTTAGTTCGTGGTCTGCTTAGCCGAAGTTCCCTCCTTTCGTCGTAGGTTATACCCTTCTTTGGATGGCACAGTGGGATCGGGATATTCAGTCAATTCAAGTGTCTCTGTATTCGGGCAGCAGCTCAGGGATGGTCGGTCTTTGTCCAGAAGTTCCTCTTGGGCGGTGATGTTGTCGGTGGTCGTCAGGGTCGATGATACCTTCTTGCAGTGGTGTGCATGCAGCCAATTACGTTTCCCCTCCACTCGAAGAGCTGTTCGGGTGGTGATCAGGACTTGCAGGGGGCCCGTCCACCGGGGCTCCAGACTCTTGGTGCGCTGGAAGTTGCGCACTAGGACATAATCTCCGGGTTGGATATCGTGTCCGGGGCCCCTGGAAGCATCGGGAATGGCTTGCAGCACCTGCTGATGGATAACAGACAACGTTTTAGTTAGGTTGTACAAATAGTCAGACATGAGGACGTCCGGGACATCGTGAATGGATGTTGGTTTTGGTGCGGTCCAAAGGTTCATGGGCCTCCCGAAGACGACCTCGTAGGGGGTTAAGTGGTGTTTGGTGGGGGTGGAACGCATTGATAGCAATGCTAGCGGGAGAGCGTCTGGCCATTTCAGTCCTGTGGTGGCAACTATTTTGGCTATTTTGAGCTTCAATGTGGCATTATGTCGCTCAACCAAGCCTGCAGATTGGGGATGGAAGACCGCATGGAACTTTTGTTTTACACCCAACCCCTTTAAGATGAGTTGGATAACTTCGGCTACAAAGTGGGGGCCGTTGTCGCTCCACAAAATTCGACAAAGGCCGTAACGGGGGAAGAATTCTTTCAGCAATACATTTGCGGTAGTCATAGCAGTGTTGTCGCGGGTAGGCTTCTACCCACTTGCTGAAAGCACACACAACGACAAGTACATACTTCAAGCTTTGGCACCTTTCTAACTGGATGTAGTCCATCTGTAGGACCTCAAAGGGATGATTAGGAACCCCAAACCCTCCCCGGGGTACAGCAGTTCCTTTACCAGGGTTGTGTTGGAGGCATACCAGGCATTGTTGGACCAGACGTTTGGCTGAGTCTGGGATCTTGTCGTTGTGCCAAACCTTGGAGATGAGTTCGATCATGGGGGCAGACCCTATGTGCGCGGGGGAGTGTGTCATGGTCAGCATGGGAATCAGGAATGAGTCAGGTAGCAACCATTTGTTCGTGTCTTTAGTTCGCCAGCAACCGTCATCGTCCTTCAATCCCACCCGTGCCCATTCAATCAATTCGTGTGGTGAGCTGGCTAATTGGATGTCCCTAATTGTTTCCCTAGCATCCTTCCATTTCTCGGTTTGTGACCTGGTCACGTACATGCGGGTCGTGGACCTATTCTCGGCTGTGGTTCGGGCAGTAATGTCAGCTAGAGCATTTCCCTGTCCTATAATGTCTGTCACCTTCTTGTGTGCCTGGCATTTGATCACAGCCAGCCGTGTGGGGAGGAGGACTGCTTCGGTCAAAGCGGAGACTAGATCTCCATGTAGGATGGGTGTGCCATGAGAGGTCAAGAATCCCCTCTCCTTCCATAGGAGCCCAAAGTGGTGAACTACCCCGAAGGCGTACTGACTGTCTGTGTAAATGTTTGCGGTTGTCCCCGCTGCTAGGATGCATGCTCGTGTGAGAGCAATCAGTTCAGCCGCCTGTGCGGATCGCTGTGTGATGCGGGCTGTCTCAACAACTGTTCGGGCTGTGGTGACTGCATAGGCGGCTGAGGTGGTGCCATCGGGGAGCTTGATGCATGAGCCATCTACCCACAGTTCTCCGTCAGGGTCTGGGAAGGCAGTATCTCGGAGGTCAACCCTACTCTTAGTTTGTTCGTCGGTGAGGGTCACGCAGTCATGTATAGGGGACGCATTGGGGTCAGTGTCAGGGAGAGGTAGCAGAGTAGCTGGATTCAGAGTGGTGCATCGTTTCAATGTGATGTGGGGTGCAAGCAGAGTCAGTTCATAACCAGTTAGTCGTGCGCTAGTCAGGTGTTGAGTCTTGGTCTGGTTCAGGAGGGTGTCAACCGCATAGGGTACTAACACAGTGAGGGGGTTCGAGAGCACGATCCCCTCACTTTGCCGGATAGAGACAGCAGCGGCGGCTACTGCTCGAAGGCAGGCGGGCAAAGCTCTGGCTACAGGGTCAAGAGTGGCAGAGAAGTAGGCACAAGGGCGTTGCTTGGGACCTATGGACTGGGTTAGAACAGACAACGGGCTTCCCTCCCTTTCGTGGGTGAAGAGGGAAAAAGGTTTAGTGTAGTCTGGGGTTCCTAGGACTGGTGCTGAGCAAAGGGCATCTCGTAATTCTTTGAAGGAGGATTGGCATTCGGGTGTCCAGGGGAGGGGGAAGGGGACATCTTTAGCCAACAGGGAAAGCAGAGGTTTTACAATAAGACTGAAGTTTGGCAACCACTGTCGACAGAAGGAGGTGAGGCCTACCAGAGACCGCACTTGCTTCTGAGTTTTGGGAACAGGGGTTTCTAGGATAGTCTGAATTCGGTCAGGTGTAAGCTTCCTCCCATCTTTGGATAGGAGGTGGCCTAGGTATGTCACTTGGGGTTGGCAGAATTGCAACTTCTTCCTGGAGACCTTGTGACCGTTCTCCGCGAGGAAGTGGAGTAGGTGGATGGTGGCTGTGACTGCGAGTGGAGTGGTGTCGGCCGCCAGAAGAATGTCATCGACGTACTGTATTAACACCACTCCATCTGGTAGTTGGACTGCATCTAGTTGTCTCTTGAGGGCTTGGCTATAAATGCTGGGGCTCTCAGTGTAGCCTTGGGGTGCCCTACAGAATCTGTATGAACGGGCTTTTAAGGTGAAGCCGAACAGGTAGCGGCTGTCTGGGTGGATGGGGATGGAAAAGAATGCGTTCTTGAGATCAATAACGGTAAAGGTGGTGGCAGTGGACGGAATCAGGGTGAGGATGGTGGTGATGTCCGAGACCACGGGGTACTGAGGTATGACTACTTTGTTAACCTCTCGCAAGTCAACAATGAAGCGGTATGCTTTCTCATCTCCCTCGCCTTGCTTCTTTACAATGGGTAGGATAGGGCTGTTGCAAACATTACTGACTACTTTTTCTACCACTCCTGCATCGACTAGGGACTGGATGATTTCCACCAATGCCTTCTCGCCTTCGGGCGATATCCGATACTGGGGAAGTTTTGGGAGCACCGCGTCCGGTCGGACAGTTATGTGTACGGGGTCGATCACCATACGTCCTACGTCCGAGTCGGTTTTTGCCCACAGGTGTGAGGGTAACGTGTCGAGTAGGAACAAGTCAGCATTGGTTATGGAGAACATACGTCGTGTGAGACAAGACCTGAACAGATCCGGGTTATCGTGCAGAATGACTCGCACTCCGTCTGGGGAACATCTGATGGTAGCTCGGAAATGTTTTAACAAATCAAGTCCCATAATAGCATCGGGGGTGTTGGAGGAGAGCAGAAATGTCGTGTCAGTGGTGTTATCTTCTAAGTCAAAGGAGATTGGTGCTGACAAGGGGTTAGTGGAGGGCGTTCCATCAAAGCCTATTGAGGTTACGTGTGAGCCAGACAAGGGTGCCCTAGGAATCAGTCGTTTAGATAACGCACTACGTGTCGCCCCAGTATCTGCCAGAAATGGAGACTTTGTGCCCAAGACCTTAGCAGTGACGTAAGGACCTTGCTGGTCAACACGGAGTTCGACTGGATCCCTCCCTTGCCCCTGGCGGTCCTATGCAAAGTCATGGGTGTTTTCGTAGTCGGACTGCTGGCACTGGTTCTGTCGGGGTTGATCAAAGGTGTTTGGTCTGCCTGGCCTGTCGTTGGTGGCGTCGTTCGTGTACCCTCGTCCCTGTCCTCTACTTCTGGGGTCATATGCTATGTCTCTGGTGTCTCTATTTTTGTTCATTTCCAGAATGACCGGGCACTGGGATTTCCAGTGTCCGAACCCTCTACAGAACGCACATTGGTTCCCGTCTAAGTCTCTCCGTCCAGTGTAGGGTGCAGGTGTATGGTCTCTAGGGGCTAGCTTTCTAGGGGCGGTTGGTTGGTAATTTCCTTTAGGGGGCTCCCTTCCTATGGTCACCCCTTGCAACTGTGCTATCATTACCCTCTCCTTCAGTTCCTTTTTCTTTCTCTCGGACGCCCTATCGTTCTCATTCTTTTGATGTTCGTAGTATTGGGCCATCTGGAGGATAGCTGCGGGTTTGGAGGCTGCCCAACTACTCTCGCTGGTCTGTAGCTTCTGGGAGACTTCTTGTGACAGACCCTTCACATAATTCTGGACAAAGAGGTGATGTCCGGTTGCAGTGGTCATGTCCTGGCCACTATAATCGGAAAACACTGTCTCGAATCGAGAGAAGTATTCAGACACATCCTCCTGGGGTTTCTGGCGACAAGCCGTCACTATTGACCAGTCTACCTTTCTTTCTGGGATTAGAGTCTTCAATTTCTGTACAATCTTGTCTGGGAGTTCCAATATGGCTTTTAGGGGTTTTTGTCCAGGTTCTCGCTGCTTATCTATGGTATCGAGTTGTACCCAGGTATATCCGAACGGTTCAGCGTGGTCGACTTTCCGGATTTGCTTCCACACATCAGCCGGCAGACATAACCCGAAGAACAAATCGATATCCGCTAAGGTCATTATGGTTGAACCTAAGGCCGTACCTAGTTCGGTGTAGAAGGCCGTCGGGTTCTTTCTTAAGTCGGGTAGGGTTTTTCTAAAGGTCAAGATGTCTTGTCGGTCCCATGGCTGGTAGACCCAGTTATATACAACCCTTCCCTTCGCATCTTGGTGGTTGATGTCGTCGTGTGTTCCCTGACCTCGTGGGGGGACCCAGTAGGGGGCGGCTTCTTTGATGGGCATCATGGTATCAGCCTTTCCTGCCTGGGGTTCAGTCGCTATGGGGGTCTCTGCTTTGGTTGTCTGTCTGTGTTCTTTAAGATGCCGGAAGACTTCGAGTGTACGAGTGAAGAGGTCCGTCACATCGCCCTCTCCCTCCTCCCCAATGTCTACCTTCCTATACAAGGTCGCTAAGCCTTCGGGACCTCTATCTTGGTACCTATCCTCATAGGCATTCAGAGTGTGATAACAAAGTCGTACGACAAAGTGTCGTCTGCGGTTGTCGGCATACGAGTTATACATGTCTGTTACATATTCCTCACTTTCTTCTCGTTCTACTAGTGTCCTTACTACCTTATCGATTCCGGCTCGTTCATCCTTTGTTAGTTGATTCATTCTGGCGCAATCTTTCTTTCTCATCTCAGGGTCATCTAACGTTATTGCTAACGTTGTGTTCAGTACAAGAGGCTCGGCCGGCGCGGAGGCCGTGAGGACCGAGGCCCTGGTACTGCTTTCACTTGCGTTTGGGGGTTGCGGGTGCTGTACTACAGGTTGGGAGGGAGCGTATGGAGGGGGCATGTAGATGATCGGGGGACCTAATAGCAATTCGTCATTCGCTCGTTGCTTGGAAGGTAACTCAGGGTAGAGCGTAGAGGAGGTCCTAACAGGTCACTGGCCTGATGTTTCAGACTCTTGTTTTAGATTAGCTTCTTTTCTCTCCTTTATCTCTTCCTCTAACTTTTTAGCGGCAAGGTGAGCTGCCTTTCGTAGTTCTTTTTCTGCCTTTACTTCTTCTCTCTTTTTCCGTTGCGTTGCTTCTTTGCGCCACATGCCGATACTATCGAGCATAGTGGGCGTCGTTTTATTGCTACGTAGAGCTATTTCTAGCGTTTCTATTTTATGGTCATCAAAGGATCCCATCAGTGGCCACTGACTCTCGGGGTCCTTTTTTGTATATTTATGCCATAGCTTGCTATAAGCTACGGCGACTAGTCCATATTTAGTGAACATGTCCTTATTAGGGGTGCCTTCCAGTGGAGCCGGATGGTTCACCTCTAATAAGCGGTCCGGGCAGAACCAACTACCAATCAGTGGGGAGAAGATAGGCATGACGGGTTACAACGGGGACAAAAGTCTGCACTACCTATCTTTTCACTGCTTGCAAAGACTAGACAGAATATCTCTATTCCACGTTATTTGCAAGCAGAGAATACCTCCAAAGAACCAATATCGAACAACTAGTGTTCGGACAATCAATCAATCAATGGTGAGAAAAGAGATAAGCACGACGGGTTACAATGGGGGACAAAAGTCCGTGTTACTTATCCTTCACTGTCTGCAAAGACTTAGGCAGAATATTTCTATTCTACGTTATTTGTAAACAGAGAATATCTCAAGAAGTACTATTCTTCAAAACAATCAATATTCGGTCAATCAATCAGTGGGGAGGAAAATAGGCGCGACAGATTACAATGGGGGACAAAAGTCCGCGCTACCTACCCTTCACTATCTGCAAAGGAAGAGAGAGTATTTCTACTCTTCTCCGTTTGTAGGCAGCGAATACCTCAAAAAGAACAATCAATAAGCAATACTAGTATTTTCAATCAATTAGTCAATCATTTAGCAATTCGTCGTATTTCACGACCTTACCCGGACCGCGTGGACAGTTTTCTCGTCTTCCGCCTCCAGCGCCCGATCGTCCTCTACTCTCCGTTATTGCTACGGCACTCCTGATGGTTCCCAGTCAGGACCGTAGATCACTCGAGAGAGGTCTGCTCGGAACCAGTGAAGTTCGGATGATCGGCTGCCAGACGAGGGTCTATCGGGCAGGAGCTCTTTCCGATCGTTGCAGTCGTTCACTCTGTCGTCGGGACCTCTCCACGTGTCGCTGATGGGCCCCACGCTTGGGACGCCAATTGTTAAATGGTAGCGGCAGTTGCAGTCGATAACCTTTCAAGTATTGCCCAGCGGTAATCGCCTCTTATACCATTCGAAAATTAACCAACAAAGAGGCAGGCGCCGGAGACTGGAAGGCAGGAAACAAAGTTTTATTCCGTCGGAGTAGAACACATCAGATCAGACAGCAAGGTATCGTCACGAGGTGCTCTAACCGCATCTCTGAGACCTGGTCTCTTATACACACGTTTATGACTTTATTGCAGGTTTATCATACATGGCACATTCTTGAGATCGCTTTGATACATGAAAGAACATCCTCAGAATCCCCGGCTCAGATCCGCTCCCACACATAGCTACAGTAGAAGTCCCCACCCCACCCACAGTAGGAGATGGCTATCACACAGCTGGACATTCCGCCAATTCCTGGGGGTGTGTGCGACTGGTCGGGTCTCAGGGGGTGGGGGGGCCTTGATCTACTGTAATCCCTTTGATGTGGGGTGTTTCCCTTACAGTAGGGGCAATAAACTGCATCCGCAGGGCTAGGTGATGGCCTGGGATCGGTTCGGACAATCGGGCGCAGAGGAAGGGGGTTATCAAAGGGATGTATGACCATGTATGAGAGAGCGGGGGTGGTCAGCGTGCGGGGGGATGTTCGCAGCGCCAGAGGGACGCGCTGGCGATCGGCAATGAGGTCATGGTGCCTAAAATGGCTGCTGTGTGTTTTTGCGTGCGGTGCTGGGGAAGAGGCAAGATGGCGCAGATAATGTTCAGTTATGAATTAAATTTCGACAATACGGTCCGTACAGGCGTGTGTAGGGTCCGTACCACTATGGTTGTGTCGCCGTACGTGTACGCCATAGTGATACGGTCCGTACACGCGTGTGTAGGGTCCGTACCACCATGGTTGTGTCGCCGTAGGCGTACGCCATAGTGATAAGGTCCGTACACGCATGTGTAGGGTCCATACCACTATGGTTGTGTCGCCGTACACGTACACCATAGTGATACGGTCCGTACACGCGTGTGTAGGGTCCGTACCACTATGGTTGTGTCGCCGTACGCGTACGCCCTAGGGATACGGTCCTTACAGGTGTCTGTAGGGTCCGTACCACTATGGTTGTGTCGCCGTACGCGCACGCCATAGTGATACGATCCGTACAGGCATGTGTAGGGTCCGTACCACTATGGTTGTGTCGCCGTAGGCGTACGCCATAGTGATACGGTCCGTACACGCGTGTGTAGGGTCCGTACCACTATGGTTGTGTTGCTGTAGGCGTACGCCATAGTGATACGGTCCGTACAGGCGTGTGTAGGGTCTGTATCCCTATGGTAGTGCAGCCGTACGCATACGCCCTAGGGATACGGTCAGTACACACGTGTGTAGGGGCCGTACCACTATGGCGTACGCGTACGGCGACACAACCATAGTGATACGGCCTCTACACACGCGTGTACGGACCGTATCCCTAGGGCGTACGCCTACGGCGACACAAACATGGTGATACGGACCCTACAGACGCCTGTACAGACCGTATCACTGGAGTAGTGGTTCCCTAGGGGCGTGGAACGCACCGTACCTGTGTGCGTATAGTGAAATTACATAGGGGACACATGAGGGACAATTATAAGGGCCTAAATGCATGCTGGTTGTCATGGAGACCCAGTTTCAAGTTCAAATTTTTTCACAGGTGGCCAGCAGAAGTCGGTTGGAGACAATATACAAAGTTGCAAAGTGGTTGTTGACTTGACATCATGCTCATTTTTTAAAACATGCAAAGGCACCCACTGGGGTAGGTTTAAAGGGATTGGAGGAAACGTAGAATGCAAATGAGATTGACCAATCACTCTGTACTCCTGTAAATGAAACTGGCCAGCAAGGCAAATATAAGGCAGCCAGGCCCCATGAGAGAGCACTTGCCTGCACAACCTTTCATTCCACACCACTGCTGCTGCTCGTGATTCCTCTGGCACCATGTCCAGGTCTGTGGAGAGGGCCCAGCCATTCACCCAGGAGGAGAACCAGGCCCTGCTGGATGTGATCCTCCCACAGTACCCTTGCCTGTATGGGAGACCAGGGGAGCAGGTGAGTGCTGACTCCATTAGCTTAGACTGTGCCCCTTTTTTGTGACTATTTAGAAGAAACAAGGTCCCATTCAAAAATAGATACAATTTTAAATATCACAATTTTCCAATCAAAAATTGGATGTAATGTTTTATTCAGAAGATGAATTAAGATATAATACAGTTGCTAAGAACAAGAATGCACGTGGTGAAATAAGTGAGCAGCCCGTGAGTAGTTAAGGAAATCAGCCGATTTCCTAACCGCAGGCAAGTGACTTAAAAAGTGACTTTTTGTGTATCTGAAATAAAGATTATTTAAAGTCACAATTGAGAAACATCTCATACTCTGAATAGAAAATTCCAGTGTAACATCAAGAGATTAGAGATGTAGGTCGACGACGTTTCGATCCCCAATTTGATGGTGGGATCTCTTCAGGACTAAAAAGGTGATTGAATGCCTGGGAAAGTGAGCCTGGGTGGGTAAGGAAGAGGGGGGTGGGGAGAAAAAAGGGAAAGGAGTTAATTTGCGGGAAAGGAAAGGTAAAGGAGTTGTGGGTAATAGCATAGTGTGGTGCATTGAAGCATAAAGTTATGCCGAAGGGGGAGAGCGGTGTATATCTTAAGGATAATAGTAAGAGGGTTTGAAGGTGAGGGAATTTACCGGAGTGGGGGTGTGAGTGAAGGAAATAAACGAAGGTAGGGATAACCAGAAGGGGCGTGGGATGAGGTGGTGCCAAGAGAAGAAGGGAGGAGGAAAAGATAGAGGAACTTACTGTACAGGGGACAGCTGAAAAGGCAAATTAATGCAGGAGCCGTACTAGGCACGTTGTTCAATTGCAGCAGAGAGTGCAAATCATCGCGCACGTTGCTCGATAGCAGTTCTGGAGAGGTGAGGGGTACTCCTGTGTTAGATAGGGAGAAGGGTGGGAGAATAAGGAGTGAGGGAGTGTCACTGTGTCGTTCTGGTGCCAGGGGAGGGGAGGGGAGGGTGATAATTACCTGGAGGGTTAATGCTTCAAGCGCTCCTGGATGAGCCTGTGCGGGGGGGCACAGTCGTAAGAGATCGAGCGGTGGTTGTTCTAATGGCGGGAAAAGGGGAGGGAAACAGTAAGGAATTGCCGAGAATGGCGAATAGTAAAACCAGAGCGGTGGCCGGTAGTGAGGTAGGATCGCAATTACCTGGAATTTGAACAAGGTCAGTATGGAATCTTTCTGGTGCGGCAAAAACGGCAATAATTATCCGTGTGTAAGTAAAACTTCGTGCCGGAAGTTATTAGAGGCAGCCCATGATGGCGGATCTAGGGGTGGGAATAAATAGAATGGTTGCTGCTGAGGCGGACAGGAACGAAGGGTGACAGGGAACCAGTAACCGTAAGTGAGGCGATTGTGTTACCTGAATGGAGATCGGCTCAGTCTGCACAATCTTCGTTGCGAGGACGATACTCGAATGGAGGTTCCGGGTCTGCAGCTAGTGACGGACCGGAAGGGGCAGTCATAAGGAAGTCTCCTATGTAGGAGGTGGGGGCGTGTCCTGAATGTGGATAATGTGAAAAGGGAGAAAGGACACGGAAGGGGAGCAGTGTCATGTGGATACAGAGAGGAATGAGGAGAAAGGTGCAGTGCACCAGGGAGAGGGTCCCGGCGAGCAGTGATAAGATAAATTTAAAAATTAGAGAAATAAGCAGGAAGGACCAGGAGATTGTAGGGAAAGGTAATAAGGGGAGGAAGGACGATGAATCGGTAAATAAGGTATGAGGTGGGTGGAAAGGGGGAAAGAAAAGGCACTGATGGCAAGGGAGTGTAGTGTTGGTGTGGGGGGTAGAATGCAGTGAGTGCGGGAAAAGGGGAGGAAGGGGAACGGTGGGGGGCCGGGGGGGGGGGGTTGGGATTAGAATTAGAATAAAGGGGATAAAGGTTAAAAAAAGGGGGGGGGGGTTGTTGTTGGTTTTGTTGGCTTGGGATTAAAGTCAGTCACAGTAGGTGTACAAATTAATCATACAATGATAATATTACAGAAGATTGGACCAGTCCTCCAGGCGGTTGAGCCCGGTGTGTAAACTGTCAGTACGAATTATCCATTTTAGTTCTTCTTTGTCCAGAATAACAGCAATGTTAGTGTTCCTTATGGGTTGATGTATTACGTTAATGACTTGCCATTTGATGTCGTCCTCCGTGTGGTTCACGGTGATGAAGTGGTCCACAAGTGGCGCATTCGGTGTTTTACAGCGTATACGACTTCTGTGCTGGCAAATCCGGATCCTGATCTTTTGGGTTGTTTGTCCAACATAAATCAAATCACAAGGGCAGGTAATAGCATATATCACATTGGCAGTGTTACAATTTGAGAAATGTGAAAGAGTGACATCAGTGTTACCATGCACACATTTTTTCGTGTCTTTAGTGAAGTTACAAACACTGCAGTTCCCGCACTTAAAATGGCCTAATAGTGGTGGTAGACCCCAGGCACCTCTGAGGGATTGGTCCTTAGTTTTGGTGGGGAGTGCGGCCCTGACAAGATGGTCTTTTATGTTTTTGCTTTTTTTGAAAGCGAAAAGAGGGCGTTCAAACTTCAAACTGCCGGCATTAATTGTAGGCCAGTGTTTAAGAATACTCTTCCTAACTGTGTTAGAGATAGGTGAAAAAGTGGTCACACAGACTTCGTCCCTTCTTTTTTCTTTGGGACTAAGTAGGGTTTCCCTTGGGCAGTACCATGCCCTTTTGAGGGCTTTTTTCACAAGTTTACGTGGGTAGCCTCTGTTGGTCAATTTTTTGGAAAGGATAGAGGCCTCCGCAAAATAGTCTTTCTTAAGATAACAGTTGCGGCGTATCCTAAGGAATTGTGAGTAGGGAAGGGAGTCTCGTAAGGCTCTGAGATGATGGCTGTTGTAGGATAGTAGGGTGTTTTTTTCTGTGGGTTTGCGATAAAGTGTGGTATAAAGACCGCCATTGTAAGCTATAATGGATAGGTCAAGAAAGGCAATCTCATTTTTGCTATTATTTGCAGTGAATTTGAGGCCATTGCAGTGTGAGTCGAGCCAATCCTTAAATTCAGATAGGTTCTCTTCACTGTTGTTCCAGATCAGGAAAATATTGTCGATGTACCGCTTCCATTCTAGAATGGAATTTCTGAAGGGATTCATGGGAGATAGTATGCGGTGTGTTTCAAGCCAATCCATATAAAGTATGGCAAAATTTGGAGCAAAAACGGCACCCATACTGGTACCCTTCACTTGTTGATACGAGTTACCATCGAATAAGAAAAAATTCCTAGTCAAACAAATTTTGAGGAGTTTTATGATAAAAGAGGTAGGGACAGCGTGGGGTTGGGGTCTGGAGTTGAGTGTAATGCCAATTATGTCAATGCCTTCCTCTTGAGGGATGTTTGTATAATGATTCCACATCAAGGGTGCATAGTAGATGGTTAAGAGGGTCAAAGGGGAGTTCTTCTACAAGATTGACCATAGCCATGGTGTCCTTGATATAGCAAGATGTTTGGGGTACGAAGTCCCTAATGAAAAAATCAATGTAATTCCCAAGGGGTTCAAGTATGGAACGGCACCCAGAGACGATAGGTGGTCCCGGGGGGGGTGGTGGCGTTTTTATGAATCTTCGGTAGGGTGTAAATAACCGGTGTACGTGGAGATTTCGTATTAAGGTACAGATATTCCTTTTTTACTCAGGTAGCCTTGATGAATGCCCTCCTCTGTAGCATCGAGGATCAGTTTTTGTATCTCACTGGTGGGATCACAGGGAAGTTTTAAATAGTGTTCAGGTATAGATAGTTGCCTTAGGATCTCTTGTTTGTATATATCTATATCTTGGAGAACAATCCCTCCACCCTTATCAGCAGGCTTGATAATTAACTTGTCCATATGTTTGAGTTCTTGTAAAGCAGACTTCTCTTGAATTGTGAGGTTGTATGGGATAAATCTGCGTGTGTGTTCAAGCTCTGAGATTTCCTTAAGAATACGTTTTTCGAAGGTGACTATCTCAGCTGGAATACTGTTGTTGGGTGGGGCGAAAGTTGAGGGAGGGCGGAATGTCGTGAAAGCAGTGGAAGGAATATAGGGAGTATCTTGAAAAGAATGCTTGTAGGCGTATTTTTGTGACTGTCACTTCTGGCATTGTGTCCAGGTGTGACAGACATGCAATGTTCTTTAGAGTGGGTCCCTGGGGGGGGAATGCCTCATGTCTCCCATGCAGAGCATGCTGTAGTGCATGTCTGCACTCCTCACTTGCATAGTGCTTACTGTGACAATCCCTGCATGGTGCATGCCACATTCAGCCTGGCTAATCCTCTTGGGAATGTTGTTTCTACAGTCCTGATGTGATTCTGTGGTCCCCCCAGTGTGACAGGTGACTGTACCCACAGATGTGTGTGAGTTGAGTGTACCTGTGGTGAGAGTGTCCAAATGATGTGTTCGTCCCCTGGACATTGGTGTGTGTGTAAGTCCCCTGTCATGTGGGTGAGTGTCTATGTGGAGTGTTGCACCCCAGCTGCATGAGGGATGAATATACCCTACCCATCTGATGTGTGCAGGGAGCAGTGCTGTATGTCTGACGTGCTGAGCCTACCCCACACCTGTGACACCCCCCAGTCTAGTGGCACATGTGCAGAGTGATGTTTGTAACCGCAGTTGCCAATGGCAGGTGATTGTCCTGTGCCTGTGTGTGTCTGTGTACCCTGCTGAGGTTGCGTGAGTGGCCTGGGGCATGTGACTGCTTTGAGGTGCTGTACATAATCGTGGTGTAGCTTGTGATGCACAGTGTGAGCCGGGATCAGTGATTGTGTTGCACCCCTCATTCCACCTGTGTACTTTCAATGCCACGTGGTGCATTTGGCCGTCCCCAGAGGATGATGTCCCTATGACAAAGGTGCAATGATTTTGCTGCATACTATGCCCTGTTCAAACCAGCCACATTGTTCAAATGTGTGTCTCTGTGACATGGAGCAGGTTTATTGATGTTGTCTCACTTTGTCATCCTCACAGGTAGGTGTCTATGCCAAGGGGGAGATCTGGAAGCAAGCCGTCAGTGCCGTGAGGTCGGTGGAGGGTCGGAGGCGGCACCTGGCCCAGGTGAGGAAACGCTGGCAGGATATCCGGTGCTGGACCAGGAGGATCGCCCGGGTCCTGCTGGGGGACTCACCAGAGAGCCATAAGAACCGTGGGCGCCGGCGTCTGACCCACCAGATGAAGCGTGTCCTGGCGGTGGTCTTCCCTGACTTGGATAGGCGCTTAGCGGAGAAGCAGCAGCAGGAAGGGGGTAGGTACATGCGTGTTTGTTGTGTGTCACCAGCTTTTGGAAGTGCGCAGTTGCATGGATACACTGCCAGGGTTCATATGTGCAGTACATATCCTGTTCCCCCAAGTCAACCGGTGCTGTTCTTCCTCCCTTCCCCTCCTTGACATGTGTTCCCTGGTCTGTGTGTAGTCACTCTTGCACAAGGTTATCTAGGCTGCCAGTTAATCCAAGTGCCCAATGCTTGCAGCATCATGTGTGGGGGTGGTGTGTAACATGTGTTGGGTCCTTGCCTGTGCCCTGGCCAGTTCAGTCAATGTGGGGTCCATGTTAGTTGGCACTGATGCTGAGTCCCGACATAGGAGTGTGTCTGAAAAGTGTACTGCCTTACAGCATGCATGACCAATGTTGTGCCCTCAGACATGATGTGCATGAGTGGGAGTAATGCATAGTGCAGGGACGTTTGCTTCCGTTGCAGTCATATCCATCCAGGACCATGGAGGAGTGTGGCCACTACAGTCCCCTGGGGCACCTTTTCCTAGGTATCATGTGTGTCATCCAACAATGTGGACATTCTCTGTGTCTTCAGCATAGGTTGGGCTCTGTGGCATTGTACCCTGGCCTCATTTGTATTTACGTTAAGTGTGCTACATGTGTCCACTGTACAGGGTGACTCAATTTGGCTTGTGCATACTCACAGTGGCCGGTGCCTGTGTGTTTTGGTACAACTATCTGATGATGGTTGTTTGTCAATTATATGTGTGGACAGGTGCACAAGGGTTAGTTCGTGTACCTTCAGGATTCATTGAAGGGCATTTTAGTAATCCCCGAATAAGAGGTGTAAGTACTTCCTCTGTGTCACTCACAGTGTCTCAGGTAGGGGGAGGTTTGTGCGGGCAAGGCCTACATGTCCAAACCGTATGTGTCCTTGCCAGGTCTGGCCTGTGTGTGATGATTGTCTGAACATACAGTCAACATGCAGTGAGCCAGTCATGTTGGGCAGGGTTTAATGTATTTGCTAAGCAGCATGTGCCAAAAGTTAAAAGACATGGTTCCTGCTCATCCCTTTTTTGGCTACGGTGTATGGTCCAGATGCAGTACTCGACTGTCCCCAGAGGCTAGCTCCTCTGTCTAATTTGATATCAAGTTCTTTGCTGTTGTGTCATGCTCTCCATTGTTTCTCAGTGGCATGGTTGGTCAACCAACTGTGTGGTGCAGGGCCTACATATGTGCGTAGTATTGTAGATGTTACTCATGTTGCTTTTAATGCTATGCACTCTGACCTATGTAGTTTGGACTCATGTGTCATATGTATACAGGTGTCTGATTATTTCCTGTCTCTTCACCTTGCCCACAGCATCGTCGGGGGAAACCGAGGGAGACACTGGCACGGACCTTGAGGAGGGATCCAGCAGCGGTGCCACCAGTGCTGGCGAGTCTGGCTCAGCGAGTGGCACGGAGGCGGAGGGGAGTGCGGCGGAGGACCTGTCCAGTCCCACCACCGACTATGACGCTGACGGGTCCGAGGCTGAGCTCCCAGAGGGGGCGGACGCTGCTCCCAGAGCTGAAAGCAGCACTCCATCTGTCGCCGCCCCCTCCATTCCCATCACCTGCGTCCCAGTTGCTCGGGTCCCTTCCCTCCGTGCTAGGCGCCAACAGGTCTCCTTCGGGCCAGGCACCGCACCCCCTGCCCCTGTCTCCCCTGCTGCCGTCAATGCCGAGTCTGTGGACATTCTGCGGCAGTTGCAGGTTGGTCAGGCATCGATGCTTACTGTCCTCCATGGCCACACCACACTGCTGACACAGATGGTGTCGTACTTGGAGGGCATGTCATCAGCGATGTCTGATCAACAGATGTTGCTGAGGTCCATAGACTCGTCACTGACTGCAGCAGTGGATCTCCAGCAGCGCTCCGTCCCCCCCTACCTCTGCACCATCCACACTTCCCACTCCCATGCCTGTCCCACGCACACCCAGACGTCCCCATGCACGCACCCCACCAGACACAGCCAGCACACCACCAGGGAAGGCCAAGCGCACTCCTCCAGTCATGCACACACAGGGGGAAGTAGGCACACCCACTGGGTCTGGGGGCAAACAGCAGGCCCGCAGCCACAGTGGGAGTCCGCAGTCCTCAAGAGCCACTTCCTCCAAAACCACTCCCCTTAGCTCCCCTGCCCAACAGTCGGACAAGGAGTCCTTCATGGACAGTCTGTCCCTCAGCCCCAGTGTGACACCACCCCACAAGCGGTCGAGAGAGTCCCCGGGCAGGAGAGTTGAGTCCCCCCCCTGTCCACACCCTCCCCCAGTAGTGCTGCAACCCATCCCTCCGAACCCCTCCGCCTCCTTGGGGCCTGTGGTTCATTCGGGTGCAGGGGAGACGCTGGGAGACCTTGCCACCGTATGCAGCGCCATCCTCACCACCACCTTTGGCGCTGCCCCACCCCCTGTGGTGGAGTCGTCCGTCCCTGCACCCACAACACCTACCCTTGCCCCTCCTGTCCCTGTGGTGCCTTGTCCTCCCCCCCCCCCATGATGCCCCCCCTTCTGTGGATGAAATGTAACAGTGAACTGTGCAGGCAAGCTAGGGGAGACACGTCCATAAGTGTCCCCCACCAGGACTTTTCACATGGCCTGGCCTATGGGCCCTCTATATTCTGGACATTCATTTAGCAAATATTATTTCCTGCTGAATAAAGCATTTTGTTTTTCTAATGCACACTAATGCTTTCCTGGACTTGCTGTTGTTGGTGCTGCTCCATGATTTGGGGTGGTGATAATGTGTTAGGTGTCTGGGAAATGTTGTAGTGTGCTGCTCATGGGGTGGACCCTGGTATCTGTGTGCAATCACAAGGGCTCTGCAAATAATCCTTGGTCATGTGTGCTCTTACTGTATGGTGATTTTGTCCCAAGGTGTGTTCCTTCCTCTGTGGACCCTGACATCTTCCCTGCAGGCTGTTTCCCAATTGTTGTGCTGAGCTGTGTCTACATATCCTGGGTGTGTGACGGATCCCTTCAACTTTGGCCATGCATGCTCAGCAATGTCTCCACCTGCATCATTTGTGGCATCCTTGGTGGTCACTGTACTAGTGTATGGAGTATTTTGACATGACTTCATGTGGACATGTTACCTTTCACGCCCTATGCATGTGTCTACTCCCAGCCTCGCACACATGTGTTACGTGTTCTGCAGGGTCTTTGGTCACCTGACTGACAATTGTGGGCATTGTATCTGTGGGTACTCCACCCTTTTCCTTACATGGGAGGCAACAACTTGTTGGCTGCCCCAGCACCTGTACATTCCTATCAGTCCTGGAATGTGTGTGACAGTGTGTGTTCCCTTTGGGTCTCTTAGTTTAGTAGGGTGGCACATGAGTATACAGTCTTGTTGCATGCTCTCATTGTGTGTATTGTGCTGCCAGCACCAGGGGTGGGTATGCATGTGTCATTTGTCTTCACACCCACATGTGGTGTGTCATGCAGTGGGGGATGGACATCCACCCTCATGGGAGTGGGACACTGCTGTCAGTGATGTGTTGGCATGCCACTCTCAATATTGTCGCACTATGTGTATGCCTTCATGCACCCATGGTGTTTTGCTAATTGTAGGATGGTGTACACACCACCAGGTCTCTGTCCACTGCTGGGGGGACTCTGCACCCACCCCTCCTATGTCTGGGCACTGCTGGGAGTGATAGGCACCCACCCCTCCTATGTCTGGGCACTGCTGGGAGGACTCTGCACCCACCCCTCCTATGTCTGGGCACTGCTGGGGGGACTCTGCACCCACCCCTCCTATGTCTGGGCACTGCTGGGGGGACTCTGCACCCACCCCTCCTATGTCTGGGCACTGCTGGGGGACTCTGCGCCCAACCCTCCTATGTCTGGGCACTGCTGGGAGTGATAGGCACCCACCTCTCCTATGTCTGGGCACTGCTGGGAGTGATAGGCACCCACCCCTCCTATATCTGGGCACTGCTGGGGGGACTCTGCACCCACCCCTCCTATGTCTGGTCACTGCTAGGAGTGATAGGCACCCACCCCTCCTATGTCTGGGAACTGCTGGGGGGACTCAGCACCCACCCCTCCTTTGTCTTGGCACTGCTGGGGGGACTCTGCACCCACCCCTCCTATGTCTGGGCACTGCTGGGAGTGATAGGCACCCACCCCTCCTATGTCTGGGCACTGCTGGGGGGACTCTGCACCCACCCCTCCTATGTCTAGGCACTGCTGGGAGTGATAGGCACCCACCCCTCCTATGTCTGTGTACTGCTGGGAGGACTCTGCACCCACCCCTCCTATGTCTGGGCACTGCTGGGGCTGATGGCCACACACCCCTATGTGTCTGTCCACTGGCATGGTACGAGCCGTACCCACGTCCTACGGCCTGGGTATGGGCCCTACCCCTACGGCACCCCAACAATGGCGGGAAGGCCCGTACCCATGCCTTTTGGACGTGGGTACGGTTCGTACCCCCATTGTTGAGGTGCCGTAGGGGTACGTACCGTACCCATGCCTTTTGGACGTGGGTACGGGTCGTACCCCCATTGTTGGGGTGCCGTAGGGGTACGTACCGTACCCATGCCTTTTGGACGTGGGTACGGGTCGTACCCCCATTGTTGGGGTGCTGTAGGGGTACGTACCGTACCCATGCCTTTAGGACGTGGGTACGGCTCGTACCAAGCGTACCCCTACATCACCACTGCAATGGTGGTACGGGCCGTACCCATACCTGTGGGACGTGGGTACGGGCCGTACCACCATTGTGGCAGTGACGTAGAGGTACGGCCCATACCCAGGCCTTTAGGACGTGGGTACGAGTCGTACCCCCATTGTTGGGGTGCCGTAGGGGTACGTACCGTACCCATGCCTTTAGGACGTGGGTACGGCCCGTACCACACGTACCCCTACATCACCACTGCAATGGTGGTACGGGCCGTACCCACGCTCTGGGGGCCTGGGTACGGGCCGTGCCACCATTGTGGCGGTGACGTAGGGGTACGCGTGGTACGGGCCGTACTCACGCTCTTCAGGCGTGGGTACGGTTCGTACCCTTACGTCACCCCAACAATGGCGGTACGGCCCGTACCCACGCCTTAAGTGCGTGGGTACAGGTCGTACCACGCCCACCCTACGTCACCCCAACAATGGCGGTACGGCCCGTACCCATGCCTTTGGGACGTGGGTACGGGCCGTACCGCCATTGTTGGGGTGACGTAGGGGTGGGCGTGGTACGACCCGTACCCACGCTCTTAAGGCGTGGGTACGGTGCGTACCACAATTGTTGTGATGCCGGTTCACGTCCATGTTGACTTCCGTTGTGGCGGACGCAGGCCTTGGTGGAGACGCCCCCACCCCCGAAGTGACCAGGCCCTGGAGGTCAGGTATGTACAGGGCATGTGTGATTTTGGACTTGGGTGGGGGTTATGTTTCCTGCCCCTGCCCCCCCCTTTGCCCCTGGGTGTTGTTCTGACCTTCTGCGGTGTCTGCGTCGGTTCCTGTACACCAGGTGGACTGCTATGAGGGCCGGGATGACACGTAGGTTGGGGTCCATGGCTGTCCGTCGCGTACAGGTGCTCCTTCTGCATGTCGTCCTGATTTCCCGGCAGTTTTTGGCTGCCGTAAAATATTGTCCGTGCGGAGTGACGTGGGCACGAATCATACTTGCTGGTTCGTGAAACGCTGCCTGACTCCGTCCGGACGTCACGTCCGCGGTGTCCCGGTTCCGATTTGTATGTTATTTTTTGCCGGTCGGTGTTTTGTACGATTCGTACGGAAATGGTGTTTCTGTACGAATCGTACTTGCGGGTTTGTATGGTGTATTTCCCGGGTACGGGTCGGACGGAGAAAACGCTCCGTCCGACGATTCGTACCCGGTTTTTCCAGGATCGGAATCGACACCTAAATGTCTAGCTTAATAACTCCCAGTTTGAATGAAAAAGGTCCATAAACCTGTGGAGATCACAAAGCGAACAGTGACGTTTATGGCTGTTCGTTTACTGCACCTTTATCGCTCCAAGAGGCTGACATGGTTCAGCGCTATCATACATCGATGCACTATTAGTAAGCAACACTAACAACAATCAATACAATGACTGGGAGGGATCCATAGAGAGAGCATTACAAAACACTAACAGTAATTAAAGTGAACAATGCACACAATCCATTTAGATTCTGAGCTGGTTCTTTAAAGCATGTTTACTGACTTGTGGCTGGTATGTTACTGCTCTACACAGAGCATTACCAGAGAGCAATAGCATCAGGTGGATGTGGATGCAGTACTATAACAGATCCATAGACAGAGTATCACTTGCACCGAGCCACAGAGCCAGAAGCACAAATCATTATTACTTATCCACGGAGCCAGCAGCATTCAACATTCCAGCCAGGCCCTTCACCAACAGAGTACAACCCTAACAACGAGTCACAGCCAGGCTCAGTTCTCTTTACTTTCTTACCTCGGACCCCAATGTCAAGGATTTCCCCTTTAGGGTTTGACTTCTTGCTTTGCAGATAATTACTTTAAAGCATTTTTCTCAAAGCTCCCCCCTGACAAGAAAGAAAGCAGATAAATATTATTTCATGAGATGGCCTCTGCAAATAAAATATTAACTCATAAGAGAGAATATCCCATAGTGCACACATCTATCCCTCTCAAACATATCTATAGGCCGGGTTACAGAGCAGAAGATACTCTTCCCCTCTTACATTGCAAAGCTAACTACAGTACGTATCATGCAAGCTACCTTATATACTCAGAATGCCCCACCTCCTGTTGTGCCCTTCTTGCCTAACCAGCCCGTTTTTCTTTTCTGCCCTTGTTGCTCCTATACTCTACTTTTCTTCTTGTTCCACTTTGATGATATACTCTCTACTCATGATCTACCCTTGCTCTTTACATTACCTGTACTCTGGCACTTGCCCTTAGCACCCGACTGCACTATCCATGTCCTACCTGTTCAAGGATCCCCCTGCCTCACCTTTCCCCGTACCCTTTTCCTATTCTACCTACTCTTATACTCTCTCTTTATCACCTGTTCACTTACCCGGTCCTCAAAGTTGTTCTTTTTTACCAACATCTGCTGCAGAGTTCGAAGCACCTTAATGCACAGCTTCTCCTCACTTGACATAAGATTCTTTGTGTGCTGAATCAGCCTGGAAACAAACAGATATTGGCATAATCAGATGGGGAATGCAGCAAGAAAGACAGATGAATTCTAATGCATTGCTCTGCAAAGGTGGAATAAATAGTTTCTTACTTGTAGGTGTAGTTCTGCAGATTGAAGAATTTTCTGGATTCACATTACTCTACCACGTAGTGGTTGGATCTAAAATTCTCTACTTTTTGTAGTCCTTCTATTTCTTGTTTTTGTTGTTGTTGGGCATTGACAAATCCCCCATTTAGTGCCTCCTGTGACGTTGTATCCCCTCCCCCGGAAGCTCCCACCTTTGGTTGCTATCTTCAGAGTCTTTTTTTGTCTGTTCTCTCCTTCTATCTTCTTGGTGGAGGCAGGTGGGTCTCCTAAGCATCCAGAAAATTCTTCGAGCTGCAAAACTACACCTACAGTAAGAAACTATTCATTTTGCAGCGTGGATCTTTTTTGGATTCAAATGCTGTGCATTGATTTTGAAGCTGTTTTGTTAGTTTAGCGGTGGTTGGGTTGAAGATGAACTTAGATTTGTAAACATATATTTTAACACTTTTTGTCCCACCGAGCTTCCTTGCTCATTTCAATGTCTATTCAGTAGTGCTTTGTGAACACGTGTACAGAGGAACATGTTGCTGCCATACATATATCATGTAAGGGTGTATTTGCTAGAAAGGCAAAGGTTGCTTCTTTTTTCCTTGTTGTGTGTGCCTTTGGGGTTGAGTTTAGTTTGTCCCCTGCACTTGTGTGGCACAGTTGAATAGTTTGTTATCCATCTGGCAATTGTGCCCTTAGTTACAGGTTTTCCCCTATTGTTGTCTGCAAATAAACAAATAGTTGCTTTGTCTTCCTGCTTGTTTTTGCCTTTACCATGTAATACATTATGGTGCGTCTTGCATCCAGCATGTGTGACGCTCTTTTTGCTTGATATTTTTGGTGTTGGAAAAAACTTGGAATTTGTATTGTTTGATTTATGTGGAAGTGTAAAACTATTGTAGGCAAGAGCTGTGGATCTGTCCTCATGACAATCCTGTCCTTGTAAACCTGTAAACATGGCTCTTGAATTGTGAGGTCTTGTATTTCACTCACCCTGCGAAGAGATGCTATGGCCACCAGGAATGCTGTCTTCAGCGTGAGCATCTTTAATGTAGCTTTGTTTAAGGCTCAAAGGGTGCCTTCATTAGTTGAGTGAGTACCAGATTTAGATTTTATATGGGTGCAGGTACCTTTCTTGGTGGTGCAGTTCTCTTTGCCTCTTCTATAACCCTTTGTATTACCTGAGCTGTGAAGAAGCTTTTTCCTATGTGACCTCTCGTGTAGGCCACTATTGCAGCTAAGTGTACTTTTAAAGATGCATATGTTAACTTGCAGTCTAGTATGTGTGTTAGGTATTTTAACACCATTGTTTCCTCAGTGTTTTTCCTTAATAAGTCCTTTTTGATACACTACAAGGAGTATCTATTCCATTTTTCAATGTAGCACTTCCTTTTAGTTGGCTTTCTTGCTTCTCTAAGAACAGCTATTATGTTCTCTGCTAGTTTTCAATGACCAAATTCTAAGTCTTTAGGAGCCAGGCTGAAAGTCTCTTGTTCTGGGTTTAGTAGCCTTACTTCTTCAATTGACAACAGTCTTGTTGTGTTGGTAGTTTTAGAATGTTACCTTGTGCTGTTTCTATCTAGCTGTTTCTCGCCCACAGTATTAGTTTCATTCTGTCTTGCCTGCATTTGGTGATCACTCTGTGTAACAGTGTAAACAAGGTAAAAGCGTATGCAAATATCCCTGACCTGTCTATGAACAGACCATTTCCCAGGGATTGGTGGTATGACTGCCTGGATGCAAAGTTTTGGCATTTTGTGTTCTTTAGGGTTGGGAATAGATCTACTTTTAGTGTTCCCAAACTCCTGAAAATCTATTTGAGTACTGTTTGATTGAGTTCGCATTCATGCAACCATGATGCTTGTTTGCTCAGCCTGTCCGCTTCTACATTGTCCTTGCCTGTTAGATGAACTGGTGTTATCTCCATTTGCCTCTGTATTGCACACTTCCAGATTGTTTGGGATACCTTTGACATGGAAAAGGATTGAGTCCCCCCTTGCTCGTCTTTCCCAATAACTCCTTCTGAAAGGCTTTTAAGGTCAGGAACAGCAGACCTCATTTACAATATTTTGACGCACAGCAGCACAACAAGCCTTCCTGCTGTGCTGCCGTTCATCAAAAGAAAAGGGCAGGAAGGCACTGTATCTACAAGATACGGCACATTCCTGTCCTTTTCCCCTGTGCTGGTGCACAATGGGCTGCCATGCGCCAATGCCGGCACCATTGCACCATGGTGCAAGAGTGTCTGCATTGTAGGGGTGATTGTTTTTGTGCAGGAAGGAACACCTTCCTGCAGAAAAACAATCACACAAGGTGAATTCCTCTTTCTCTGTGTGCTGTACAATGCGAGAAAGGGGGCCATATTTACAAGACCATGAAAAGCCACGTACAGTGGCTTTATGTGGCCTTGTAAATATGAGCAGACACACTGCACAGCCGGTGCATCAAAAAAAGTGACACGCAGCTCAATGATGCTTGTAAATAAGCCCCACTGTTTTTAGTTCCAGGATATTGATATGCTGTACATTCTCCTGTTCTTTCTAGACTCCTTATACTTTGAGTGTGCCCATGTGTGCTCCCCAGGCCATATGATAGGCATCTGTTGTAATGGTTACTGTTGGAGTTGGTAGTGCAAATGTCCTTCCTTGTGTTATTTGTTCCACTACGCCATCTCCTGATGTAGTTTCTGTGAGACAACTACTAGATCCTCGCAACTCCCTATCGCTTGTGACCATTGGTTCTGTAGCCATTCCTGAATTCGTTTCATGTGTAATCTTGCATATGGTATCAAAGGGGTGCATGTAGCCATCTTCCTTAACAACTTCCCCACAGTCCTTTCTGTCAGAGGTTGCACCTTCTGGTAAAGACAAGTTTCCACCAACAGTGACCGTATTCTTTCGCTGGGAAATACTTTTCTTTGATGACTTCTCAATGTTTATAGACAAACTCAGTGAGAATAGGGTCATCATTACCTGCTGTATATGATCTTTGCACTTGTTTTGGGAGTTTGCTCTTACTACCCAGTCATCCAGGTAAGGATAGACATATATTCCCTGTCTTCTTAGGTGAGCTGCTACTGCTGCTAGACACTTTATAAGACCCTTGGTGCAAATTTTTTACCGAATGCTAGTACTGTGAACTGGTAGTGAATTCTGTTCACCGTAACCTCAGGTATATCTTGTGTTTTGCGTTCATTGGGATGTGCAAGTAGGTGTCTTTAGGATCTGTTTTTGCCATGTAATCCCCTTCTTGCAATTGTGGGATGACGTCTTGTAAGGTTATCATTTTGAATTGTTGCGTCTTTATAAACTTGTTTATGAATCTGAGGTCTAGAACTGAGTGAAGAGATCCGTCTACCTTTGGTATTAGGACTTTTGTTGAGTAATTTCCTTTCCTGATCCATGTCTTGGACACCTTTCTTACAGCTATTTTTTCCAGCAATTCCTCTACCTCTTTGAGTAGCTGTGATGTCTCTTTCTTTGAATGGACCTTCTTTTTCGGTCCCCTTGCTGGAGGTATCCTTTCCCATTCCATGCCATATCTAAACTCAATGAAGTTTATGATCCATTTGTCAGACGTTATCTTCCTCCCCTCCTGAAAGAAGTTCTTGACTCTGCCTCCCACTGGTGTTGTGTGTAAGAGGCTGTGTGTTTTTGGGAAGCTACTTATTGGCAGGAGTTTTGCCTCCCCTGTGAGGCTGTCCTCTTTCCCGTGCTCTTCCTCGGAAGGACTGCCATCCTTGCTGCTGATACTGCTAGTGCTGCTGATGTGCAGAAGATTGGCTGCTTCCCTAGAAGGACTGGCTCCCAAACAACTGCTTTCCATTGAATTTCCGATTTGAAACCTGAAATTCTTAGCTAAGAATGACTGTGTGGTGTGATCCCCTCATCATTTCACAGCTAGCTGTGTCTGCTGCATCAAATGTCGATTTCAGGCATGTATTGGTGATATTGTTGCCCTCTTCTGTCAGGTGTGTAGCTCTCTTTCTGTATTGGTCTCGCAGGTGCTTCATCAGCTCTGACATCTCCCAGTAGACATTTGAATTTGCGATGCGCCATTGATTGGATGTTGGCCCTCTTCTATGCTGTATAGATGATATTGGAATCAGCTGGTACTGTACCCTTGATGTACCCTGGGTCCATATAAGAATATTAAAATTTCCTCTCCACCCTTTGAGTCACTGCCCTACAAGTTGTGGGTTCCTTAAATGCCTCCCTTTCTTGGTCCAGGACACTAGGCAGCATTGGAAGGAATTGGTTCTTGGCTTGGGAAGGCAACAGAGTTTCCAACAGGAAACAAGACTGTGTTTTACCCCCTCAAGCTGCACTCCATATTTGTCAGCCCCTTTTTTGATGATCTAGTTGTACATTCCAATATCATCCCGAGGCGAAGACCTCGACAGATAAGTCTACTATTTCCTCAGCGGAGTTCATCTTCAGGTCCTGCCAGAGCCTCTGTGTATTCAGACTCTTCTGAGTCCTGAAACTTCCCGTCCTTCCTGCTCCTCCTCTCCCTAATTGAAGAGTTCTTCTGCCTTTTCCAGTGGCTCAGGTGTTAAAGGATGTTTGATATCTCCAACGTTCTTCCCTCCCTGGTCTTTAGGTGTTGAAGTTTTCAGAGGAATTCTATATTCCCTCAAGGATGCGTCAAAGTCTTTCCTCTTCTGAAGCAGTGCGGCCATTTCAGCCTCGAGGTTCTCTTCTTCCTCTCGAGCTCTGCCAAACATTGTTCTGGATTGAGAGTCGATGTTGATTTTCTCTTTGACTTCAAAGATTCTGTCCACGAAATAGCGGTCATCTAGCTTCTTTGCTCACCTTGAGAGCTTTCTCGCTGCAACGTTGAAGCGTCTTAACCTCATCCATCTTTTGACAAGTGTGTTTTTTCGGGAGGCTTTCCCTTTGCAGTGTCCCTTTTGAGGAATTTGAAGGGTTCTTTGTCTCTGGGCATGCCTTTGGTCAGCAAGTTTTTTAACGCGGCCCCCTGTAACACCTTTGCGTCTGTTTTTCGAGACCCAGGCAATGTTTTCAGAGTCAGTGTGTCTTCTACCTGTGATCTTTCTTGGTAGCCTAAGCTTCGATGATTCTTCGTTCTGCATCTGATGTTTTCCCCTCAGCACCTTCGGCAACGTTTTCTTGCTCGTTGCTCGACAGGTCCAGGTCTCTCAGGGATGGAGTTGGTTTCTGTCCCTTCTTGGTGTAGTGTGCCTGTCTCTGCTTCTCCCTCGTCCTCAGTGTCTTCGACTTGAACAGGCAGTGCAATTGTCACTTCAATGATGTATCGGCAGGCACAGGTTGCAAAGGGGTTGATGGTCTGTCTGCGAGAATTTGTGGTGACAATTCAGGCAGAACTGGAATAGAGTCTTCTCCATTACGTTCAACAGGGAGCTGCCTGTCCAGGCATTCTCCAAACCATCGAGGAAATCTCCTTTACTTTAGGAATCTCCTCCGGTACCTCTTTGTTGATGTTCTTTTCTCAATGTTGTCCAACTTTTCGGTGAACTTATCACAAACTTTCTTCCCCCATGTTGGAGAGCCTTCAGCCAAGCATCCAGACCCAAATGTGTAAAAAATTAATCTGAAAATGGCGACCAAGTGTGAGAGCTTCTGGGAGAAGGTGTACGACATCACAGGAAGCACCAAACGGGGGAGCCGTTGATGGCCAAAAACAACCAAAAATGAAAAAATCAAAGAAATACTACAAAAAAATGGAGAAATCTGAATCCAACCACTAGATGGCGGAATAATACACAGCATGTGAATCTAGAAAATATTTACGCTGCAAATCTCCAGAGGCCTATCCTGCTTAGATACCGAGGAGTAGACCCACACACATAAGAATGCCTACCCCACAGAGTTTTATCTGGGAAGGTTGCACTAACTGTGCACTCTTCCAGGGTTAGACCTTTTAGAATGTAGACCCTGAGAAAGCACCAGGAGAAAAAAACAGCTCTTCAAGAAAAATATTTTGAGAAGACTTGTCAAGGAAGGTGTGAGAAGTTGGCCTGGCATATGCTGGTCACTAGTTATAGTGGCCACCTTGCACCAGTCCAATTCGACTCTTATGGTAGATAGGTTTAAGACAACCTTTTAAAGAAAGCTATCCTAGTGGTAGCTGTGGAGAGCAGCCTTCAGGCTAAGTCTCTGAGGAATGTAAAGCAGCTTGTTTTACCTTATAATCTCTTGAATTACCAAATGAAAAGGACACCACACAGGTATATATATCAAATATATATGTATTTATTTCTAGACACACTCTACTAATCTCTTTATGAGATTAGAAGCCAGGTAAACATTCAAATGTCAACAGTTCTCAATAAATTAAGCACAAATATGGCTGGAGCCCTAGGGGCGTACCAGACCATATACTAAAAAAATGGGTTAACAAAGTCGACTTGCAAAATGACAAAGCCTAGGGCCTTGGGAATCGCTGGGACTTCACTACTGCAGTGTTAGCAGGTAAGTAACAAGCCCACGGGAGACGCGTGCAGTGTCTAAACACAGCCGCGGGTTTCCTATAGGTTACAATGGAGCAAGTCGCGGTTTGTATTTTAAAGATTTAGGGCACTTCGAAGAAGTCAACAAGCAAGCCACTTACAAGGTAAGTATTTCAAGGGCCAACACACACTTGGGCACCGGAGTGTACGAGCTACCTCACCCAGGGAAGCCGGGTGCATAGGTGTCTTTTGGTGTCGGGTCGCAATGCTGTTTTCAATGGAGACCAATGAAAACTTGCTGCTTGAGACGACTGAAGAGGTGTCCGCTGGAATCCAAAGGTGGATTGAAGATGAAGAGGATCTGAAAATTGAAGGGACAGTGTTCAAAGTCACTTGCTAGTGACCGGTGGCCAGCAGGATGGATGACCACAGATGTCGCGTCGCTTCAGGTCATCGAGGGTGTTTTGTCTCTTCACTCACGAGGTCCAGGAGGGATCGACGATGACCAGCAGCTGGATTCGGAGTGTCCCATGACGTCTGCAGCTGATGACGGTGTCGGCAACCGGATTGGAGCCAACAAGCCTTGGCAACTGCAAGTCTCGTGTGGACTGAAGATAGTCGGTGATGCAGACCAGCAAGGTCTGGTGGACTTACCCAGCGAGGGTAAGTGAGGGCAGGCCCGGAACAACCAGGAGAGCCCTTTGAATCGTTGAGAAAGTCTTCGGGGGACCCACTAGCCAACGGGCAAGTGATCGCAAAGATGCCGCCACAGGAAAAGTTTCACAGGAGCCCATGGTCACTCGGGACGGGGTAGGCCGCTGATTTTTGGAACAAGACCTGCTGGGGACTTGGGCCACAAATGGTCCAAAGCACAAGTTCATAGAACGTTGTTTAGGGTTTGCACTCGAAATCAGTGCACGGTTCCCAGGTATTGCAGTTCCTCGTCACTCGTGGGGTCCAGATGCCACAGCTTCGCTGGGGACTCAAAATGGCCGTCGAGAGGTCAGGAAATCTGCTTCTGGGGCCACAGGGACTCTGGACTCCAGTGGGAGCGGTGAAGTTTGCAACCGTTGATTGAGGTTATTGGTGCCTGCCAAGCAGGGGAGTCACTCCTTGACTCCAAGGGAGATTCTTCAGTCTTCCAAAGGTAGTGGAACGTCGAAGGGCCAGGATTCTTCTTTGCAGAGCATCGTCCAGGGTAATCTGAATTGCATTGGCAATGCTTGCTATCTTATAGTGAAGATAGGGGAGGGACTAGCTCTATGACCACTCCTCTAGGAGGGTCAGGGTAGTGGGTGGTTACACCCACTTCCCTTTGTCCAGTTTCGCGCCAGAGCAGGGTCAGGTAGCCCCTGAACCGGTTTGAGCTGGCATATGCACAGAGGAGCCTACTGCTCCCCCAGTGCAGGACTTCAAAGCACTCTAAGAGTGCACCCACCCAGCTCCAATACACTAAATCCTGTCTGGGAGGTGGTGACACCTCCATGTGACAGGATGCCTTTTGTTGGGCTTCCTCCACTGCGAGATTCGGTCAGCAGCAGGAGGGCTGCCCAGTGTCTGTGCTGGTGGCATCCATTTTGTGATGCCAGGGCTCTTGGAGATTTCTACCGTTTAGTACAGTGGGTACATGTCATCCCCTCTAGAAGGGTGGGATCATTCTCCCACACCAGTTACTGGTGTGGGGGTATGATTCCAAGTTGTTTGACACCAAACACGACATGTTTTGATGCAGTCATTCCAAAGTCAGTATTTACCACGAGGTTATGATGCACTTAAGAGTATATGGTTTAACCGCATCCACAAACAGCAGCAGAGAACAGACTCTGCCAGCTGCATAGGGGTCCTGCTCATGCAGAAGCACCCCCTCACATAGTAAACCAAGCACCCTGCCCTCAGGATTGTTAGGGCCTGCAAGAGGGGTGGCTGATAGGTTTATATGTGTGTGTATGGTGAGATATAGGAACCTATACCTCAGTGAGGAGTGCTAACACTACCTCACACAGGCTGCAGTAGCAGGCCTGTGGTGTCAGATTGAGAATGCTTCCCAGGGGTGGCATAATACATGCTGCAGCCCCTGGTACGCCTGTGAAGTACCAATGCCCTAGGTACCTAAGGTACCATATACTAGGGGCTCATAAGGTACCACAGTATCCAATCACTAGTGCATCTAATATGCACACCAAGTTGTTTAGAGAGATCAGTGAGACTGGGGCCCTGATTAGCAGGGACCCAGCCAGACTATAGCCAGAAACCAGTGTATACACCAGAAAAAAAGTGGGGGCAACATAAGTGCAGATCCTACTCTCCTACACAACCCCCCCCCCCCCCAAACGCAGGGACATTAAACTAACATTGACCAGTTGAGTCTTCATGTTCTAAGTGGAAATACCTTGAGAGTCCATCTGCATTGGCATGTTGGGTCCCAGGTCTATGTTCCACTGTATAGTCCATCCCCTGTAGGGAAATGGACCACCTGAGCAGTTTAGGATTTTCACCTTTCATCTGTTTGAGCCATAGGAGGGGCTTATGGTCAGTCTGAACTATGAAGTAAGTGCCAAACAAATATGGCCTCAGCTTCTTCAGGGCCCACACCACAGCAAAGGCCTCCCTCTCAATAGCTGACCAACGTTTCTCTCTAGGGGTCAGCCTTCTGCTTTTGAAAGCTACTGGCTGGTCTTGACCTTCATCATTAAGTTGAGACAGTACAGCTCCCACACCCAGCTCTGAAGCATCTGTTTGAACAATGAACTTCTTTTTGTAATCTGGACTCTGTAAGATGGGGGCAGTGCACATTGCCTGCTTGAGGTCATCAAATGCCTTTTGACAGCTAGCTGCCCACTGAACCTTTTTTGGCATTTTCTTGGAGGTCAGATCATTTAAGGGGGTCACTATAGATCCATATCCCTTAACAAACCTCCTGTAATACCCAGTCAGGCCCAAGAAGGCTCTCACCTGTGTCTGGGTGGTTGGAGCTACCCATTCCATTATGGTCTGGATCTTGCTCTGCAATGGTTGAACCTGGCCTCCACCTACAAGGTGGCCCAGGTACACAACCTGCCTCTGCCCTATCAGGCACTTAGTGGCCTTGATAGTGAGGCCTGCTTTCTGCAGGGCCTCCAGTACATTCCTGAGGTGGACCAGGTGATCCTGCCAGGTGGAACTAAAGACAGCAATATCATCAAGATAAGCTGAGCAATAGGTTTCCATACCAGTCAGAACTTTATTCACCAACCTCTGAAATGTGGCAGGTACATTCTTCAAACCAAAGGGCATTACCACAAATTGATAGTGCCCACCAGGGGTCTAAAATGCTGTTTTAGCCTTGGCATCATCAGCTAACTTGATTTGCCAATAGCCAGCTGTAAGGTCAAATGTACTAAGATACTTGGCTGAGGCCAAAGTCTCTATTAGTTCATTTGCCCTTGGTATTGGGTAGGCATCAGTCCTGGTGACTGCATTGAGGCCTCTGTAGTCAACACAAAACATCATCTCTTTCTTACCACCCTGGGTGTGAGGTTTTGGCACAAGGACTACTGGGCTAGCCCAAGGGCTATCTGAGGGCTCAATAACACCTAGCTCCAACATTTTCTGGACTTAAGTCCTGATACAATCCCTGACATGGTCAGGTTGCCTGTAGATTTTACTCTTTACAGGCAGACTGTCTCCAGTGTCCACCTCATGGGTGCACCAGGAAGTCTGACTTGGGGTCAGGCTAAACATATGTCTAAACTGATGTAGCACTTGTCTACATTCAGTTTGTTGATGTTCAGTGAGGCTGCTTGCCAAAGCAACACCATCAACTGATCCATCATCAGGGTTCTGTGAGAGCAGGTCAGGGAGAGGGTCACTCTCCTCCTCCTGGTCCTCATCAGTTGCCATGAGTAAGCTCATGTCAGCCCTGTCCACATATGGCTTAAGTCTGTTGACATGGAGCACCCTAAGGAGGCTCCTGGGAGTGCCAAGATCTACCAAGTAGGTGACTTCTCCCTTTTTCTCTACAATTGTATGGGGGCCACTCCATTTGTCCTGGAGAGCCGCTGGGCCACAGGCTCCAACACCTACACTTTCTAGCCTGGCTGGTAAAGAGTCAGGACAGCCTTTTGGTCATGCCAAACTTTTTGTAATTCTTGGCTTGCCTCAAGGTTTTTAGTGGCCTTCTTCATATACTCTGCCATCCTGGAGCGGAGACCAAGTACATAGTCCATCACATCCTGTTTGGGAGGTTTGAGAGGTAACTCCCATCCCTCCTTCACCAAACATAATGGTCCTCTAACAGGGTGCCCAAACAGAAGTTCAAAAGGGCTGTAGCCAACCCCCTTCTGTGGAACCTCCCTGTATGCAAACAGAAGGCAGGGAAGTAAAAGGTCCCATGTTCGCCTAAGCTTTTCTGGGAGGCCTTTAATCATTCCCTTTAGGGTTTTGTTGAATCTCTGAACTAACCCATTGCATTGTGTGTGATAGGGAGTAGTGGATTTGTAGTTGACACCACACTCCTTCCACATTGCAGTTAGATATCCTGACATAAAGTTAGAACCTCTGTCAGAAATGACCTCCTTAGGGAAACCCACTCTGGAGAAGACTCCAATGAGGGCTCTTGCTACCACAGGAGCTGTGGTAGTCCTTAGGGGTATAGCTTCTGGATACCTGGAGGAATGATCCACTACCACCAGTATAAATCTGTGCCCAGATGCAGTTGGTGGGTCAAGGGGACCAACAATGTCAATCCCTACCCTTTCAAAGGGAACCCCCACCACAGGTAGTGGTATCAGGGGGGCCTTTGTTATGCCACCTGACTTGCCACTGGCTTGGCAAGTGACACAGGAGCGACAAAACTCCTTGGTGTCCTCAGACATGTGTGGCCAATGAAATTGTGGTACAAGCCTGTCCCAGGTCTTGTTTTGGCCCAAGTGTCCTGCTAATGGGATGTCATGTGCTAGGGTCAAGAGGAACCCCCTAAACTTCTGAGGTATTACCAACCTCCTGGGGGCTCCAGGGGTAGGATCTCTAGCCTCAGAATATAGGAGCCCCTCATCCCAATAAACCTTATGGGACCCACTAGCACTCCCAGCAGCCTCAGCAGCAGCCTGCTGTCTGAGGGGTTCAAGTGAGGAAATATGAATTTTATGATCAGTTATGTCCCCTATCTTAGACCCCAACGGCTCCATGTACATGCTACAAGTACATGTATGTTCCCTCCAGTTCTAGTTATGAAGACGCAAATACATGTGCGTCCACCGTCAACATGTCCTCTTTCAGATCCGCCATGAATGAGTCGGATATTCCGTTCCTAAGTATGAAAGGCCACCGACTTTATGTGGTTCACTTTCCACGTTTTACAATTCAGGCGAGTAGGCCCTGAATTCTGCCATCAAGCCTTTTCCTGCTTTCTACCTCTGAAAGCTCCAGTCCGAGCCCGCATCTGTATCCATGAACTTTGTCCCACTCCCTGCGCGGCTAACAATGCCTGATCCGGCCCGTTGCCTGCCAAAAAAAACTGTATTTCACCTTCAAGATTATCTGCTCCGCTCCTCATCCGATGCATTCCTGTCTAGTAGTTTAGGTAAACATTCTTCCAGCTACCGAGCAAAGGGCCAGGCCTCACTGTCCTCATGCAAGTAATTCATAGCCCCGTTACTATGGAGGATTCCTGCCCCCTCGCATCTCATGTAGACACTTAGACGCTTGTACACGCACTAACAGTCAGTATAGAATAGATTCCGTCCGAGAGACCTTTCCTTTTGGATAATACAGTTCTTTAAACATAAGATATTAGATATGATTTGGGATTAGGTTGACATGACCCCCAGACTTCTGTCTCCACATGTAGAGCTAAATGTCAAGTCCCCTTCACCCTCTAGTTGCACGTCAATCACATGTCATGCGGCTGCGCACGCATCTCTGCCAAGTATTTCTGCTGACATTGCAGGATTCTTTTATGGATCCACCCACCTGTGACATCATGTTTAATGACGTTTTTAGTTTACGCCTATGTTTACGCCTATGTTTACGCCTATTTTCATTACGTATGTATAGTATTATCTGTATTATCAGCTGTTACGCCTCCTGCATCTGTCTTAATGTAATGCTTTTCATATAAATATCTTTACTTGTCAATAATGCTTTGCTGATCCCTTCCTGAACCTTCGTGGTGATGGAATATGGTTGCCTAGTTCGAACTATAATTCCTTTGTAAGGAATAAAGCCCTTTTCAGAACCTCTAATACCACGGATTCTGCCTCTTATTTTGACTGAGTTATTCTTACTAGACTTTACCGCATAAAAAATAGTACAGGTAATTTAAATATTTACCACACAAGAGTGGGGCAGCACTGTTGCTCTTTGCTCAGATCTTCCCTGGAAGGCCCCCCTGCCCCCAAGAACTCAACCTGACCAGGCTCAAGTTCCTCTGGGGCAGTTCCTTCTTCAGGATCTGCTTCTCCTCCCTCAGGAGGGGAATCTGAGATCTGAGACAGAGGGGAAGGCCCAGCCATAACCCTACTGCTCCTCCTCTTGGGTAGCATCTGGTCCATAGTTTCAGGATCCAGAGCTGGTTCAGCTTTATGCATCTTGGCTTGTGACCTGGTCACAGCAAAAACCTCTGCAGGTATGCCCAACGTCTCAGCATGAGTCCATAATTCTACTTCAGACCAGGCTGAAGTCTCCAGATCATTGCCCAACAAACATTCGACAGGGAGGTCTGCACTGACTACTACCTTTTTGAGGCCAGTTACCCCTCCCCAGGAGAAATTCACAACTGCCAGGCTATGGTTGGTCCAGGTGTTGCTTGCATTGGTTACCTGGTACATTTCACCCAGGATGATCTGTGCAGGGTCCACTAGATCCTCTGCCACCATGGTGACACTAGCACCTGTGTCCCTAAATGCCAAAGCCTGTTTGCCATTTATGATAGGCTGCTGTTTGTACTTGCCCAGATTACTGGGGCTCACTAGGAAGGACATATCAAGGTCTCCCTCACAAACTAGCAATGCCTGTGTTGGTACTCTGACTAGGCCAGAGTCCACATCAGAACCCAGGGTCAACCCTACTACACCCTTATTCTGAGTATTACCTCCACCAATGACTGCACTAGGGGGAACAGTTGCCTTAGGGGCTGGAGTGGTGGTGGTTTGGTCTTTGGACTTGGTACAATCAGAAGTCCAGTGCCCTTTCTGTTTACAGAATTTGCACCAGGGCTTCTTTTGGCCTTTTCCCTTGCAGATTGTGACTCCCCACCAGATGCAGATTTTTGGGGCCCTTGTGAAGACTTCTGGTCTTTAGATGTATCCCCACCTTTATCTGAGCCTTTAGGATCTTGCTTCTTAGTGTCACCACCTTGGTTCTGGTTTTTCTGCCTCACCCTGGTTCTGACCCATTTGTCTGCCTTCTTTCCCAATTCTTGGGGAGAGGTCAGATCAGAGTCCACCAGGTACTGATGCAACAACTGGTTCTGGCAATTATTAAGGATCTGTTCTCTCATTATAAGATTATAACAATCCCTTAAAGTCAGTTACTCTACTACCAACCAGCCAACCTTCTAGAGCCTTGGTTGCACAATCAACAAAGTCAGTCCAATCCTGAGTCTGTGCTTTCTGGGTGTCTCTGAACTTCAACCTGTACTGTTCAGTGGTTAAGCCAAACCCATCTATCAAAACACTCTTCAGGGCTTCATAATCATTACCATCCTCTTCTCTAACAGTGAGGAGCTTGTCTCTATCTTTATCTGAAAAGGAGAGCCACAAGATTGCTGCCCACTGGGTCTGGGGGACCTGTTGAACTCTACAGGCCCTCTCCATAGCAGTTATCCATTTGTGGATATCATCCCTACTCTGGTAGGGAGGAACAACCTTGGACAGGTTCCTATGGTCTGGAATGTAATCTCTGCCTCTAGGGACACTGTTGCTGCCACCAGGGGTATCTCACCCCTCCTTCTTAGAAGCTCTTTGGAGCTCGAAGGCTTCCCTATCTAAGGCCAATTGCCTGGTTCTGAGGGCAAGCCTAGCTTCCTCATACTGGGGCATCTTGAACCTTCTGTCAGAGGAGGTCTCTCTGGGATAGTTTGAGTTCCTCTGTGGAACAGATTCTCTTCCAGAGTGATATGAATGGTCAGAGTCCCTTGAGGGGGACCTAGGCCTTTCTCTCACTCTCAGTTCTCTGAAAGGAGAATTCCTCTGTTCTGTTCAGACCTTTCTGGGTCTGGCCCTTCAATCACAGACTCCAGGTCATCTTGATTTTCATCATCAGACCCAGAGACTATGGTTGACCCACTCCCTGATGCAGACCCACTAGCTCCTAGAGCTAGTTTCAGATCATCTGCTACTAACAGATCTATCAGGTGTTGTGAGGAGGGACTCCTGCCTACCCTCAGTTGTCTTTCAAAGCATAAGGCCTTCAGGTCAGTGTAGGCTATGTCTTTGTACTGAGATGGGGTGGACCCACTGGCTCCACCTTGGTGAGACATACTAGTGTTGTGCAGTGTTGTACTACCTACACTAGTTGAGGCCTACTGAACCTAGCTTGAGCTGTAGCAAAGGTGTGCTTATCCCTTCACAAACAGCTCTAAGTTCAGTAGAACCTATTGATACTAGCTTGACTTTATATGTACCTTAAGTACCTTTAGGGGTTTTCAGTTAGTAATTCAAATAGAGATTTTCTGGTAAAACAATGGCAAGCTGGAATCCCACATGCTGCCCACCAATGTGAGAAGTTGGCCTGGCATATGCTGGTCACTAGTTATAGTGGCCACCTTGCACCAGTCCAATTCGACTCTTATGGTAGATAGGTTTAAGACAACCTTTTAAAGAAATCTATCCTAGTGGTAGCTGTGGAGAGCAGCCTTCTGGCTAAGTCTCTGAGGAATGTAAAGCAGCTTGTTTTACCTTATAATCTCTTGAATTACCAAATGAAAAGGACACCACACAGGTATATATATCAAATATATATGTATTTATTTCTAGACACACTCTACTAATCTCTTTATGAGATTAAAAGCCAGGTAAACATTCAAATGTCAACAGTTCTCAATAAATTAAGCACAAATATGGCTGGAGCCCTAGGGGCGTACCAGACCATATACTAAAAAAATGGGTTAACAAAGTCAACTTGCAAAACGACAAAGCCTAGGGCCTTGGGAATCGCTGGGGCTTCACTACTGCAGTGTTAGCAGGTAAGTAACAAGCCCACGGGAGACGCGTGCAGTGTCTAAACACAGCCGCGGGTTTCCTATAGGTTACAATGGAGCAAGTCACGGTTTGTATTTTAAAGTTTTAGGGCACTTCGAAGAAGTCAACAAGCAAGCCACTAACAAGGTAAGTATTTCGAGGGCCAACACACACTTGGGCACCGGAGTGCACGAGTTACCTCACCCAGAGAAGCCGGGTGCATAGGTGTCTTTTGATGTCGGGTCGCGGTGCTGTTTTCAATGGAGACCAATGAAGACTTGCTGCTTGAGACGCCTGAAGAGGTGTCCGCTGGAATCCGAAGGTGGACTGAAGATGAAGAGGACCTGAAAATTGAAGGGACAGTGTTCAAAGTCACTTGCCAGTGACCGGTGGCCAGCAGGATGGATGACCCCAGATGTTGCGTCGCTTCAGGTCGTCGATGGTGTTTTGTCTCTTCGCTCACGAGGTCCAGGAGGGATCTACGATGAACAGCAGCTGGATTTGGAGTGTCCCACAACGTCTGCAGCTGATGACGGTGTCGGCAACCGGATTGGAGACAACAAGCCTTGGCAACTGCAAGTCTCGTGTGGACTGAAGATAGTCGGTGATGCAGACCAGCAAGGTCTGATGGACTTACCCAGCAAGGGTAAGTGAGGGCAGGCCTGGAGCAACCAGGAGAGCCCTTTGAATCGTTGAGAAAGTCTTTGGGGGACCCACTAGCCAACGGGCAAGTGATCGCGAAGACGCCGCCACAGGAAAAGTTTCACAGGAGCCCACGGTCACTCGGGACGGGGTAGGCCGCTGATTTTAGGAACAAGACCTGCTTGGGACTTGGGCCACAAATGGTCCAAAGCACAAGTTCGTAGAACGTTGTTTAGGGTTTGCACTCGAAATCAGTGCATGGTTCCCAGGTATTGCAGTTCCTCGTCACTCGTGGGGTCCAGATGCCACAGCTTCGCTGGGGACTCAAAATGGCTGTCGAGAGGTCAGGAAATCTGCTTCTGGGGCCGCAGGGACTTCGGACTCCGGCGGGAGCGGTGAAGTTTGCAACCGTTGATTGAGGTTATTGGTGCCTGCCAAGCAGGGAAGTCACTCCTTGACTCCAAGGGAGATTCTTCAGTCTTCCAAAGGTAGTGGAACGTCGAAGGGCCAGGATTCTTCTTTGTATAGCATTGTCCAGGGTAATCTGAATTGCATTGGCAATGCTTGCTATCTTATAGTGAAGATAGGGGAGGGACTAGCTCTATGACCACTCCTCTAGGAGGGTCAGGGTAGTGGGTGGTTACACCCACTTCCCTTTGTCCAGTTTCGTGCCAGCCTTGGCAACTGCAAGTCTCGTGTGGACTGAAGATAGTCGGTGATGCAGACCAGCAAGGTCTGATGGACTTACCCAGCGAGGGTAAGTGAGGGCAGGCCCGGAACAACCAGGAGAGCCCTTTGAATCGTTGAGAAAGTCTTCGGGGGACCCACTAGCCAACGGGCAAGTGATCGCAAAGATGCCGCCACAGGAAAAGTTTCACAGGAGCCCACGGTCACTCGGGACGGGGTAGGCCGCTGATTTTTGGAACAAGACCTGCTGGGGACTTGGGCCACAAATGGTCCAAAGCACAAGTTCATAGAACGTTGTTTAGGGTTTGCACTCGAAATCAGTGCACGGTTCCCAGGTATTGCAGTTCCTCGTCACTCGTGGGGTCCAGATGCCACAGCTTCGCTGGGGACTCAAAATGGCCGTCGAGAGGTCAGGAAATCTGCTTCTGGGGCCACAGGGACTCTGGACTCCAGCGGGAGCGGTGAAGTTTGCAACCGTTGATTGAGGTTATTGGTGCCTGCCAAGCAGGGGAGTCACTCCTTGACTCCAAGGGAGATTCTTCAGTCTTCCAAAGGTAGTGGAACGTCGAAGGGCCAGGATTCTTCTTTGCAGAGCATCGTCCAGGGTAATCTGAATTGCATTGGCAATGCTTGCTATCTTATAGTGAAGATAGGGGAGGGACTAGCTCTATGACCACTCCTCTAGGAGGGTCAGGGTAGTGGGTGGTTACACCCACTTCCCTTTGTCCAGTTTCGCGCCAGAGCAGGGTCAGGTAGCCCCTGAACCGGTTTGAGCTGGCATATGCACAGAGGAGCCTACTGCTCCCCCAGTGCAGGACTTCAAAGCACTCTAAGAGTGCACCCACCCAGCTCCAATACACTAAATCCTATCTGGGAGGTGGTGACACCTCCCTGTTACAGGATGCCTTTTGTTGGGCTTCCTCCACTGCGAGTTTCGGTCAGCAGCAGGAGGGCAGCCCAGTGTCTGTGCTGGTGGCATCCCATTTTGTGATGCCAGGGCTCTTGGAGATTTCTACTGTTTAGTATAGGGGGTACATGTCATCCCCTCTAGAAGGGTGGGATCATACTCCCACACCAGTTACTGGTGTGGGGGTATGATTCCAAGTTGTTTGACACCAAACACGACATGTTTTGATGCAGTCATTCCAAAGTTAGCATTTACCGTGAGGTTATAATGCACTTAAGAGTATATGGTTTAACCGCATCCACAAACAGCAGCAGAGAATAGACTCAGGATTGTTAGGGCCTGCAAGAGGGGTGGCTGATAGGTTTATATGTGTGTGTATGGTGAGATATAGGAACCTATACCACAGTGAGGAGTGCTAACACTACCTCACACAGGCTGCAGTAGCAGGCCCGTGGTGTCAGATTGAGAATGCTTCCCAGGGGTGGCATAATACATGCTGCAGCCCCTGGTAGGCCTGTGAAGTACCAATGCCCTAGGTACCTAAGGTACCATATACTAGGGGCTCATAAGGTACCACAGTATCCAATCACTAGTGCATCTAATATGCACACCAAGTTGTTTAGAGAGATCAGTGAGACTGGGGCCCTGATTAGCAGGGGCCCTGATTAGCAGGGACCCAGCCAGACTATAGCCAGAAACCAGTGTATGCGTCAGAAAAAAAGTGGGGGCAACATAAGTGCAGATCCTACTCTCCTACAGAAGGTACCCATGATAATACATAGTGGAGAAGGTATATCTATGATGATAAAACCAAAGAATGATGCATGAAATATTGATGCAAACGATATATCACAGAACGTTTAAATAAGAAAAAAATAAAAGAAGTGTCAAGCCACACCTGAAAATACACATCTTTGAGCAGATATGTTTGAGGAAAAGTGTTTAAGAAGGCACATCTAAGAATATACACCTGTGAATACATCTGAAAAGTTACAATTGATAAGCGACAACTCAGAAGATTTATCTATGAAGGTATATAATCTATTTTTGAAATATATTAACTGGTATATATTTACCCATATAGAACATATATTGAGTACACTAAAAAGACAAGGTGAAAGTGTAGTCATGTTGAAGAATTAAAACAGAAAAAATACTGAAGTGTTAGGACCACAATTGTTAACTTGCACAACAGCCATGCAAACCAAAACTGCACACAGAGTGATCCGGCCAGCAAATGCATGGTGAAGAGAGCAAAAGTGAAAGTCAAATACGGTAAGGCTCTCATCAGACAATTGAACCCTGATCTTACCATTGTTAGATTGTCAAATTGTTTCTAAAAAGAGGGGTCGAGAAAGTTAGCTTTTATCTGTAGGGGTTACTGGATACAAGAGAGTCAGACACTTTATTAAGTCAGTAATATGCATGAAAATGAATAGGCTGGTTTTAAGACTCCATTTTCAAGCGCAATGATATTAGCCACTTATAAGTTTGCAGGAGAACTCTAAGTATCTTTTTCTTGTAATTTGTCCCTGCATATTTTGAGAGGTGAGTGGAGTGGGTATTTTTGAAGTAATCGGTTCTCTCTTGGATTGATGTTTAAGGAGAGGCCAATGGATGGAAAGTGTCATTAAGAAAATAAGGCCCAGAAAGAGGGGAGAAGGAGGCAGTATCAGAAAAACTGTAAGCAGCGTACTGTGTCTACAAGTAGTGTATCAAAATCGGACAACTATAGCAAAATCTCATTATAATAAATGGTGCGATACAGCAGGCAAGTCATAAGACAATAGACTAGTGAAAAGAAGAATTTCCAATAACAAGGCTAGGTTGACTAATGTTGCATAAAAAATGGAAAAAAGAATGCTGCTTAGTGGCGGCAAGCGCTTCATATATCTCAGTTGGTAGTCCGACTTTAAAAAAAACATTCAATAATACAGTCCTAGAAAATGTGGAACTCAGAACCGGTCTTGATTAACTAAATAAGACAGCATAAAGTAATTCACAAGCGAATAAAAGAAAAGAATGTGATGGTTGATTAAGAAAAAACCCATTTAAATATTAAGAAAGGGTGGCAGGCAATGCGTGTATCATACTTTGATTTTACGTGAGTCAGCCATACACTTAGGGGTCGATTCCGATCCGGGTCGGACAGCTCTCCGAGAGCTGTCCGTAGCCTTACCGTGCGACCGACATGTACCCGTAGCCGGTCCGTCCTGTAGATGAAGTACGATGCGCATAACTGCCAAAAACACGACCGACACGTAGGCTGTGATTCAAGCTTCATTCTTCGTCCGAGCCGTAACCCCGAACGCCGAACCGAGTCGCCCGGAAGCAGTATCCAAAGCAGTTTCCGCACTGACAAGCACGATGCGTACTTCCTACGCGCCGGACGGGTCGCCATGTACGGCACGTCACAGCATCCGGAAAACAAGCATATCAGCTACGATTCGCGCCACAACTCAATCCACGGCTACGAGACGGACCAGCTTGCCACGGGTACGAGACGGAGCAACAAGCAGCGCGTACGACACAAACACATCATGAATCCCATCGCGCAGGTCATACCAGTACTCTACATCTATGGCCGGATCAGAAACCAGCGCAGACGGTAAGTCAGACACCTACCACACAAACAAACGACACGTACCCGCAAACTGTCACACACACACAGGGGATCCATATCCTGGCCACTAACAACAGGCCACCATAGGGGTTGCATGGCCAGCACCACTACCACCCCCACCCATAGGGCTCATGTTGACCATCACCCCTGCCACCCCCACTCATAGGGCTTATGTTGCCCATCACCCCTGCCACCCCCACTCATAGGGGACCTGTTGCCCAGCACTACTGCCACCCCCACCCATAGGATGGGTGATGCGCCACACATCCATCACACTCCAACATTATGTATGTCAACAAAATACATCCCCCCTAACATCATGACAACAGTGTGTAGTCTGTGACAAAGGCCCACAACAGTGATTATGACTTCGAACATACAATGTAACTAACAGCACATGTGTGACCAACAAATGAGTGTGGCCTACACAAGGCAAGCATCATAATAGCACTGTATCAATGTAAAACTAACACCCCCTCACTGTGTATAACAAAAGTTAAGTGTGGGGTCCAAACTGCAGCAGATGTTGAGCATTGTGGTGATGGGGTCTAAACCCCCCCTCATCACAGTGACCAAAAGGTAAGTGTCATCATGGTCAAAGCTGCAAATAACAAATAGCATGTATGATCCCTGCTCCCAACACATTAAACACTTCTGGGGCAAACTAGTGGTTGTGTCCCATTCCCACAGAGATGTGGTGAGGCTAACAGTGCTGTGAAAACAAAACATACTCGCGGCCATGTGCAGCCAAGCACCACACATGGGGGCTGACAATGCACACAGTGTACAATGACACAAGAGTAGAAGTGACCATCACAAAGAATACACACATCTCGAAAAAAGACACACCAATGAAAACAACCTGTGTAGACTGTAGGTGTCAGCTCACAAACTCCCATTCCATGTCAGCAATGGCACCTAACAACCAGGATGAATGTGCACAATGATGTGATATGACTCACAGGGACTGCAGGGAAAATCACAGAAACAGCATCTAGACAATGGCCCACACCAGCAATAACAATGCACTGATGCAGATGCACAAATTCAAACAAGCAACCTCACACTGCACATCTGACACAACATGTGTGTGTGTGAATGTCTCAGTATCCCCAGGCAAATACACAACACATGAGGGGGGCTGAACCACAGTGACACAGATGTGGACACAGTGCCATACAAAAGTAAACCATCATTGGGACCCCCTTAGTGGGCAATCAGGCATTGTGAGATGAGAGGGAGCACAACAGACACATGTGACACAAGCTGGAATGAACAGCAACTGGTCACAACAGCCTGGGTACGTGAGTATCCCCTAAGTCATCTGCACCTACTCAACACATATGTACAGCAAGTTGCACAGAGGACCCAGTTGCTCCTATACCAATGATGCCCACACCTGTTGGTCAAGTGGAGATGCGCCCAAAGTCAGGGAAATAGACAAATTGGACAATGGGAAGCAAATCATATGTGCATGGGTGCAAGCCACAGATGTGACCATGCAAATGAAATGTTCACAGAGATGTTATCAAATTGTTAATCATGACACACCCAGTTAGCTGCAAAGGATGACATGGATACCCACCAGTATAGGATACATATCTCATGGACCACATGGAGTACCTCACATCAACACTTCAGTATTCAACATTGGAAATCAAGCATTACAGGTGCAAGGGCATGCTAAACATCATCAACCTAATGTACAGCTAAATCAAGTTCACAAGGATAAAGAAAAAAGCTTTATTCAGCAGATGAAAATTGAAACGTCTGTTCAAACAAAAGGCCAACGGCCAGTCCATCATCAAATTACAAGGAGTGAACTTGAGAGACAACTGTCACACGTTGCTTGCCTGCACTGCTTAGGACAGGGGACATCCCCTCGGAGGGGCATACATGGGGGCAGTCCAGGCACCGCAGGGACAGGATCAGGGCACAGCAGAAGGAGGCAGTGAAGGGGTGGTGGATGCAGGAGAGTCACTAGCAACTGCAGTGGAGCTGACTGAAGTGGTGTGTGCAGTCACAACTGTGGGGCACAAGTCAGATGGGGTGGGTGCCGGCACAACTGCAGTGGGCAGGTCAGATGGAGTGGATTGGGTCCCCACTGCACTGCCCAAGTCAGACGGGGTGGTCGTGGACTCAACTGCAGTGCCTAAATCCATGTTCACGGAATGGGGTGCAGGTGAGGTCGGCAGGACAGAGGGGGGGGGGACACGGTTCCCACATCAGTGGCACTAACCCTCTGACTGGGTGTGGAGGAGCAAGTGGTGGGGGGGAGGGCCTCAGCATTTTGGGGATGGTGTATCTGTGGGTGGGGGACCTGGGGCAGGGTGTGGTGGGGGAACCTCTGGAGTGGTGGCCTGGGGGATGGAGAACGGAGACTTTGCCTTGGAGCTGCGTGGCGGCAGTGGGGTCATGCTCTTCTGGCTCCGGGGGGCTTTGCAGGTGGGGGTCTCAGTCTGACTGCGCCTAGGGGAGGGTGTCCGGGTGTGAGGGGCACTCCCCTCTGTGTGTGGGGACTTCCTCTTCCCCTTGTAATCTGGATCTGCTGGGTCGGTGGGAAGAGGCCAAGGTCACAGAGGAAGAGCTTCTGGGGAGATGGGGTTGCAGGTGAGGGAAGGGGGCTGGGAGGGAGAGGTTTCGGAGGACTGTGGAGTGGTTGTGGATGACTGTGTGTGTGTCTGCAAAGTGTGATATCAGTCCCCTGCGCTTGCTTGTGTGCACGTCTAGCCCTTGGTTTGGGTGTTTGTGTGCTGCCCGTGTCTGTGGCTTTGTGAGAATGTGCAGGTGTGTGTGTGCTTGTGATAGGTAGGCTGCTAGGAATCGTGGGTGGTGCAGGGGTAGGAGGGGTGCGGGACTGTTGGAGGAGGGACACTGCTGCCGTCAGGGAGGAGGCCACGGACTGATTGGTCCTCTGTAGGGCAGACATGCCTGATGAAATGCCCTCCATGAACGACACCAGTTGCGTCAACAGAGTGGTGTGTGCATGGAGGACACTCAGCATCGATGTCTGCCCTACATGGATCTGTCTAAGTAAGTCCACAGCCTCCTCACTCAGGGCAGCAGGGGACACAGGGGCAGGGGGTGCGGTGCCTGCCACAAAGGAGACATGCTCCCGAACACGGGAACCTCCACGGACCTCTGGGATGGGAGCCGATGGGAGGGTGGTGATAGTGGTGGTGGTGGCGGTGGCGGTGGCGGGGACAGCCTCACTAGCTTCGGTTTGGTGGCTGCTGACACCTGCCTCCACAAGGGAGTCATCCTCAGAGCTGCTGTGGCCCTCAGCTGGGGGGGATGGTGCTGACGACTCCTCGGTGTGGCTCCACTCGCCCTCCGTGCCACTGGGTCCCCCCGACTCCTCTCCTTCTGTCCCTGTCAGGCTCTGTCGCTCCTCCTGGTCCATGGAGCTGTTCCCTCCTGTGGCCGTGGATGTATCTGGATAGGAATAGGAAGAAAGAGGACATCAGTCACCTGCACTGACTGCACACACCACAGTGAGTACATCACATCACAGGGCAAGCCCTGGCATCATCAGCTGAACACAGCTCAAAGTGCCAACACTGTTTAGAATAAGCCAATTGTCATTCTGAATATCAACCATGGCACACATATCCCTCCTTGACTTGCACCCATATGTCTGTTGCATGTTGGATGCTAATACCTCAATGTCCCGACATGCACCACCCACACATCAGTTGGACATGCAAATGAACATGTAGGAGTATGTCACTATACACACAGCACATCTCTTGCCACTGACTCAGTACAGGTGTCCAGATGAAGGGATGGGCAGAGACTCATTTCACATGCTTGTGATGCATGCCAGCAACACACACTATGATGTTCTCATGTCCTGATAGTCAATGCCACAATGGGGTGCATGGTGCACACTTGGACACAATGCAGGATCACTCATAGCAAATTAAATGCCTTGTCACTGGCATGCCTGGAAAGTCAATCAACACTGTCTCCTGTCACAGGGGCAGGGCATCCAGACAATAACAGTATGCACTGTGTCACAATCATAGCTCAGGGGTAAAGCAAACTCTGCAGCTGACAAGTGCACTTGCCCATCCCCTGCAAACAACATATCCAGGACCCAGAAGACCCCACATCATGCAAATCAGACATATGAGTCTCTGCAAACACAACTCCATGAACATTAGCACATCACAGTCTTCTGTGCATGTAACCCAGCTGCCTGAAGTACACAGTTGCATACACCATTGTGCGCTGTCAGATGATCACACACCTATATGTCCCACAGGTCTTGTCTCACACAGTCGCATCTCAGATGCCCTGCTGACCCTCAAAATCATGGACACCCCAGTTGTACGTAACAGGAAGCCACACCATAATGACACAAAAGCAGTCACTGAAGGCACATGTCACTAAGCACAACCTGTAAGTTGATAAACAGGAGTGGGATTACAGAGTGTTTCTAAATGCCCTTGAGGAGGCATGACTGCCCAGGTCTAAGTGAAACAGTGTTTGGCCCTGGACAGTAGTCAGGTGGCTAAGCAAGTGCGACATACTTGATATACATACTCCTGAGGCCCACAAATTGGAGTCCCCTGCTGCATGGTTTTGTTTGAAATACCACAGCCACATGTGGCAAGTCAGACCAGCAATTGGAACACATATCAAGGGCACACACAGATCACATGTCAGATAACAGGCATTGGGCAAACAATTGAACCACCCATGAAACACACAACAGAGTCACGGGGACAGATGCTGTCCATTAGCTGAAGCATAGCTGACTGCAGGGACACAGTGCCCTAGTGACACAAGCAACAGATTGTAGGGGCCACACCTGTGGAACAGATGAGGAGGGTGCATCACACAATTGAGGGACCTGAGTATTGGACTACAAGACCTACGTAATGTGGAAGTGTGACCAGGCCAAAACACTGCAATTCTCATGTCAGACATAGTACACAGATCAGGCATGGACTTACCCCCTTCCTGCTGCTGTCTGGCCTTCAGCTGCCTATCCAGGTCCGGGAAGACCACTGCCAGGATCCGGAGCATGTGGGGGGTCAGGGTCTGGTGTCCGCCCCTCCTGCGTGGAGGTGACAGCTTCAGCTGGACTCTAGCTATCCTCCGGGTCCAGCCCCGAAGGTCCTGCCACCTCTTCTGGCAGTTGCAGATCCGGCGCTTGTAGACCCCCACCGAACGAACTGCCCGGGCTAAGGTCAGCCATATCTCCTGCTTCTGGTGGGCATCAACCTGTGAGGATGACAAAGTTAAAAGTACATTAACACACATACCCCATATTTGTGATGCACACATTTGGATAAACATGTCATCATCACAAAGGAAAATGAGTTACACAGGTAGTGCAACCATGGGGAAGGTCAAATCACCTGCATGTCTGACATGTTAACAATGCCTGGGAAGTTTAAGCTTACACTAATGCACTTTAGCAGCAGAACACCTGTTCATTACATGTCCCTACACACTTTGGGGGATGAAAGTAGTCAGTGAGAATGCTTGCCACTGGTGTACACACTGCTAGTACTGCTAGTCAGATAACATGCACAATTAGGAAGGCAGTGGACTGCACACTCACCTGCTCCCCTGGTTTCCCATACAGCTTGCTGTACTGTGGAAGGAGCCCGTCCAGCAGGGCCTGGTTCTCCTCCTCAGTGAAGGCTGGGGCCCTCTCCAGAGTATGTGTCATCGCAGGAGCCAGAGGATGCAGAGAAAGCAGCAGTGGTAGCAGGGATGTGGTCCAGGACCATGTAGGGCAGGCAAGTGAGCTCCCTGGGGGCCAGCCAGCCTTATATCTGTGCTGCAGAGGCAGAATCTGTGCCATGTGTCCCAAGTGATAGGTCCAACACGGTTGCATTCTATGAATCGGGCCAATCCATGGAAATGTACGACTCGTACACACCTTCCGCATCGTTCAAATCTTCACCTTCATGACACACTAGTAATTGCAACATTGTTGTAGGCATCCAACTGAATTTCCAGCGCACAACTCGAACAAGTTTTGAATCCGCATCCGTCTCCATGACAGTCCAGAGCCAATGGGTGCGCCCGGCTCGGTCAACTGACAGTACAACGCGTATTTTGAAAATACACATGCACCCATCTCCATACGATTCTATGGCCAAGGCGTACGCCTGTCTCGAACCATGCCTGCCCGACGCATATGCATGATAGTCACCCGCGTCTTAGCTCAGTGCAGTCAATGGCAAAGCGTACGCACGGCTCGGTCATGAACCGTGCAATGCGTACGCATTGTCACCCGCGTCAAACCTCATTGCAGTCAGAGGCAAAGCGTACGCATGTCTCAGTCATGAACCGTGCAATGCGTATGCATTGTCACCCGCGTCGGACCTCATTGCAGTCAATGGCAAAGCGTACGCACGGCTCGGTCATGAACCGTGCAATGCGTACGCATTGTCACCCGCGTCGGACCTCATTGCAGTCAATGGCAAAGCGTACGCACGGCTCGGTCATGAACCGTGCAATACGTACGCATTGTCAACCGCGTCGGACCTCATTGCAGTCAATGGCAAAGCGTACGCACGGCTCGGACATGAACCGTGCAATGCGTTCGCATTGTCACCGGCGTCGGAGCTCATTGGTGTGACTATTCAACGGATTCAACACACAATTACTTGCCAGGGACACCTGTGCACACCTACCACACTACAGCATTGCCGACACAGTGTCCCACGGCATGTAAGGCTGCATTCCCTGTGTGTTGGGGGGCCACATTTGGTTTGTTGGGTGGCAATTTGTTCAGACACTCCCAGGCTGTGCACGTGTACATGGGGGCAGAATCGTTTGTGTGTCGTGCACATTACCACTGTGATGTGCAAATGTACAGTAATGGGCATGAGTCACGCACACAGTTTCATGTTGGATCTGTTTAGGGCATGTCACATACACCCTGAGTCCTGGGGGTGATGGCATGTACATCACAGTGAGACCTGTAGCCAAAATTCTGATGTGCACCCACAGTCTGTGTGCATGTTGTGTCTCAGATGTGGCTGATCAAATGTGCCCAATGGGAGACAGTCTCCACATCCATGTGGTATATGCTTCTACCTTGATGGTGTGTGTGTGTGTGTGTCTAAGAGACGTACATGTAGGGCCTGCAGAGACAACAGTGGCCACTACCTGTGGGACTCACGCCTGCCTTGTGGTGTGTACGTGATACGCCATGTCCATGGCATTGTCGATGTGGCAATACAGGGACCCTGGGTATCTGACATCAGGCCTCACTTGTCACTGTGGTGTGTGTTTGTTGTCACAGCAGTACATAGGTCGGGTGACACAGCCAGATGATTGGCCATTGCACTACATGGGACTCATGTGGACATGTGGAATTGAGATGTGAGTTGATAGTCATGTAGGTGACATATGTGTCCATGCCCAACAGCACACACCTCAGTACATTGTGTAATTTCATGATCTATCATGTGATATTGAGCATGGCCACATGGGTGGATGAACCGACAATCTTCCTTTGTTCATCTCTGTTCTGCAGGGCACCTGCTGTCCATCGACCGTTCCCAGACGTTGCAACCATGCAGGAACGCAACTGCATCCGACGGTACCGCTTCACCAGGCCACTGATTGAGGAGTTGGCGGAGCAGTTGGCGCCACATCTGCTACCTGGCCGGACATACCCTACAGCACTGACCCCAGAGGTGAAGGTGATGGCAGCCCTGCACTTCTTTGCTACTGGTACCTTCCAGTACACTGTGGCTAATGCTGGTGGTATGTCGCAAACTATGTTTAGTTGGGTGCTACGCAATGTCTTGGAGGGGATGTTGCATTTCCTAGACCTGTACATCAAGTTCCCGAGCCCAGCTGAACTCCCTGAAATAAAGGATGCCTTTTATACACTGGGGAGGATGCCGAACGTCATCGGATCTATTGATGGGACACATGTGACACTGATATCACCACAGGCACATGAGCAGGCATACCGGAAGAGGAAACATTTCCACTCAATCAATGCTCTGGTGGTATGTCCTGCAGACATGTGTATCACACGTGTGTGTGTGCACGGTTCCCTGGTTCTGCGCACGATGCCTACATAATGAGGAGTAGTCGCATTGCAACGCTGATGTCACAGATGCCATCTCAGCCTGGCTTGTCGGTGCGTACTGACGGTTTATCAATGTGTGTGTTTGTCAATGTTGTATTCCGCACTCCTACAAAACTCAGCTACTTGTTCATTTTTGTGTGTGTAGGTGACTCCGGATACCCCAACATGCCGTGGTTGCTGACACCACTCAGGAACCCTGTGACACCAGCCGAGATGCGCTACAATAAGGCACATGGTCAGAGCAGGTGGATGATTGAGCGGACATTCGGCCTCCTGAAAAGCCGCTTTCGCTGCCTGGACAAGACCGGAGGGGCCCTCCCATATGAACCTACAAAGGTGTGCAAAATAATCCTTGTATGCTGCATGCTACACAACATGGCAGTGCGGAAGAAGGTGCCTCTCATCCAGGATGACGATGACCAACCTCTGGCACCTGTGGAGGATCCCGGCCTGGGCCAAGATGCCAGTGATGATGAGGATGAGGGTGACGTCCGCTCACAGCTCATCAACAACTTCACCTGAATGTGAGTTTCCAGGGTTATTATGTCAATGTATGGAGTTAGCCTGGAATGTGTTGTGGCTACTCTGTTGCTGTCTGAGTGTGTCTGTGTGCCACTTGACTGGATGCGTGCAGTGATGTGTCCATTCAGGTGGTGTGTACTCCACAATAGGGTAGTACTGCTAACTTGTTTTTGTGTAGGTTTATTGTGACATGTTTGGTGCATGTGTATTGCATTTCACTCCTGTTTTGCTGTGCTTTTGACTGTGTCTTGTGTCTGTCCTTCACAGGGTAATTTGCCGGTTGTTTGTTCAACGCTGACCCCCAACACCCAGAATCCGATACCAGTGTGGGAGTAGTCAATTGACATCAAGTGATGTGCCACACACCCCTGGACTACAATTCTCAGACACTCTGTGACCGTGTGTCCACCGTAATGTACAATTGCCTTGCAACTATTGTGGAATAAACAGGTTGCTGATGTGTAATGAACCTTTGCTATGCTTTGTTAGGTGCGTTGTCTGTCTTCCCACACCTGAGTGACATTTGCTTACCTCACCTGTAGACTTGTTATCACTGACTGTGGATCGGTGTTGTGGTTGTGCATACCTATGTGTTTCAGGTCACCATCATTGTGTGTGATGAGTAACATGGCCATGGTGAGTATGTGTTGTGTTGCCATTGTGGTGTGTCTCCCTCACATGTGTCACGTCACCATGACTCACCTGACGTTGGTCACATTGTTGCAGTATTTGGCATGCACTGTGTTGTGTAGCAGATCGACATCTCCATGACAGATGACAATTTAGAATCACAACAGAGGCAAGTATGGTGTACTGGTGAGTTTATTTTTGAACATGTGTGAGGAAAGAGCACAGGATGGTGGGTGCTGTACATTGGTTTTGGAATCCAAAGTTCACATTAGAGTTGGAAGTGCTGGTAGATGAAATGTCCAGAGTGAAGTCCACAGTCATCTGCTACATTGGCCCAACATGAACCCTCCATGTCATGTGGGCGAGTTGTGTGCGATTGGACAAGGTGAACGGGTTGCGCACAAAGAACATTGTACAGAACAGGTTTAGAGGCCCTGGGGGATGTGCTGGGACATTTGCTTCTCACATGTCCCTCTTCGAACGACTCCTCTTCTTCCGGGGGGGGGGATCCTCAGGTGCAGGCCTCTGCGGTGCAGGGGACTCTCCGCCAGCGTCCTCCTCCCTCCCTGTGGCGCTGGCAGATGGTGTTGCAACAGATGTTGTGGCCACACAGGGAGGTGTGGACAGGTTTGTGTTGATCTGGCGGCGGCGTTGGAGTATGTCACGATACACCGCAGTAAGGGCATCCCACTTTGCCTCCATGCGGGGATAGTGGGCAGCCTGCTCCTATTGCATGTCATTGAGGATCCCCACTACCTGGCCAAATCCTCCGGTGCTATCCTGGTACGCATCTATGATGCGTGCCAGTTGGGGGTCATCATGCAGTCCAGACCCCTCTGCAGGGCGCGCCCTCTGCCTCCCACCCCTCCCAGCACCCCTATCTACACGGGCAGGACCAGCGGCGGGACGCACAGGTGACACTGGGACAACTTGGGGGGTGTTGCTGGTGGTGTTTGCTGTAGCTTCCGGGGGGTCCTGTGTCCCTGTGCTGTGGGTGTTCAGTGGCCTTGGTCTGTCCGTGCTGGCGGAGGTGCCCTGTCGGTGTCCAGATGCTGAAGGCGTGGGTACAGGGGGTGCAGATGTTGATGCTGCTGGTGCTGCATGATGACTCACACCGGAGAGGCCAGGTTGGTCGTCGTCATCCGAAGAGGACAGAGACAGAGTCAAACCAGAGAGCTCAGTGTCCACCAGAGTCTGGGCCTGGGAATCCTCTTCATTTGGTGCTGGGTCCCTAGCACCACCTGTGTTTGGAAGAGACACACAATGTGAGTTATGTTTCTACAGGCATCAATGGTTCACAAACATTACATTTTCTACTGTACGAACAGATGCCTGCCTGTGCACTGCTTTTTCCAGCTTGTCGCGGACAGAGTTTGAGATTGTTGTTGCCCATTTCCCAGCAGGGCCTTGTGCTCTCCACAACAGAGCCCAGTGTCAGACATCTTGTCAGTCCCTTCCCACTCTCTGTGAGGCGCGCATGGTTCAGTGTATGCTTGCTGGGCCATGTGGGTGGGTGTAGATTGTCTGTGACTGTGACTCTCATCATGCTCTTGGCTACTCCCCCTTCCCAGAATGCCCATACTTCCTCCCTCTTGACTCTGCTTTCCTGTGAGGGGGTCTGACAGCAATGGCAAATGGCTGACTGAAATCCTGGTATTTGTTTGGCTACAAGTCCAAAGAGAGCCCCTGTGCTTCACACAGCTGCACCCAGTACGGGGTATCTTTTGATGATATTTCACTGAGGTGTGGGTCAATTAATTCTACACGGTGAGTTGTGTGGAGTTTGTGTTGAGGGGAGGGGGGTCTCCACATGCTGATAAGTATGGGCAGAGCTGTCAGTCCTCCTTCCCACCCAGCCAGACTTCCCATCATCAAACGTGCTTCCATTGGAGGGCGTGCAAGTTGTCTTTCAGGATGTCAGTCAGTGGTGTCCTGCTTCTGATTTGCGCACATGCCCTACCAGGGCCTTGAGCTCCCCACAGCAGGACCCAGTTTCAGCCATCTTGTCAGTCATTTTCCACTCCCTATGATGTGGGCATGTTTCAGAGAGGTGTTGATGGGCCAATCAGGAGGGGGAGCATTATCTGTGACTACAGAACCCATCATATTTTTGGATACACTCACTTCACCTGCATCCCCAGTATTCCTTCCTGTCAGTCAGCTGCACTGTGAGGTAGTGTATTTGTGGTGGCAAACTGTCTGGCATTGTCGATTTAGCTTTGTGCCACTGCCTTGCTCTATTTGTTTGTAGGTTGGTGCATGTCATGACACAGTTCCAAGTCACTATGAGATGGCAGGTATTGTGTTTGTCTGACTGGCATACACATCTTGGGATGATTATCTATTGGTTACTGTGGCTTTGCTTGCGGTGCATGGTTTCACTGTCCCTTTGCCACACAATCTTGGGTATGTTGTTTGTGTACTCACCAGGCTCTGGTATGTCTGTTAGCCCATGGACGCTCTCTGGTGGTAGGAAGTCCCGCACCTTCTCCTCCCAGGTCCTGAAGTAGACTGGATTGGCAGGAGGGCCACCGCCGGTGCACTGACTCAGGGCGTGATCTTTTTCGATTAGTTTCTTGCCCCTCCTGCGCACGTCATACCACCTGTTCTGGATATCGTCCTTTGTGCGCCTTGCTGGTGCTTGAGCGTTCACCTTGTCCACAATCCTCGCCCACATCTTTGTTTTCTGTGACATGGGGGTCCTTTGGACCAATGTACCAAAAAAATGTGGCTCTACTCTGATGATCTCGTCTACCAGCACTTCTAACTCACTATCTGTGAACTTTGGATTCTTCTTTGGGGGCATGGTGATGGGTGGTGGTGGTGAGTGATGTGTGTGTGAGGGTGCAAGTGAGGGTGGGTTGGTGTTGGTTTTGCTGGCTGTATGTGTGTGTGCTTTTGGATGAGGTGCTGATGGTGTGTGGGTTGTGTGATGGGTGAGTTGTGAGTGTGTCTGTGGTTGCTGTGTAATGGTGTTTGCTGCTGGCTGTGTCTCCTGTTTGCAAGGGATCATGGTAGTGATTGTAGTCTTTTATATAGTTGGAGTTGTGGGTGTGTCTTTGTCCCAGGTTTTTTTTATTTGATATTTATTGGCTTTGTCATTGCTTGTTTGGTCCTTTTTTTGTATTTTTTCCTTTGGGTTTTGTAGGCATGAAAGAGACGTTCATCTGACGGAAACGGACGCTGATGTTGTCTCGTGAGGGCTTCTCCGCCTCGTTCATGCTGCCTATCTTCTGTGTTTCATACGCGTCGGTCGCGGAGGTCTCTATTACTTATGGGCCCAGTTTTCTGTGCGTGTCGGTCGTGCGGCTTGTTCTCCGTGCGAGTCGGTTTGGTTTTACACGCATTGCATCGTACTGCGCGGGTCGCACATCGCGGATACGGGCCTGTCAGGTTCATTCTGGGTTCGTGTCGGTCGGTGAAAATCGCGTCAGTTTTCCGGCTGGATCACTATTTTCCCTACGGCTCGGATGTACGGCTTGTATTCCGTACGTGTCGGTTGTAATTCACACGCGTTGCATCGTACTGCACGGGTCGTACGGCGCCGGTCCGTGTCGGTCGGTCGCCGGTCCGGGTCTGTGTCGGTCAGTACGTTTTGCAGCCGGAATCGGCTCCTTAGTAGTAGTTAGTATTTCAGCTGCAGCTGTATAGATCATTATTGTACAAATGTATTATGGTGACTGGCCTTGTTTTAAGTTGTAGCAGTTGATGGAAGTTATTCTTTCATTACTGTGATTAAACCAGTGCTTAATTTGAGCCGGTGGTTTCCGGTGCTCGGCACCAGCACTTAATTGTCAGCACCGGTGCTTGGGACAGCCTGCCACAGGGTGGCGCTGTTTAGGTAATTTACAGATGACCACAACCAGGTTATTTTTAATGTTATGTTTATTAAAATTACTATTACCTGCCACCCTGGCCTTACCTATAACTTTGGCACCCTGGAACAGCATGAACTGTCACACTTGTAGGAGTGTGATGGTTAGTAGTTGTGTTATTACTATCATTGGTAGCATAGCAGAGCAATGTGTGGTGGCAGCTGCAGTGACCTCCTAACGAGAGCCCTGGCACTTACATTTTTTACAAATTAAGCACTGGATTAAACCTCAAAGTAGTGGAGGGAGACCTACCTTTGTTTTGTTTTTAACTGGTGACTGGACTAGTCTTAGAAGGTTATAGTGGAAGGAACGGCTACTTCTGTTTCATTAGTGAGAACACCTCACAAAGACAGTGCCCTTCCTCAAATCAAGATAGCCACCTCCCGTGTGTCAAATAAGGAAAGGGGGAGCTTCAGGTTGTGGGCTGACTGCAGCAGTTCCACTAACAGGAATCCAGGATAAGTGAAAGATAGGCTTGGCTCTATGAAGGCCCCAGTGCCAGCTGCAGACCTGCATAACATTCAAAACATCTAGGTCTATATGTTGTGAAATAACTGCAATAGAACATCCATCTTAGGGTACAATCTTCAAAAAAAATAAAGAAGTAGGAAGTCCAAGTCACCAAGTCTAGTGCTCCAGTGTCTCTTAGTAATGTCAGCTCAGGTATAAAATACATGCTGGATCATCACCCCTATAGCTGATAGCAGACTCAAGGAGGGGCACAAAATCCCACAGGGTCAGAACTGTTGCCTGAAAGAGCTCTGGATTTCATCAGCTGCAGCACTATACAGGAAGCCCACCAGCTGTTGAGATGAGTTCCCTGCCACCAAAGGTGACACAAAGGATATGGAAACAGAAATAAAGGACCACCACTACAGTCCAGTCATGGGGCAAAATGGCAACTGGGTAGAGTCCTCTCTTTATTGTTGTTGGAAGCCTCTGATCAGTGTCACAGGCTGGGAAGTACATGCTGGAGAGGATCTGGCAGGTGCATCTCTGCTTGTAATCGACAGCCCCAGCCCCAGCAAGCTGTACATTAGAGATACACCCGTCTTCAGCTCGGTGGCAAAGGGGCGAGGAACCATGACATCCAGCAGCATGTCTGAGATAAACAAAAATGAAGTCAATCTTCTTCAAGAAGATAGTATGGGGTCCTGGCCAATCTAAATCTGCTGGAGCAGATACAGGTAAGTAGAAATGGAGGCAGGACAGAGCCCAAAAATCTGTTGAGCTGTATTATAAGGGATGCCATAGTCCACCAGTCCACTAGATGATGGGGAGGAGCACTGGGGGACTTCTGGGAATTTCCATGATTTGCCATCCAAGGCCAATCTGATCAGAGTTGAGTTGCCATCTTGAAGACCTAAACCTTGTTATCTCTTTAGATTGAAACACTTTTACAATCAGTGTGGTCTCTCTGCTTCAGTAGAGTAGGAATCTGGTCAACAAGCAGCATGTTGGATTCCTTTGACCCTTATAGCTGGACAGTTGTGGCTCTTTAATCACTACTGGTGATAAAGAATACTTGTTAATGTGACAGTAGATGAATGGTTGCAGTGGTTTATGTATGTTTTAGAGTGTCATATCAAAGAATTTGATGGTAAAATGGAATATATTGAGTTAACGGAACAAATTATTAATAAATTTAGCATGGACTTGTGTGATGCACCATTAATTTCCTGAGGCAGGAGACTACGGGCATGTCGGTCACATGCCTATGGGCTTATGTTTTTTGCTGTATCCTTTTCTAAGATGAAATGGGAAAGCAAATATTCCAAGTTATTTTTCAAGGGCTAGTGGAGTAAGTTCACTGTATGTTTCATATGTGGAGCTTTTAGCATTCTGTGTGAAAGAAGTGAATCCTGAGAAAGCACCTATAAGAATTCACAGTGGGAAGGCATCCCTGGGGGTGACAGATAGAGATAGATAGATAGATAGATAGATAGATAGATAGATAGATAGATAGATGAGACTTAGCTAAGTAGGCAAACAGATAGCGGTAAAGCTAAACAGCAGAAAAACACAGCCTATGATGACACTAATAAAAAAGTAGAAGGTTTAAAAAGATAGGCATGATGAGGTGCAGGAATGTACTCCAATGTCTGAAGAGGTCTCCCACAGCACCACCTTATAGCTTCTTACTTGGAGATGAAGCCTCCACTTTCACATCGTATCCGGGCATCGGTCCCTTCCATAAATAGCAGCTCTGGGTGGTGAAGCACATCCACAAGCACTGAGAGTTCAGCCTCGACTAGTGGCTTCAAGCGTTCTTCTAGGGTGTTGATGACTTCCTGTGGAGCAGAAAGGACACTGACCATAAAAATCCTGCTTATGTACCAAGTTCCACTAACCACAACATCTGCTTGTGCTCCATCGCTGCATAAGCTAGAAGAATGATCCCAGAACGTCCATCTGAGCTGGTGGTAGAATTGGATCCAAAAGAATACCATAAAGAAGCTGGATGTTATTCTTCCATGCTTAAGTTTTTATAACTTAATCATTCCTCCCCATATCTTAATCTTTTACTATGCAGTGTCACTCAGTTGTGTAAATTTTTTTTTTAATTCTGCCTGTCTCATGCTATGTATAAGATGACATAACACATATTTTTAAAGAGCATGTTCCCCTTTGGGGCAGCTCGGAGCTGAGTAAAAGAAATGTATTTTTACCCAACTAATTGGTACACATTTCATCATCATAGAAGATCAAAAAGCTTAGTGGACCTGCTGAGATTTTAACCTGTGAACCTGGTGTCAAATGCAGATTCCTTGAGTGGGTGCATTAGTCCACAGAGCCACCAGGTAATCCTACCTCTTCACTGTATTTAGGCAATTAGATGCATTTACCAGAATGGATGTGGATTAGCCAGAAAAATTGGCTAATCCATACCTGAATGCTTTAGATATGCCGTTCTTTGTCTCAGTAAGGAAAGCATTGATGCCACAACTTTATGGGTGAAACGTAAGGCAGTGGTGGGGTGCAGTGTTGGATATTGAGCTGTTACATGTTCTTAGTAGTGTACTATGGTGTTGTATAGTATTGGTTTAGTGAGATGTTGTCTAAGGAGGTGTGGCAAAGGGAAATGCACCAAAAACCCAGTGCACCTGAGTGCCAGCACAGCCAATGAGGAATTTAGAGGCGGAATGTCTTTAACATGCCAGCCTTTGCCCATAGACTTTATTGGAATATAAGGCTCAAATAACTTCATCCTGGCCTTCCATTCAACCTACGACGATCAGAACAATTTAGAAAATTAATGTGAGTTCCCAAAATCCGACCCAGTGGTTACCTATGGGCAGCTGTAGAGCATATCAAAAGTGGGTCTAATGCAAACTATTCTTGCAACAAATGTCTGTTGTTTTTGTAACTCTCCCAAAAAGATTTTTCGTGCTACCTGCGAATAAGTTCCCACAGTAAGAAAGTCTGGTATCCCACTATGCCTCTAGCTAGTGTATCATAAGCATAAATGTGAATTCCTACCCCCGCAATATTAGAAGATTTTGGAAGGTCTCCATGGGCCTTATTTACAACAAAATGACGAAGCGCGGCGCCGCAAGCCATTTTGCTTTGCCGAGCTGCATCATTTTAAAAGCACAGGGATGCGTCATATTTACAACAATTTACACAATAGGCTGCCACCGCAGGCACCCTTGCACCATGGTGCAAGAGTGCCTGCGTTGCAGGGATGATTGTTTTTGTGCACATAAACAATCATTGATGGTGTTTTCCTCTTTCTACATGTGCTGCAGAACGCAGCTCGCATTGAAAGAGGAAACGAGGAGAATTAAAAGCATTTTTCTTCGTTGCGCCTCCTTACACATCTCCTGGGGAGGCGTAGGAATCTGACAGATTCCCAGGTTTATCAAATGTTGTAAATCTGGGAATGCGGCAAAATCCATGGGTGTTGCGTGGGAACAGCAACACCCATGGCATGCCCCTTTCACGCAAAGTGAAGCCTGAAAAGGGGCCGTATTTACAAAGCACAAAGCAATGAAAAGCCACACAGGGTGGCTTTGTATGGCCTTCTAAATATGAGTCAGCACACTGCACCGCACCGGCGGTGCACAGAGCTTTTAAATAAGCCCCCATATATATAATGAAAAGTGCATCCCTCAAGAGAGAGTATTGTGGGAGTCCACATGTCGAGTCAACATAATCGCCAGGGATGTCCTATCAACAAGATATGAATTAAACTGTTTAGGAACACAGAGCTTTCTTTGCGTTTAAAAGAGGCAGGAGGAACTGAGAGGTAGGCTCATGGAACAGCCATAAATTGTTGACAGATGTCCTGTTACCGCCTTGCTCCAAATGAGGTCCTAAGGAATGACTACAACATATTTCACCTGTAAGCGTGGGATTTTGTAAATGGTTCAATGGTTTTTCTATATCTCCTGGTGATTGCTTTATAGCCCCATACAGCCACATCAATTGATCTCTTTCTATAAACAGTCCATCCTACAACAGTCTCTGTAACTATAAAACGTTAATGTTGCATGCTTTACAAGTATCTGTTTCTGATCATGTTCCTACATTTTTTATCATAATGCAGATTAGTCTGTGTGTATTGTATGCGAGTCATCAGACACTTCCACCATGTTACGCAGACACAGAGTGTATAATTGACTGTGTCCTTTTCATGCATGCATAACTGTAAAGGTTTGCACTTCATAGAACAAGCTGCGCACCGCTCCTAGCATTGTTGGTCCGTGCCTGCAGCTTCTCAATGATGTTCTTGTAGTCCCACTGGTTCTGTGGGTTGGTGACTCGTGGGAAGGAGCGGCCACTGGAGGCGACCTTGAAGTTGGATGGGTTTCTCTGCAGGGAGCTGTTGGAACTGTTGAGCAGGTAACTGACATGCGTGTCCAGGTCCATAGGGAGGGCAATGGCGCGGCTCTAGCTGAAACCGGGAAAGGCCGATACGGAGCAATCAGAGTCAAAGGAAACGAAAGACAGTCAGAAAGTGGGTCTTTCAATGAGAAAACTGCTCTGCCGATCTGCGCAGCACATGAATGGTTTTGAAAAAAAACACCAGTAATAAACACCAATCACTCCTTGAAAACGACGCCAGCAAATACAATTGAGATGATATTGTAATACACATGAATAGTGATCAAGTTCAATATGTCAGTTTCCCTGCCACCTCTTCTCCCTCAATTTTTACTTAGTTTTCAACTCTTTCTGCAAGTGTGAAGGGCAAAGGATTAGGGCATAGTGAAATGAACTCCTACTAATGGAGTGCAAATGTGAATAATGAGAACAAATATCTTCTAACTGAGCTATCACAAGTAACAAGTAGATTTTGTTCTCAAAGTCTAGGAGTAACTGCAGCAATTTTGCGGAGAAACTGTGCGGTGGGAGGCATAGACCCGACTCAATTCAGTGGAACAATTACCAACATTAGCCACCGGCTGAAGAGACGCTTTCCTTTCAGTATACGAAGACTCACCAAATAAACACTACAATATAGTAAAACATAACATTCGCACAAAGGATAAATGTGTCCCAATGGATGCTGCAGCTGTCTTTTATGTGCCCTGGCCCTTAACTTGATTTAGTAGTGGAGGGCACTGCAAGTCAGGGCCAAAGTGCCCTGGGAAGGAAAATACGGTGGACATGTGTCAGGGGTGAGAGGTATGTACGCACTGTGTTTGTGTTGGTATATGTGTGCATGTGTGTGTGTGTGTACACAGCAATACTGAAAAGGCAGGGGTTGAAGAAAGTTAGCAATTAAATGCAATGACTTGTCCCCCGCAATGCCAAATCGGAATGTGTTGCAGGCCAGTTTGCAGTAGCAAAAAATATCGCTTCTTTATTGCTGTAAGATCCCAGAGAAAACATCAGTTCCAGTATCACAAGATTTCGGAATATCTTACTTTGAGAGACAAGATATCGTTGGCATAGAGATTGTGGGGTCTTTTTAATTGGTGACCCGGAATGGAAATGCTAAGCTGTCAATGATTCAACACACTCTTAATGTCACCATTTTTATAAAGGTCATTTGATTTAATGAATGGTTCAAATTTAAATATAGCCGATGCTACAGGAAAAAAGTACTTATTAGTTTAACTTCTGTCAGATATGAAAAGTCCTAATTTTTATTTTCAGTCTAATAAAAGAGCATTTACTTCCCAGTGTTTCAATGTTTATATCTCTGGAAGTAGTAGACAAATATTGATGGAAAATGTCCTAATTTTTATTTTCAGTCTAAGAAAAGAGTGGTAATCACGTTTGGTCATTTATTGCCCAGTGTTTAAATGTCAAAATAGTCGACAGATATGGTTTTTAGGGATTGTTGTAATATTTAGATCTGTCTGAGTAATCACGATTCATTATCTCTACTAATATGAGGCGATTCATGTCACTAACATGGTGAGAGAAGAGTCTGGCTTCCGAAGAGGAAGAGGAGCGAACCTCTAGTATGAAGTCAACAAGGTGCCCGAGCTGTTGGTCCTCACACTTAGAGAGAGAAATACAGATGTGTTCGTATTACTGTAAAGCAACAAGCTGATCCACAAACCTTTCATAAGGAAACGCTAGCTGACCACAAGTGACTCGGCTAATCAATATGTCCCTGCCCCCCACCATTCCTTTAAATTCAGCATGCCAGCCACCGATAAACCCGTGAACATATACACGTTTCACCCAGTGGCCCTGCTGATATAGCCATTCCTTGGCTGCCATGTTCTTTGTTATCTGTAGTATGCAATACATGCCTCGCCAACATAACTTCTACTAAACAAACCACAAATAGCCATCAGGCACCCTACACATCTAGCCACTTGTAACTATGAATAAACCTACATATGCTCATGACTAAGTCTGGCCATGATACACAACTGGGTAGCAATCTTTGTGCCAATTTAGTAGTCTTCCTACGAAGACATATACCTAGAATTCTGTCAAGCATTCCAGGCCTATTTCATCAGTAAATCACCCAGTTAAATTATACTCCAAAGAAACAACCTATCAGCCATTCCATGTCATCTGGGCCTATCTTACGCCACTAGCCATCCTTCTAGAAATGTGAAAAACAGGCGGTGTCAGGTGAGAAACCTGTGGCCTTCTGTTAGAATCCGGGGTCTCTGGTTGGCACAGGTAGGTACTTGTGACAAGCAGGGAACCTTTCCTCTAGTTAGGGTAAGGAGTTACACTACTAAAACAACCCCTGCTCACCCTCAAGGTAGCTTGGCGCGAGCAGACAAGGCTTATCTCAGAGCGTTATAGGTTAAGCATTTGTGAACACATACAGTAACCAAGTGACAACACTACAAATGGACACCACACAGGTATTTATTTTAAAAATAAGGATTCTTTATATAGGATTATCACAAGACCATTAAACGATTAAAAATACACAATACGGTTGCTTAGTTGGTAGAAGATTGCTTAGTTTCTCTTAAGTTCTTAAATGCAACACTTTAAGTCAATGTACCTTAGATGCAACACGCAGGGCAACAAAAGTGTTGCAGCGATGCAGATGCATTGAAGTTCTTGGTGCAAAAGAAATAAAGAAGGGATCTTCCAGATGCGTTACGCTTCTCCGATGTTGCGAGAAGGCTCGACTCGATGCGTCAGCTACAGCGGCGTCACCTTTGGCGAGATGTGACGACAGCGGCCTTGGCAGCGGCACTCTTCTCCGACGTTGCGAGACGCTTCCGCTCGATGCGATGCTGCAGCGGCGACACCCCTTCTGCGAGATGCGACGACAGCGGCTCCGACGGCGGCACGCTTCTCCGTGGATGCAAGGCGCTTTTCTGGTTGCGGTGCAATGCGACAACTACGATGGCTGCGATGGCGACACGCTTCCTCCTCGATGCGAGACTCTTCTCTCGATGCGGTGCAATGCGACAGCTACGATGGCTGCGATGGCGACATGCTTCTTCGGCGTTGCGAGACACTTCCGGAATGATGCGAGACGCTTCCACTTGATACGATGCTGCAGCGGCGACACTCTCTGCGAGATGCGACGGCAACAGCTCCGACGGCGGCATGCTTCTCTTCCTTGCGTCGCGCTTCCAGCTCCTTGCGACACGCAGTCCCTCAGAAGGCCCAACAACAGCAGCAGGCACTTCCAAAAGACTCTGGGGAGCTGGGGGTGAAGTCCACTGGTCCTGAGACTTCGTTCAGGGGGAAAGCTCAGTTCAAGCCCTTGGAGATCTTTTTAAAGCACAAGTTGAAACAAAGTCTTTAGTAGTCTTTCTCCTCTCCTTCAGCAGCAAGGCAACCACTGCAGGCCAATCCCCCAGGTCAGGGACAGTACTCCTCCTACAGCTTTCCCAGTTCCTTCTCCTCTGGCAGAGGTTCTTCTTGTTTCAGCAGGATCTAATTTCTTGGGAGCAGGGTCCCAATACTTATACCCCTAATTCCTTTGTTCCTCTGGGGTTGAGGGGCCTTTGCCCAGTCCAAACCAGTTCTTGGGCACTCTGTTGACATGACTCTACCTTTCTATTCAGGGTGCAGGGCAGAGACATCAGCCGCTCCGCAGGAGGTGGAGCCAGCATTGCGGTAGCAGAGCACAACCCTATTCAGAGCCTAGGTGTACTCCTCCCACCCATCTGACTGCCAATCTTCCTATTCACCACCAGGCTACCTAGCCCTGCCCCTCTGGGTTTCCCCAGCCCTGTCACTCACACAACCAGACAGGCAGATACACATCATAGCAGAGGCGGGCTGAAATGGTCAAGCAAGCAAATACCAACTTTCTAAAAGTGGTATTTGCAAACACAGAATATTAAAATAAACTTTACTAAAAGATGTATTTTATTATTCTGAGTTCAGGCATACTAAACTCGAATTTCTACCATGTTCCCTGGGTCTGTTAGGATCATAGAATGTAACAATTCTAACAGCCCATTCTGGCCTATGGAGAACAGGTAGCCTTACAATAGTGAAAAACGAAAATGGCTGTAATTTACTATTAGGACATGCCACACACATCAGGGCTTGTCCTACCTTATGCTTACAATGCACCCTGTCCTTGGGCCTACCATAGGGGTGACTGATATGAAGTTAAGGGAAGGTTTAGGGACTGGCAAGTGTGTGCACTTACCCAGTCAGCATGACAGTACCAGACTGCATGCAGGCTCTGCAATGGCAGACCTTAGATACATTTTACCAGGCCGCTTCTGTGGGTGGCACAACCAGTGCTGCAAGCCTACCAGCAGCATTTGTATTTACAAGCCCTGGGCACTCCTGGTGCACTTTACTGGGGTCTGACAGTAAACCAAATAAGCCAATCATGGAATCCAACCAACATATATATTTTAAATAGGGAGCACTTGCACTGTGGCACTGGTTAGCAGTGGCACAGTGCTCTGAGCAGCTAACACCAGCAAAACACATGAGGCACAGCGACAAAAAAAGTGGAAGGGAGACTCACGCCAAGGTGCCAGGTCTAACACGTGTCCTCTCCAGCTGAAAAGTGTGGAGAACTACCCTACCCCAGGGAGTTCCTCATCACTAAGGCGGAAAAATCTGGACAGACCGTCAGCATTGGCGTGATCTGTACCAGGGCGATGTTCCACCGTGAAATCCATACCCTGTAGGGAAATGGACCACCTCAACAGCTTTGGATTCTCACCCCTCATATGCATCAACCATCTGAGGGGCCTGTGGTCTGTCTGAACCCGAAAGTGAGATCCAAACAGGTATGGTCTTAGCTTCTTAGCGCCCAGACCACAGCAAATGCCTCACGCTCAATAGCACTCCATCTCTGTTCCCGTGGAAGTAACCTCCTGCTAATCAAGGCTACAGGTTGATCTAGGCCCTCTTCATTAATCTGTGAAAGAACAGCCCCCACACCATGCTCTGAAGCGTCTGTCTGAACGATAAACTCTTTGGAGAAGTTGGGAGCCAAAAGCACGGGCGCCGTGCACATAGCAGCTTTCAGGGCCTCAAAAGATTTCTGACAGGTGTCAGTCCAGATCACCTTCCTGGGCTGCTTCCTTGAAGTCAGCACTGTCAAGGGGGCAACAATGTTGCCATACCCCTTGACAAACCTCCTGTAGTACCCAGCGGGACCTAGGAAGGCTCTCACCTCCGTCTGGGTTTTGGGCGACTCCCAATTCAGGATGGTTTCTATCTTGGGTTGAAGGGGTGCCACCTGGCCACTCCCAACTTGGTGCCCCAAGTACACCACTGAACCCTGCCCGATCTGGCACTTACTTGCCTTGATCATGAGGCCTGCACTCCGCAGCGCCATCAACACTTCCCAGAGGTGGCGCAGGTGTTCCTCCCACGTGGAGCTGAACACTGCGATGTCATCCAGGTATGCTGCACTGAACGAATCCAGCCCAACCAACATCTGGTTGACCAACCTCTGGAAGGTGGCAAGGGCATTTTTCATCCCAAAGGGCATAACCCGGAACTGGTAAAGCCCATCAGGGGTGGAAAATGCTGACCTCTCTTTGGCCCCATCGGTCAAGGCGATCTGCCAATACCCAGACGTTAGATCAAACGTGCTGAGGTAGTGGGCAGCCCCTAGCCGATCTATGAGCTCATAAGCTCTGGGGATGGGGTGTGCGTCAGTCCTGGTGACTGAATTGAGTCCTCGGTAGTCCACACAGAACCAGAGTTCGTGTGTGGCTCCTGGCGCTGCAGCCTTTGGGACCAAGACCACTGGGCTGGTCCAAGGACTGCTTGAGGATTCAATTACCCCAAGGGCAAACATCTTGGAGTCCTCCTCCTTGATGCAGGCCCTTACCCTGTCAGTCACCCTGTAGGCCTTGTGCCTCACAGGTGTACTATCCCCAGTGTCCACATCATGGACGCACCAATCAGTGACACCGGGAACCAGGGAAAACAGGTCAGAAAATTGTCCCAGCAGCTGGCGACAATCATTCTGTTGCTCAGGGGTCAGGGCGGAAGAGAGGATGACACCATCCACTGACCCATCTTGCTCCTTGGCTGACAGGAGGTCAGGAAGAGGCTCGGTCTCCTCCTCCATCCCAGCATCTGTCGCTAAGAGCATGCCCACTTGGGACCTCTCCAAGTGGGGCTTGAGGCGGTTGACATGTAGGACCCTTAAGGGGTTCCTAGGAGACTTCAGGTCCACCAAATAGGTAACCGGACTCTTGCGCTCCACCACCTCAAAGGGACCGGTCCACTTATCCTGGACCGCACAGGGCTCCACTGGGGCCAAGACCCATACCTTCTGTCCAGGCTGAAGCTCTACCAGAGTGGCATTCTGGTCGTACCACCGCTTCATCTCCTCCTGGCTGGCTTCCAGGTTTGCCTCAGCAAGTTCCCTGAAACGCCTAGTCTGGTTTCTGAAGGCCAGCATGTAGCTATGTACATTCTGGGGAGGTTTCCTGGGAGATTGCTCCCAGCCTTCCTTGACCAGATTTAGAGGTACTCTCACTGGGTGTCCGTACAGAAGCTCAAAGGGGCTGAACCCTAGAGACTTCTGTGGCACCTCTCTGTAAGCAAAGAGAAGGCATGGTAAGAGGACGTCCCACTTACGCCTCATGGGTCCTTCCAGGCCCATTATCATGCCTTTGAGGGTTTGGTTGAATCTCTCAACCAACCCGTTTCCTTGGGGGTGGTAAGGTGTGGTGAACTTGTAGGTTACACCACACTCTTGCCAAAGGGACTTCATATATTTAGATATGAAATTGGTACCTCGGTCAGACACCACCTCTAGAGGGAATCCCACTCGGGAGAAAATTCCCATCAGCGCACGTCCCACCACGGGGGCCGTCACTGTCCTCAGAGGGATGGCTTCCGGGAACCGGGTGGCATGGTCCACCAGGATGAACCTATTGGCCATCGCTGTCCTGGGGTCCAGTGGCCCTACAATGTCAATCCCCACTCGCTGGAATGGGGTACCGACCACAGGGAATGGTTGGAGTGGAGCCTTCTGCTTCCTTCCACTCTTCCCACTTGCCTGGCAAGTTTGGCATGTTCTGCAGTGAGTATCTGAACTACTGCGCATTTGGGGCCAAAAGAAGTGGGTGACAAGCCTCTCTAAGGTCTTGTCCTGCCCCAAATGTCCTGCTAAGGGTACATCGTGAGCCAGCCCCAGTAGGAAGGCTCTGAAGCGCTGGGGTACCACCAGCACACGGGCTGACCCAGGCTCAGCAACCTTAGGCTCAGAATACAAGAGGTCGTTCTCCCAGTAAATGAAATGTGTTCGGACTGATCACCGTTGGCCTGATCTGCAGCCTGCTGCCGCATACCCACAAGAGAAGGGCATTCTTTCTGCTCCCTGCAGAACTCTTCCCTGGAGGGTCCTCCTTCTTGCTGCCAATGGGTCAGCTCAGGCAGGTCTCCCAGTTCAGCTATCTGTTCCCCTGTAGGTTCCAGGGCATCCCCCTCAAGGTCTGCTCCCTCCTGGACCGTGGGAACTTCAGGGGCCGGCTTCCCGTGCCCCCTGCTCCTTCTCTTTAAGGCCGGTCCCTGGGCCTCCCTCTCAGGCTCCAGGACCTCTTGAGTACCTCTACTGGCTGCCATGGACCGTGTGGTGACACACGCCCAATCCGGCATACCCAACATCTCCAGGTGAGCACTCCGCTCCACCTTAGCCCAAGGTGAGCTCTCCAAGTCGTTCCCTAACAGACAGTCTACAGGCATGGCGGGCCTCACAGCTACCTGAAGAGTACCAGAGACCCCCCCACTGAAAGGGAACCTGAGCCACTGGGCAGTGACTCTCGGTGTTGTCGGCGGCAACAACCGGATAGAATGCTCCTGGGACAACCTGCTCCTGAGACACCAGGTGGCGCTTGACAGCCGTCACACTGGCTCCTGTGTCTCTGAGAGCTTCAACCCTATGGCCATTTATGGTCACCCACTACCTGTATTTTTTAGTGTTCTCAGGCAGCTGGGTTTGGGGGACAACTTCACGGTCTCCTAAGGAGACAAGGGACATCTCTGTGGGACCCCACCCACCTTGGACACCCATCTCCTCCCCCAGGGCTACACTAGTCACCTGCCGGGATGGAGCACCAGTGGGTGCTGGTTTACCAAACAATGGACACTTCACATCAGAGGCAAAATGCCCCATGTTACCACACTTGTAACACCTGATGGGCCCCTTCTGAACAGGTATACCTGTCGGGGCCCCGGGCGATTTCTGTGGTGGGGGAGGCTGAGAACCTTTCCCTTGGTTCCCCTGGGGATTACTTTGGGGCCTCTTCTGGAACTCCCTCTGTTTACACTTGTCCCCTCCACTCTTCTGCTGGGGACCCTGCCCACCTTTGGCGGAATCTCCCACTTGACCCTTGTGGACCCTGGTACTGACCCAGCGGTCCGCCTCCTCAGCAAGCTTCCTAGGGTTAGTCAGCCTACTATCAATCAGGTGCTGGCGTAGCTCAGGAAAACAATTACTAGAGAAGTGCTCCCATGCCATTAAATCAAGAAGCCCTTGAAAATCATTAACTTTGCTACCCTTCACCCAACCATCCAGTGCTCTGCAAAAAAAAGTCACATATTCAACATACGTACTGTTTGGAATCTTGTTGCAACCCCTGAACCTTTGCCTATACAACTCAGGGGTGAACCCATACCTAGACATCAAAGCAGCCTTCATATGGGGATAGGAATTATAATCATCTGAAGGCAAATCCAGCAGTGTATCCCACCCCTCACTAAGGAACCGTCCCCACAACCCCCCTCCCCAATCTTTCTCAGGGACCCGGTGGGAAGACATGGCTACCTCATAGGCCTTAAACCACTGCCCTATGTCATCATTCTTGAAGAATTCCTTAACCACGTCCTTGGGTATGTACACCCTTGACTCCACCTGCACTGACGGTGTGCTGCCACCAGAGGGAGCCTTTTCTAGACTCTGGGCTTTCAGCTCCATCTCCCTCAAAACCTTTTCATGTTCATATTGTAGCTTCTTTTCTTTCAGGGCTAACTTTCTACTCTACATTTCCAATTCTAACTGCCCACTTAACTTGAGCTTGGCCAGCTCCAATTCATGCATCCTACACTCTTTTCTATCTGCCAGCTCCTCTGGAGATAGACTGTGGTTAGAAACACTGCTACCAGCAGGGGAAGGGGTTCTCCTTCCTCTTGAGCCCACTGGCCCATCCAGCTGCTCATCTGCATTATCATCATCCATGGCATTCCTTGCTTCTACCCAGGCCCTCAGCGCCTTGTAGAACTCTGCCTTGTTTTTACATCCAGTTGTAGAAACTTTAAATTTCCTGCAGAAGAACTTTAGCTGTCTCAACGGGTAGCTGTCCAGTTTCTCTTCTTCCCATTCCCATTCAGTATTCACAGAGACTACGGATGCTGCTTTCTCCACCATGGTTAAGTTTGGCAGTACTCAAAAATAGAAAGTCCCAAAAAGAAATCTACCAACAAGTATTGGTTGCGTTTAAGGTCTGCATTTACTAAGTAGTGTTCACCAATCACTGTACATGAGTCACAAATGCAAGTCCAGAATCCTCACCGCTGACCACCAATGTTAGAATCCGGGTTCTCTGGTTGGCACAGGTAGGTACTTGTGACAAGCAGGGAACCTTTCCTCTAGTCAGGGTAAGGGGTTACACTACTAAAACAACCCCTTGCTCACCCTCTAGGTAGCTTGGCGCGAGCAGACAAGGCTTATCTCAGAGCGTTATAGGTTAAGCATTTGTGAACACATACAGTAACCAAGTGACAACACTACAAATGGACACCACACAGGTATTTATATTAAAAATAAGGATTCTTTATATAGGATTATCACAAGACCATTAAACGATTAAAAATACACAGTATGGTTGCTTAGTTGGTAGAAGATTGCTTAGTTTCTCTTAAGTTCTTAAATGCGACACTTTAAGTCAATGTACCTTAGATGCGACATGCAGGGCAACGAAAGTGTTGCAGCGATGCAGATGCGTTGAAGTTCTTGGTGCAAAAGAAATAAAGACGGGATCTTCCAGATGCGTTATGCTTCTCCGATGTTGCGAGAAGGCTCGACTCGATGCGTCAGCTACAGCGGCGTCACCTTTGGCGAGATGCGACGACAGCGGCCTTGGCAGCGGCACTTTTCTCTGACGTTGCGAGACGCTTCCGCTCGATGCGATGCTGCAGCAGCGACACCCCTTCTGCGAGATGCGACGACAGTGGCTCCGACGGCGGCACGCTTCTCCGTGGATGCGAGGCGCTTTTCTGGTTGGGGTGCAATGCGACAACTACGATGGCTGCGATGGCGACACGCTTCCTCCTCGATGCGAGACTCTTCTCTCGATGCGGTGCAATGCGACAGCTACGATGGCTGCGATGGCGACACGCTTCTTCGGCGTTGCGAGACACTTCCGGAATGATGCGAGACGCTTCCGCTCGATGCGATGCTGCAGCGGCGACACTCTCTGCGAGATGCGACGGCAACAGCTCCGACGGCGGCACGCTTCTATTCCTTGCGTCGCGCTTCCAGCTCCTTGCGACACGCAGTCCCTCAGAAGGCCCAACAACAGCAGCAGGCACTTCCAAAAGACTCTGGGGAGCTGGGGGTGAAGTCCACTGGTCCTGGGACTTCGTTCAGGGGGCAAGCTCAGTTCAAGCCCTTGGAGATCTTTTTAAAGCACAAGTTGAAGCAAAGTCTTTAGTAGTCTTTCTCCTCTCCTTCAGCAGCAAGGCAACCACTGCAGGCCAATCCCCCAGGTCAGGGACAGTACTCCTCCTACAGCTTTCCCAGTTCCTTCTCCTCTGGCAGAGGTTCTTCTTGTTTCAGCAGGATCTAATTTCTTGGGAGCAGGGTCCCAATACTTATACCCCTAATTCCTTTGTTCCTCTGGGGTTGAGGGGCCTTTGCCCAGTCCAAACCAGTTCTTGAGCACTCTGTTGACATGACTCTACCTTTCTATTCAGGGTGCAGGGCAGAGACATCAGCCGCTCCGCAGGAGGTGGAGCCAGCATTGCGGTAGCAGAGCACAACCCTATTCAGAGCCTAGGTGACCCCTCCCACCCATCTGACTGCCAATCTTCCTATTCACCACCAGGCTACCTAGCCCTGCCCCTCTGGGTTTCCCCAGCCCTGTCACTCACACAACCAGACAGGCAGATACACATCATAGCAGAGGCGGCCTGAAATGGTCAAGCAAGCAAATACCAACTTTCTAATAGTGGTATTTGCAAACACAGAACATTAAAATAAACTTTACTAAAAGATGTATTTTATTATTCTGAGTTCAGGCATACTAAACTCGAATTTCTACCATGTTCCCTGGGTCTATTAGTATCATAGAATGTAACAATTCTAACAGCCCATTCTGGCCTATGGAGAACAGGTAGCCTTACAATAGTGAAAAACGAAAATGGCTGTAATTCACTATTAGGACATGCCACACACATCAGGGCTTGTCCTACCTTATGCTTACAATGCACCCTGCCCTTGGGCCTACCATAGGGGTGACTGATATGAAGTTAAGGGAAGGTTTAGGGACTGACAAGTGTGTGCACTTACCCAGTCAGCATGACAGTACCAGACTGCACGCAGGCTCTGCAATGGCAGACCTTAGATACATTTTACCAGGCCGCTTCTGTGGGTGGCACGACCAGTGCTGCAAGCCCACCAGCAGCATTTGTATTTACAAGCCCTGGGCACTCTTGGTGCACTTTACTGGGGTCAGACAGTAAACCAAATAAGCCAATCATGGAATCCAACCAACACATATATTTTAAACAGGGAGCACTTGCACTGTGGCACTGGTTGGCAGTGGCACAGTGCTCTGAGCAGCGAACACCAGCAAAACAGATGAGGCACAGCGACAAAAAAAGTGGAAGGGAGACTCACGCCAAGGTGCCAGGTCTAACACCTTCATACTTACCGACCATGGCAAGGGCCCGGATACAGGCCTCCACTGAAGCCACGGACACTCTAGAAGCCTTATGGTGGACTGCAGCAGCTGCACAACAATCGCCTGGTGTGCCTGTAAGACAGAAGAGAGCAGTTTCTTTGACTGTTCTAACCCAGATCTGTATTCCATTATTAGCACATGCAGATAGATGATAACTGTGTGCTACAGTAAGAATACATATTCTTGCATTGAAAGTGCATTATTTATCTAAAACGAAAGCAAGCTACAAATTCTGTTTCTATTGAATATGTTACCTTTTAAGTCTAATGGGACATCATGAGCTGTGCACAAGGCACTTCAAACTATACACTTTTTAAAATACACTTGTCAACCTATGACACTTTAAAATATGTATTGTCAAACCACATGCTTTTAAGTACAACGAGGTACTTCTCGGAATTGGCTAGTGGGGAGAAAGACCCTGTGGGCTCAATTATACAGAATTAAATAAAACAAACAACGGTCATTCTGTCTGTATTTTCAAGCCAAACATTATCACGATTGCCAGATCTAAAGGCCAGGTTATAAAAGAGAAGACATTTCTAACAGCTATATACGATATAAACAAACTACATTACATTGTTATTTATTGAGCCAATATTTGGTGTGATTTCTATTCAAGATCACACTCTTAGTTTTCCAATCGTTTTTTGATACTGGATGTATTTTTTTGCAATTGTAGTATGTGACAATAAACTTCTGACTTAATAGGAAAAGTTAAAAAAAATTAAAAGACCACACTCAAGACCACCTGACAGGTGAAGCGGAGCAATAGAGCTTCAAACAGCACTCACACATGCAAAATGATCGTACAAAAATTGTACGAGCTTCTCTTGCATACAGAGTACAGGCAACGCACGAACACCTGCAGATTTTCTTAAACGAAATCCAGGTGTTGTATGGACAACAGTACTGCTAACATTCCTTACTCATCCCAAACAGGTACAGCTTGAATCAGCGCAAGCTTCCCTCATGCACCGGATAACTGCAGCCCTGGCCTGCAGACGCCACTGAGAGAAACACTTTGCCCCTCATGCTTGTTCAAAGGCCAGGATCCTCCTGACCCACCTTCACCGACACTTGACCCATTACCTGGAGTGAGGTGCTGTTTTCGGAGAATGGCGAGTTAAAGAATGACCTGATGGTCTCCAGTACTACGGTGAGCACATACTTCTCCAGTTGTGTGTCAGAGGAACGCTTCTCTCGCTTGCTGCAGACCTGCAGAGGGAACGCATGTGAGTAAGGAAGATGCACGATTTCTAGAATTACAGTCACTAAAGCATTTAAAACCTCTGAAAGGCATCATGGCAACATCCTGCATGTTTTTAATGAGGAAACTAATGTGGCCGCCATGATTGTTGAGAATGTTGCGGCCTATCAGGTCACCCATCTTAAAGCCAGAAGTTAGATAACAGAAGGATGATGTCTCCTGAGGATACGCTCTGGCATGACTGTGGCATGTTGAGACTGTGCAATGCAATCGATTTTACTTTCGTTGATGCATGACATTGTCTGCAATTATTTCTCTTCCTTGAATATATGTGTGTACAAATGACCCAAGCCGGTTGAACAGTATCCCCACCCATCTTTTATCCATTCCAATTCTGTAGCTTGATGTGGTGGTTTAAAACATGATACTAAACTGTCTAGAACAGACAATGTGAACAGTCTATGCTGGGGATTAAAAAATGCTGATGCTTCAAAATCCCTCTTATAAGGTGTAGGAGAGTGGAATCTGACTAATGGTTGCCCCCAACTTTTTGCCTGGTATTTAAGTGGTTTTTGACTAGTCAGGCTGGGATCCTGCTATCCAGGCCCCAGCCTATCAGCTTTCTCCCTAAAACTGTTGTGAGTGCTCTAGGTACAAACCTAATTGGATGCTGGGCATACCCTACCAGTCCCTTGTAGATGGTACCCTAGGTACCCAGGGCATGGGTCCCCCAGTAGGCCTACCAGGGCTGCAGCACTTATTGTGCCACCCTGGGACAGCCACACAAACTGACACCACCAGACCACTACTGTAGTCTGGGTAAGGTGGTGCTAGCACCCCTTACAGGGATGTAGGTACCCTACATCCCACACCCTTGCAACACATATACTCTCATAGGTCACCCCTATGGCAGGCCCTGGTAATCCTACAGGGCTGGGCGCTGAGGTATGTGTGAGGGGGGACCCCTACGTGAGTAGGACCTCTCTGCAACCTTTGTAAAATCGTTACTGGGTTGTTTGTAGTGTAGCCATACCATATACTCTTAACCGCATTATAAGTTATCGCGTCATCGCTGTAACTTGGGAATGGCTACACAGAACCATATCGTGTTTGGTGTCAAAGCCATGGGCATGAGGGTACGATTCCCCCTTGCTAGGAGGGTGATATGGGAAAAGCGGTAGAATTTAGACACCAATTTAAAAGTGCACATGTACCACAAAATGGCTACTGTCCGCCACCTACACGACTCTGGCTGGCTGTTGCTGGGGAAAACCCCAGCCTCGCCATCTGGACAATAGGGCTCCAGCATCTCCCCAGACAGGATATGTGGATTGGAACAGGGTGGGTGCACCAAATGTCCATTCAGAGTTGCACGTAGGCAGCTGCAGAGCCCCAATTCTGCATACACCGCCTGGAACCGGTTCAGGGGCATCCTGCCCCTCGCCCAGGCGGGAAACACACAAAGGGGAGTGGGTGTAGCCACCCTTTCCCGCCTCTACTCTGATTGGTAGGCTCTTGTTGGGACCATCCCCTAATCTTGGGGATATAAGTGAATAACATGGCCCCAGAGCCTCAGATTCGTCCAGAACTTAACAGAACTGACCTTCGACGAGCTGCTGCCCAGCTGACTGAAGAAATCTCCCTTGGGATAAAGGAGTTATCCCCCTGCTTGGCAGGCACCTAAAAGACTGCAAGATACCCGGTTGGAACTTCGCTGCTCTCACGAACTTCGACGCCTTCCATCAACCTTGAGGTGGGTCTCCAGTGCATCCCAGAGTCCTGTGAGCGTGCCCAGCAAGTCTGAGCACCGTGGACTACGTGCGTGCCGAGATCCCTGCATACCCCGAGACCCCGGCCACCTCTTGCATAGCACACGACCTCGACCAGTGGGGAAGTTGTGCTTCGGCCCATTTCTGAGCCAACCTTCAAGCAGCATCCGTGCCAAAGCTCAGCTCCCTAGTCCGCTCCGGTGGCCCGTGGGAGCCCTTTTACGCACTCCATTTTGCTGCCTTCCGCGGTCCCTTGTCTCTCGACTTGTGGGCCCTGACAGAGGACAATCTACCTCTCCAAGAGTTCCCCTGGTTGCTCCAGGCCTGCTCTGCGCTTCCTGCAAAGGAGAGCACCCTCAGACCTCGTGGGTCTGCACCAGCAGCTGCTTTGTACATCTTGCGTGGGTTGCGGTTGCCAATGCTTAGTGGATCCAATCGGGACACTGACACCGCAGCGACCCTCATCCGACGTGGGACAGTCGCCCTCCAGAAGCTGGCCGTCCTTGAAGCCTCCCGGAGCCCGTGACTGCAGAGCCCAGCTGTACCTTCCTCACCTGAAGCACCCGACATCCACGAGCTCCTTCCTGTGAGCTCCCTGGTCACTGTGCTGTGACCCAGACTCTGTCCCCTCTGCTTTCAGGTCCTTCTCTACATTTCCTACATCTTTAATCTTCACGACTTCAGCGACGCTTTCAGCTAGCAGCAGGTTGGACCACTTTTCCATTGAAAATCAGCCCGCGACCCGACACCAGAATCGACCTATGCACCCGGCTTCCCTGGGGCAGGTAACAGTGGTACTTCGGTACTCCAGTGGTGGTGGGCTCTCCAAAGCCTTAAGTCTCAAGTCTTAACTTTGTACTACTGCTAGAAGTGTCCTTTAACTGTAAATATTCAACCGCAACATTCTCCATAGGCTAACATTGCGATCCCGATAGCAGCTTCTCGCACTGCACAAGCCTCCCGTGGGTCCCCTTCCTCATAACTGTGGGTGGATTCTGAAGGGGTAAGCGATCCTGAATGCCCTAGGCATTGCCTGTAGAATTGTCGTGGTTCTTATACCACTATTTTAGTATATGGTTTGGTCCCCCCCTGGGGCCCATTGATTTCTGTGCTATTTATTGTGTTTATAAATGCTTGTTTGAAGTGTAACTTTGCCACTAGCCACATAAAGTGTCTGTGGGATTCTACTTAGAATAAATACATATATTTTATATATATACCTGTGTGGACTACTCTTTCATTTGGTTATTCAAGAGGTTATTATGGTAAAACAATAAGCTTAACACTCCTTCAAGACTTAGCCTGAAGGCTGCTTTCCACAGCTACCACTAGGATAGCTTTCTTTAAAGGTTGTCTTAAACCTATCATCAATAAGAGTCGAATTGGACTGGTGCAAGGTGTCCCTATAACTAGGAACAACATATGCCAGGCCAACTTCTCACATTGGTGTGCAGCGGTTGGATTCAAGCTTGCCATTGTTTTACCAGATAACAAATTGAATTTCTAAAGTGAAAGCCACTAGGTACCAAAGGTACATATAAATTCAAGCTAGAATACAATAAGTTCTACTGAACTTAGAGTTGTGTGTAGAGGGTTTAGCACACCTTGACTACAACTCAAGAGAGGGTTCAGTAGGCCACACTTAGTGTAGGTAGATACACCACTATCACTACACTAGACATGTCTTCAGGTGCAGGTGCCACTAAGGCTATGGAAGGACCCCAAAGGGTCCCAGTTGATAAGTATGATCATCTCTCCTTTGCTGAGCTCAGGGAGATGTGCACCCTTAGAAAACTGAAGACAAACAAAGGTGCCAACACCCAACGTCTCAGGGAAATCCTGCTCATAGCTGACGTTATGGAGTCCATAGGGTCCTGTGGGGTAGACAGAGTGGGTGGGCATCCATCAGAAGAGGACACTCCCAGAGTGTACTCTGATGAGGACCAGGAAGAGGAAGAAAGTCCTGACCTGGAAGAAACAAACCACTCACAAACTGGAGGTGATGGCCCAAGAGGCACTCCCTCCATCCTTAAAAGGAGAGTGGTGGATCCCAGAAGGAACAGATCCCCCTCAGTGGGATCCAACCATTCTGAGAGATCAAAAGTGTCCTCTGCCTCTTCTCAGAGAAGAGAATCCTCTCATGAGAGGAAATGCAGACTGATCAAATTTGAGCAGGCTAAGCTTCAGCTTAAAAGAGAACAGTTAGCATTGGACAGGGAAGCCCTGGAGCTTCAGAAAGCTTCAATGAAGTGGGGTCTAGAGACCCCTGGTGGCAGTAAAGAAACCCCTAGAGTTAGAGAGAAAGTCCCTGACAATAGGAACCTCCACAAGATTGTGCCCCCCTATCAGAATGGGGATGACATCCACAAATGGATATCTGCTCTTGAGAGGGCCTGTAGAGTACAAAGGGTCCCAGTAGAGCAGTGGGCAGCAATCCTGTGGCTCTCCTTTTCAGATAAAGGTAGAGACAAGCTCCTCTCTGTAAGAGAAGAGGATGCTGATGATTACTATATCTTGAAAGCTGCTTTAATAGACGGGTTTGGCTTAACCACTGATCAATACAGACTTAAGTTCAGAGACACCCAGAAAGTACAGAATCAAGATTGGGTAGACTTTGTGGATTGTGCAACCAAGGCACTGGAAGGTTGGTTAAATGGCAGTTAAGTTAATGATTATCAAGGATTGTATAATCTCATAATGAGGGAGCAGATTCTTAATAATTGTCAAAACCAACTTTTACACCAGCACCTGGTGGACTCTGATCTGACCTCTCCCCAAGAATTGGGAAAGAAGGCAGACAAATGGGTCAGAACCAGGATTAGGCCTAAGAACCAAGTTGGTGACCAGAAGAAGGATTCCACTAAGCCCAAAGAGAAAGGTGGGGATGATAAACAAGAAAAGTCCTCTGAAGGGCCCCAAAAACCCAGTGCTGGGGGTGGGTCCCAAAATACTTCCTCTAATAACAAGAAACCATATTGCCATGTGTGTAAGCAACCTGGCCACTGGAAAACTGACTCCAGCTGTCCAAAGAATGGCAATAAAGAAAATGTTCCTCCAAAAGCAGCTCCAACACCTCCTGTTGCTACTAGTAGTAATCCCCCAGGTGGTGGGAGTGCACCCAAAAATTTAGTTGGGATTTCTTGGGGAACTCAGGGGGACTCTGGCCTATCCAGGTCCCCTACTCAAGCAACTATGGTCTGTGATGGTGGCATGGGGTTTGCCAACTTTACCATGAGCCCCAATATTTTGGGCAGGTACAGACAAGAACCAATAATCAATGGTCAGAAGGCTGTGGCCTATAAGGACACAGGGGCCAGTGTCACCATGGTGACCAAGAGGCTAGTGCCCCTAGATCAGCTTTTACCTGGGTTTAGCTACCAGGTGACCAACATAGATGGAATCAGGACAGATCATTCCATGGCAGTGGTAAATCTCAGCTGGGGAGGGGTCACTGGCCCCAAGAGAGTGGCAGTGTCCCCAAACTTGCCTGTAGATTGCCTGCTGGGAAATGATCTGGAAATCTCAGCCTGGGCTGAGGCTGACCACAAGGCCCATTTGAAAATGGTAGGAATCCCTGAGAGAGTGGATGAGACCCTGAGGGCCTCACCTCCACCCCAGGAGAAAATAGAAAGAGTGAAGCCTGAAACTATGGATCACTCTACCCAAACAGAGAGCATAGGGGAAGAGGAACAGTCCTCCCCCCACCAGACTACAGGTAAGGGTCAAGTTTCTCAGGGAACTGATCCTGCCCCTTGTGAAGTAACTGCCCCAGAAGTGGACAGGCCTGGCCTGCCCACCTCTCTGATGGCAGGGAACCCTTCCAAGGTGGTACCCAGTCTGGAGCAGGTATCCTGCCCCTCTCTACCCTGCCTCAGTCAGCCCAGGGCTGCAGAGGTCAGGGAGGTCAGTGGACCCTTAATGGGCCCCTGTCCAGAGGAACCCCCTCATCAGCAGATTAGAGACACCCAGCAGAGTAGTTTCAGCCAGGTGAATATTCCTCTACAAACTGAGGGATCCCCCTTACCCCTAGGTATAGGCACCCCTCAAATGGATGTTGTTGAGCACAGGGAAACCTGGGGCCTAGCTGCCCCAAACCTTCCAGTGCCCTCCACTATTCCAGCCAAAGGGATTCGACCCCCAGCTGTAGGCAGCCAGAGGTTGACCCTTAGGGCCAGACACGACACAGTCATGGGCAGAAAGGCTTCCATAGTGGCCAGTGATCTGAGGAGGTTGAGACCAACCCAAGTAGGGCCTCACTTCCAGACTCAGACACCCCACCAGCCCACCTCTGACCCAAAAACCAATACAGGTAATTTCCCTAGACTTTGGAGAAACTCTAGAACCCCTTGGGGTAGAATTTCCCAAGTGGACCATGACACAGGGAGCAACCATGTTAGTACAGGTTCTTCCTTATGTGGCCACTCAGGAAATAAAGGCTTATCTGGACAAGGTTAGCCTTATCTCCTTTCGTTTGGGGGGGGGGGGGTTATGTAGGAGAGTGGAATCTGACTAATGGTTGCCCCCAACTTTTTGCCTGGTATTTAAGTGGTTTTTGACTAGTCAGGCTGGGATCCTGATATCCAGGCCCCAGCCTATCTGCTTTCTCCCTAAAACTGTATTCTGCATACACCGCCTGGAACCGGTTCAGGGGCATCCTGCCCCTCGCCCAGGCGGGAAACACACAAAGGGGAGTGGGTGTAGCCACCCTTTCCCGCCTCTACTCTGATTGGTAGGCTCTTGTTGGGACCATCCCCTAATCTTGGGGATATAAGTGAATAACATGGCCCCAGAGCCTCAGATTCGTCCAGAACTTAACAGAACTGACCTTCGACGAGCTGCTGCCCAGCTGACTGAAGAAATCTCCCTTGGGATAAAGGAGTTATCCCCCTGCTTGGCAGGCACCTAAAAGACTGCAAGATACCCAGTTGGAACTTCGCTGCTCTCACGAACTTCGACGCCTTCCATCAACCTTGAGGTGGGTCTCCAGTGCATCCGAGATCCCTGCATACCCCGAGACCCCGGCCACCTCTTGCATAGCACACGACCCCGACCAGTGGGGAAGTTGTGCTTCGGCCCATTTCTGAGCCAACCTTCAAGCAGCATCCGTGCCAAAGCTCAGCTCCCTAGTCCGCTCCGGTGGCCCGTGGGAGCCCTTTTACGCACTCCATTTTGCTGCCTTTCGCGGTCCCTTGTCTCTCGACTTGTGGGCCCTGACGGAGGACAATCTACCTTTCCAAGAGTTCCCCTGGTTGCTCCAGGCCTGCTCTGCGCTCCCTGCAAAGGAGAGCACCCTCAGACCTCGTGGGTCTGCACCAGCAGCTGCTTTGTACATCTTGCGTGGGTTGCGGTTGCCAATGCTTAGTGGATCCAATCGGGACACTGACACCGCAGCGACCCTCATCCGACGTGGGACAGTCGCCCTCCAGAAGCTGGCCGTCCTTGAAGCCTCCCGGAGCCCGTGACTGCAGAGCCCAGCTGTACCTTCCTCACCTGAAGCACCCGACATCCACGAGCTCCTTCCTGTGAGCTCCCTGGTCACTGTGCCGTGACCCAGACTCTGTCCCCTCTGCTTTCAGGTCCTTCTCTACATTTCCTACATCTTTAATCTTCACGACTTCAGCGACGCTTTCAGCTAGCAGCAGGTTGGACCACTTTTCCATTGAAAATCAGCCCGCGACCCGACACCAGAATCGACCTATGCACCCGGCTTCCCTGGGGCAGGTAACAGTGGTACTTCGGTACTCCCGTGGTGGTGGGCTCTCCAAAGCCTTAAGTCTCAAGTCTTAACTTTGTACTACTGCTAGAAGTGTCCTTTAACTGTAAATATTCAACCGCGACATTCTCCATAGGCTAACATTGCGATCCCGATAGCAGCTTCTCGCACTGCACACGCCTCCCGTGGGTCCCCTTCCTCATAACTGTGGGTGGATTCTGAAGGGGTAAGCGATCCTGAATGCCCTAGGCATTGCCTGTAGAATTGTCGTGGTTCTTATACCGCTATTTTAGTATGTGGTTTGGTCCCCCCCTGGGGCCCATTGATTTCTGTGCTATTTATTGTGTTTATAAATGCTTGTTTGAAGTGTAACTTTGCCACTAGCCACATAAAGTGTCTGTGGGATTCTACTTAGAATAAATACATATATTTTATATATATACCTGTGTGGACTACTCTTTCATTTGGTTATTCAAGAGGTTATTATGGTAAAACAATAAGCTTAACACTCCTTCAAGACTTAGCCTGAAGGCTGCTCTCCACAGCTACCACTAGGATAGCTTTCTTTAAAGGTTGTCTTAAACCTATCATCAATAAGAGTCGAATTGGACTGGTGCAAGGTGTCCCTATAACTAGGAACAACATATGCCAGGCCAACTTCTCACATAAGGCATCTGTAAAGACTTCAAAATGCTGCAGGATGCTTGTTGACAAATATTTAAGGTGTGATCTAATCTCCCTTGTGCTGTACAACCTACACTATCTACTCATGGAGAAAAGAGATAAAGTAAAGGGAGTGTATAGCCGACCAGGCCTTCAGCAAGACTGGATACTTAATTTTTTTAAGACTGCAGTAATACAGTATTGGAAGGCCTCTACAATTTGCCACTGCCCACCTTTTCACAAATCCATTATATCAGAATGTTAAAATAGGCAGCAGAACCATCTCAATACAGAGATCATTTCTCTGGAATAATATGGCACAGGATTTTGGAAAGTTGATTTCCAGTTTTGTAACGTACTGTAGACCTGGCTGTACAAACAGAAATTTCTGTCCATGACTTATTATACTGATCAGAGTCAAGAACGTTGTTCATACTTTAGAAGTGGTCAACAACATGGCCAAACAAAAGTGGATGTATGACGTTACAACGCATGCTGTTACAACGCATGCTGTTACAACAAAAGTTTTACAACGCGAGTGCATTGACAACGCAGGACATTGCAACGCAAGTCTTTACATCGACTTGCACTAGATGGCGTGCTAACATTAAAAAAGTGTAATTTACTATTCCAACTCCAGTCCACGTAACAGTAGGGAAGGTGTTGGGATAGTAAACTACACTATTTTTAGTGTTAGCACGCCATCTAGTGCAAGTCGATGTAAAGACTTGCGTTGTAATGTCCTGCGTTGTCAATGCACTCGCGTTGTAACAGTTTCGTTGTAATGGTAGAGCGTTGTAAAAGTTGCGTTGTAAAGGTTGTTCCCCAACAAAAGTACCATAGTCCTCACAGGCTGTATGCTTGGACTCACTCTTCCTTTCTCTGTAAAGCAGAATCTTGGTTTTTATTTTATACTTTTGTACATAGAATTTAGATTCAGAAATTAACTGAAGAAGAGGCTCAGCAACCTTCCCTTCCTGATGTCTATTTTTAATCTATGAAAGAGTGGTTTTCATATTAAACCTGCCAGTACGAAACCAACTGGGGTTTTCTTGTGGATCGTGCCTCTCCCTGCCAACCCCTTTCAACTCTGCCTACTCAAAGTTGGAGCACTGTGAGTGGTACGAATGGAGTGGGGGCAGGAGGATTGGCGGTGAACCCCAAAGAGGCAGAAAAACTGTGTGGTACTTAAGGTTACGGGGTATGCCCCAAGGTTAGGATGGTCAATCCCCACATTCCATTCCTTTCCTCACTTTTGCCCTTGGTGGGCTTTCTGCCCTCCAGAGTGTGGGCAGATGGGTGGTAAACGCCCCAATCTGCCCACCATGTAGGTAGAAAGCCCACTAGAACACTATCTAAGTAAAGGAATTTTAATGAAGAAAAGGAGAGGCGCCCTGCACAATTCCATGTACCCCAGTCTTTCTGCTCACTTAGGCGGCAGATTAGGGCATTAACGACCAATCTCTTGACACTAGGTGGGCAAGAGACCCACAAAGCCTCAAGGAAAAAAAGTGAGAAAAAGAGTGAGGCAGGGTGCCAGCTCGTCTAGGGATCATGCACCACATAGGGGAGAGAGAATGGCGGGTGTACCCTCTCCCTGCCGACTCATTCGTCAAAACTACACTGAAAGGAATAGCAATTTCCTCTCAGTTACAGTTTTTGGGCTGTGGGTAACTAGCAACCAGGGTACCCATCCAACCCTAGGTATTTCTAAAAACTAGAGATCCAGCGGCATTCAGGGTAGTGTGGCTTGTGTGAGTCCCTGCACCCATCTTACCCAGAAAAGTAGATACTTACCCTGTGAATGCTAAAACTATGCCTAAAACACCCAATTTCCTCTCGCTTGCCAAGGGGGAAAATTCAGTCAGGCTCTGGTTTGACTGACAATCACAGAACTCTACCAGTACTGGGCATTTCTGAAGACAAGAGACTAAGGGGAAATCCAGGATAGTGTGGCTTAGGAGGATGTTATCATGTATTCTTATGTAGAATGCATGGCAAATGTAAAAGTATGGGTCAAAAATAAAATGTACTCCACTTCTATAACAGAAGTCTGGGCACTTCCAGTCACAGGCAAAAGTATTATTATCCTGCATGCCCAAATGTCTTTCAAGTAAAAGGATGGGGTAATAGGAACAGATCAAAGCTATAACTATGTGAAGACTACACTGACTTCACACAGTCCAAGTTTTCACCAGTATCTGTCTAGAATAATAGGTCCACTCACAAATGAACGGTACTGATTTCATGAGAACTGTGAGAATGCAGGAACGTACAACTTTTGTTGTTGGCTGCAAGTTCTAGAATTTTATGTCATACCAATATGAGAAAATTCTGTTTTTCTCCAATACTTTAATATGTATATGGCATTTTAGATAGGAAATGCCCTTTAAATGTCAAAGACACTGGATTTCAGTGGGTATATATTTTTTCATGGGTGGGAGTCAACCTGAATTACTACAGCTTGCCATATCCCAGGAATCTATGAAAGTTCAAAGCAAAATCCTTGAACTGTCCACCATAAATTTTTGGGCATTTCCTGCTTTAGTCAACAGACACAGCCACACAATGGGGTACCATTTTTGTCAGGAGAAATGTCAGGAGAAATGTAAGAATTGCGATTGGTAGGACATTTGTCGATCCCTGTAGATTCATTGAAATGTGAGGAAAATTGAAATTTAAATTGCATTAATATGGCACTTACTACCCCTGACAAGGTGTTAAAGTGCTTTCCAGCGAGTATCTTGCCCAAAGTTAGTAGTCAAATCCATTGGTTAATAGGATTAGTCAAGTGCTCTCAAAACATCATTGTATTTACTACAGTTTCTTTATGATACATTAATGACTTCAGTGTGATCGTTTGAGAGGGTTATCTGAGAAACAAATGGTTGATGGAATGGATAAATATTGTTAGGTTCCAGGGATATGGTTTCAAACAAGGAGCGATTTAGACATGCGATTTAGAGAAGTCTACATATAGAAAAGAGTCATGCACAAGGTAGGAGTGAAGTTGAAATGCATTCAAAATAAACATGGGAGGGAAAATTGAAAGTGATAAAGTGATTTCCGACAAAGTTTAACATTTGCAAGGCATTCTGGGTAAGAAGAACGAGAGGGACTGAAGTAAGCCACAGAATCCTCGACTTTTCCGGTTGTTTAGTTTTAGGGAAACAACCATTACAACGCAGTCATTACAGCGTACTACCTTTACAGTCATTACAATGCAACATACTTCACATCGCATGACATCACAACGCAGCCATTTCAACGCATGTCACTACAACGCATGTGATTACAACGCATGCCACTACAACGCATGCCACTACAAAGCATTATTATTTTGTTTTAAAACAAACTTTATTGCAAGTTTATTACACCAAGACAATATACATTACAACGATTACTGCAGGATGGGTCGTATCTGAACAAACCGCTCTCTCCAGGGCCCCTGTCAAGTCCCCCTGATTAAATTCCGGTGTATCGATCCCCCTCTACCATCACCACCCTAAGACAGGGACTTTCCTAGAGCTCTCCATGTTTCTATCCCGTCCAGCACCTGTGATATCAAGGCCCCCGGGAGGAGCACCCCTCCCCCTAACCCAAGACCCCCCTGCTGCTCCGCCAGCCCTCCCCTACGGCAACAGTGTCAGGTTAGGCACGGCCTATAATCCCAGCCAGAGCATCCGGGTCATCAGTGTCCTTTTAGGCCTCGCTGCAAGCCTCCTCATTAAATAACAAATTAACAAAACCCCCACTGCCCACCCCCAGCCCCTCCAACTCCCCCTCACTGCCAGACATGTCGCTCCCTCCGCTATCTTCCAGTATCACTGATGAGCCCAGCTGATCGGTCCACTGGTAACGTGCTGCCAGGGAGCGAATGAACAGAAGTAGCCACTCAAAACCCTCTATCCCCCAACCCCGCTGCCCGCTCGGGGAGGGCCGATCAACCTTGCCTGTGCCCTAGTGGAATCGTGGAGGAGATCAGTCCGGGTCAGCAACCGATGCCTTAAGCAGGTCCACCAACGCCACCCACGCTCTGGCTGCAATCAGCATTTTATCATTATCAGCTCTCTGGGCCATTTGGAGCCAGAGAGTCCCCTCGCAGTCAGCCCACTTTGTAAATTCACGCAACCAACGAGCTGTGTTTGGCGCCGTGGTCGCTTTCCAGTGACTGGTGATTTCTCGTTTAGCTAGAACTAGTCGCAAGTCAATAAATTTACTAGTCACCTTGCTACGGGCAGTGTGGGGAAACCAGTGAAGTAAGCAAAACCCCGGGGTCTGTTCAATGGTTCTATCCGTCGTGTCACCCAAGGTAGTCGTTACCTCCCCCCAATACTCGTGCAATGACGGACACTCCCAAAACATATGCAAGAACTCAGCATTTTCTGATTTGCAGCGGGGGCAGGCGGTGCGGGATCCAAAAAATTCGTTAATTTTGTGCGGGGTGAGGTATGCCCTATGGAAGACATAAAACTGTATCAACTGAAATCTCGCATTTCTAGAGCATTTCCACGCCCGCTGCATTAGATCCTCCCACGGTCTCTCCTCAATGGGCATCCCAAGATCCGCCTCCCATTTGGTTCGCAGCTTCTCCAAGGGGGACCTAAGCTCCTGAGTGAGGCACCTGTAAAGGCAGGTTACCGCTTTAATCGTCCCCGCTGAATACACTATATATTGACAGGGGAGAGAGGTCAGAGGCTCCTCCATTCCCCTCCTCCAGTGCTTCCGGATAGCTGCCGTCACAGCAGCATGTAAGAGAAAGTCCTGTCGGGGCAGGTCGTACCGCCCCAGGAGGTCCTGGTAAGGCAAAAGCACACCATCCTCATAGAGGTCTCCAATAGTGGTGACCCCCACCTCCTCCCAGTTTCGCAGCCGCTGCCAATCCCCCCGTGCGGTAAAGCCTCGCAGACCCTCAACGGAATCTCCGGGGCATACGGAGGATTCATCTTGGCCCTCCTACTCGCCCGATTCCAGCACTGCCGCACCACCCACAGCTCCCTCGGGGTCTCCCGCTCTCGTAGGGCGAGCTGGAGAAGCGTCCGAGAGAGCTGACGCAGATCCAGACCCAAGTCCCCGCGGCCCTCGTCCAGGCGTAGTTCCCTGGCCATCCATTTAGTAAACCATTGAAATTGGGCTGCATGGTAATAGGCCTCAAAGTCAGGGGCTGCGAATCCCGCCTCCCGCCTGGGGCGCTGCATGGTAGTAAGCGCCACTCTGCGTCTCCCAGACCCCCACAAAAACCCCGTGGTCATAGCGTTAAGCTGGGTGAAATACTTTCGCGGTATCCAAAGGGGGAGGGAGCCGAAGTAATACAGAAGGCGTGGAAGGGTGACCATTTTTAACAATGCCACCCTTCCCGCCACTGAAAGGGGAAGAGTCCCCCAGAACTCAAAATTGCTCCTGGCGGTCCGCATCGCCCTTCCGATATTCCCTTCCAGTAGATCATGGGGCTCATGGTAGATCCGGGCCCCCAGATAAGTTAAGCAGCTGCTTTCCCACCTCACCTCTGCAACACCTGGGGGTGCCCCTCTACCCCCCCGAATAGGGAAAAGGCACGTCTTGTTCCAGTTGACCTTGAGGCCCGCCACCCAGCCCAGTCTGCCCAACAATTCACGGGACCCCCGCAGCTCCTCCTCAGCATTGGCGAGGAACATTAGTAGATCATCTGCGTACAGGGCGATGCGATGAACCTGACCCCCCCCTTCCAATCCCCGGAAACAGGGTCCCAACCGGGCATGCACCGCCAGGGGCTCTATCGCCAGTGCAAACAGGAGGGGAGACAAGGGACATCCCTGCCTCGTCCCCCTGCCCACACTGCAGGCCTCTGAAATCACCCCTCCCGTGCGAACCCTGGCAGTCGAGAGGTGGTATAGAATCCTTGTCCAGTCCACAAATCTCTCGCCCAGGCCAAACGCCCTAAGAACTTGAAACAAGTACGGCCACTCCAAGCTATCGAATGCCTTCTCCACGTCGGTCGATAAAATACATGCCTCTTCCTCAAAGTGCCCTGGGTTATGAAGCACCTGACATAAGCGGCGAACATTCATGGCCGTGTTCCGAGAAGGAATAAACCCGGCCTGATCCGTGTGGACCAGAATGGTCATGTGGGTCAGGAGGCGGCTGGCCAGGATACTGCTTAAAATCTTATAGTCAAGATTAAGCATTGCGAGGGGGCAATAGGCAGCCCGATCCCACGCCGGTTTGTCCGGTTTGAGAAGTGGTACGATTATTGCCTCTCTGGTAGTGCGAGGCAAGTAACCCTCCCGCCGTGACCTGTTGTAGAGGGCTAACAAACGGGGGGCCACCTGATCCACGAATGCGGCATAAAACTCTATAGGGAGCCCGTCTGTGCCAGGGGTCTTATTCCTGGCCATCCGCTTTATCGCTCCCCGAATCTCCCCCAGCTCTACGTCCCGACCCAGTGTCTCCGCCTCCTCCGGCTCAATCCGAGGGAGTTCAATATCCAGGAAGTCAGCCTCCTCCAGCGCCCGGGGGTCTAATTGACTTTGATAGAGGACGGTATAGTATTCTAGGAACTGGGCATTAATAGCCTGCTGCTCGTAGTGTACCACCCCATCTCCATCCCGCAACTCCAGGACCGGCATCCCTCTGCGCGCTGGGTTGGCCAACCAGGCCAGTAGAGCCCCGGAATTGTCCCTCTCAGCGTGCGCCCGCACCGCGTATGCCCGATAGTTAAAACAGCGCAGACGTTCGACATGGGTTGCCAAACCCTCCCTGGCCGCCAGGAGCCCCTCCTGTCCCTCCACCCGTTCAGGCCTCTCCCTTTCCATTTCACGGAGTTGTTGCTCAGCCTTTTGGACCTCATGCAACAGGGTTCTGCGAACCCCGACCGCCTCTCCAATACATCGGCCCCTTATCACTACTTTAAAAGCATCCCACTCATTATGGATGCTACCGGTCGTGTCATTGTTGGTCTGGAAATACTCGTCAATGGCCGTGCCTATTGTCGTTCGGAAGACCTGGTCTTCCAGTGCCTCTGGTCGAAGGCGCCAACTTGGAATAGCGGACCGAGCTCGCAGCCAATTCAGGGACACCAGAAGGGGATTATGATCTGACACTGTCCTGGCCAAATATTCACTCATGTTGATGCTTCCATGCACATCTGGGGAACAGAGAATGGAGTCCAGCCTAACATGCAGCTCATGTAGAGCAGAGAAATAAGAGTAGTCCCGCTCCCCTGGGTGATGCGTCCTCCAAGTGTCTATCAGTTCCCAGCGCCTCTGCCAAGCGCGGCGAACCTCCGCTATTCTATGCGAGGAGGCGTCCGGAAGGGGAGGATGAGACCTATCCAGGGTCACATCCGCGATACTGTTAAAATCTCCCCCCAACAACACAGAACCAGTCAAGACCCGCGCCAGCTTCTGAGATAGCTGTGTAAAGAAAGCCGGCTGATCCACGTTGGGGGCGTATATGCTTGCTAGAGTGATATCTCGGCCATCCAGACGCCCCACCACCACCACAAAGCGCCCCTCAGGGTCAATTATCTGTTGTACACATTGGAAGGGAACCCCCGCTCGCACCCATATCAATGTACCCCCATGCAAAGGCCGAGTACGTAGTGTGGAAAACCTGACCCCTCCAACGGCGCTGTAACGCAGCCCCTTCAGTCTTAGTCAAGTGGGTTTCCTGAAGCAAGGCTATTTGGACCCCCCTCCTTGTCAGATAGGCATGTACTTTGTGGCGTCTGTTCATCGTGTGCAGCCCCCTGACGTTCCAGGTCATGATTTTTATGCCTACGGAGGTACCCATAGCTCGGACTCTATATAGCGAGCGCACCTCCACTACAAAGCATTATAAGGTAAGTAATGGGAAATAGTAATTTTTACCCCTGTACTATCCAACACTTACCCTACTGTTGCACTCACTGGATTGGGAATAGTAATTTTTACCCCTACACTATCCAACACTTACCCTACTGTTGCACTCACTGGAGTGGGAATAGTAATGTTTACCCCTACACTATCCAACACTTACACTACTGTTGCCTTAAAAGTATTATGCGTTATAATGGTATGTGTTGTAATGGTATGCGTTGTAATGGTATGCATTGTAAGTGTAGTTTCTAAAAATCCATTTTGATGGCATGCGTTTTAAAATCATGCATTGTAATGGATGTTGTGATGTAAAAACCACGTTGTAAAGGCATGCGTTGTAAAAGTTTGCGTTGTAACATAGCCTATTCTTAGTTTTCAAACATTTCTAGGTTTGGTAAGGTTTCCTGGTTGCTGCTCACCCCAGACACAAATACCGTAGCTACCCACATCTGCAGAATGATTGAAATTTAAAGAAGAATCTTGATGTATCACATTGCAATTCAGGGCTTTTCCTGTTGCATGTGATAGGCCCACTCACACAAGTGAAGGACTCTTTTTATTGAGAGATGTGTTGGAATGCTGGGTGGTAAGACTTTTGCTGATCAAAGCAGATTCCAGAACCTTTCCTCATGGAAATGTTAGGATATTCTTTAATTTTAGTCAAAGTTAGACCTTTGGAGGATATCCCAGGTGTGAAAAAGTAGAGAGAATCATGCAGGCTGCTACACCCTGGACTGCCCTTCCCCAGGGTGTCTAAGTTTCAAAAATGTTTAGGTTGGTAGCCTACCTGCAGTGCCAATCAACCCCTATTCCTAAATACCACAGCTACCCCATCCCAAGAATCCATGAAAGTCAAATAAAAAATGTTGGCGTTTCCATGGTTTGTTTTTGTGGCTTTCCTGTCCTGTGCAATAGGCCCACTCATACATGTGAGGTACAGTTTTTATCAAGAAAGGTATGAGAATGCAGATTAGTAGGACATTAGTTAATATTGATGGAATTTCTTTACATATTTGGCTTTCGAATGCAATTCAGTCTACACAAAACAACACAATTCCTAAAATGCCCCTCAAAATCACCTGTTGTTAAGGGTAACGCTAAATTCAGATCATTATGAATACCCCTATTCCTAAACACATACTCTTAGGCACATTTTAAAAGTGCATACCTTACCCTTATGAATATTTTTGTTTATTAAATTTTACCTTTTGAAGTGATGCATGGTCAAAACACTATAAAAAATCATATGTCACAGCTCAGTTGATGACTCTGGGTAGCATGTTGTTTTCGACAACATAAAGACACTGCATATTTCTGCGACTGGACGAGTCTTACAAACTTAACAGTATGCTACAAGTATAGATTGGCCATCAATGTAAAAAATGGAGAAAAAAAATCACCCTTTTTTTCCATACTTACTTTTCCCTAGTTGTCTTAATACAATTATTAGTTCATGTGAGAAAACTATGAGCGATCTCCACAAAGGAACCTTTGCTGATATCAGAATTGTGTCTAATTTTCCAAACATTATAGCTTTTGGGTTCACCCATGGGCTGCCTACCTCTTTCCTCATAAACTGCAAGTAGATAGAAACCACAAAAATAGGAACTATTGACCATCTCTTAGTAAAATGCAAAACCTTTAGTGAAAAATAGTTTTTTGCATATCTGCCAGCTTCTGAAGGCAGGAAAGAGGGTGATATTACTGCAGCTATGCGTTTTTCTTGTTGCCAGGTTTTGGAGAAAAAGCACACCTTTTCTTGCACAGCACTTTCACCTATTTTTCCTAAAAAAACAACTAATTTTATCAAATTGTAACTATTTTCTCGGTTCCCTCTTGGAAAACCCCCAAACCATGGGTATTTTCCCAATTCCCAACACTTGGGAAAAAGTAAGCAAACTTAACATGGATATTTTTTTGGAGAACATGTTTTTTATGAAGGCTTAAGTGCGATCTGCCCTAAATATAAAAATAAGGGAAATCCCCAACATCTCCATATTATCATATCTCCAATTCCGTTTCGCAAGTGAAACATCTTCTGCTGCCTTCTGTTAGGTCTGAAATTATAACTTTGTTGATTCCCCAGATCAACAACAGACAGAGTGGTTCAAAGACCTTTATTGCTTCTCAGCTGTTGCTATAACTGCATTTTACATTTCCTTATTTACTTATTTTAGAATCGGTATTTGATGCTAGATGCACATAAAAGCATTCATGAGATACATTCATTTTCAGGTGTGGTATGGATATACTAATTATGATGAGTTTCCTCTTCTGGCTTTAAAACTGCATTGCACACTTGTGAAAATATAAATATAGCTGCCTTGACATCCATGGATTGGAAAAGCAAAACTGAACCTAGGTCCCTGTCTTTAGCAGTGTCGTTGTGACATGAATTTCAGACACATGTGCAGATTCAGAAGGCTTCCTCAGGCCTGCTCTCAGCTTGCATATGAGTTTGCCACGGGCTGAAATACTCCCTCGCTTCTTAGGAATGACGTCATTCGCAAAGCTTGAACTATTTGCTCTTAAGTGGTGGGCTTCTGCGCTTCCAGAGAAGTGCCTCTTTCGCAGGTTGGCACTCATCTTAGAATAAAATCCCTCAACTGATTAGAACACCTCTATTATCTCTCTGGTATCACCGTGGACGTATCCTCTGACCCCCGCCAGGCAGAGGAGATTCATGCATTTAGCTTTGACAACCTGCATCACTTCCTTCGAGCCTCTCCTCAGACTGACTATGTGAGCTGCTGCAAAAGCGTCCAACCAGTCAAGTTTATGACATCACATGGATTGCTGACAATACTAATGCCATAGCAAAGCATGTATACATCTACGAGCCTAGTGAATCCCTATGTAAAACACCTATTTAAAATGTAAGTATCTCAACATATACTGCAACGTGATACACAATACAAACCTCTATCTAATTGCAACTTGAATTTTGGAACATTCAAATAATTACCATGTGGAATCACTTTTTAGATTGTAGAACATGCATTACCTGCCTGAAAACCCATGTACATACTGAAAAGCATCAATGTATCATTTTGCTAGTTGTTGAGTTGTGTGGTGCCACAGGCAGATTGCACCAGTCCCCTTGAGAGAGTTTTTCTTTAAGGCCACCCTGTGATCGAGTGTGGCACGGATCTGGTAAGGAGGAGAAATGAGCGAAGAGTTCAGACTGGAAGGACAAATTGTGTTCAGTCACTTCTAAATCTGCCATGTCCTTGTCGGGGGGTATATAGAAAGGACAATGGGTGACAGTTCATTAACTGTCTGGCATTACTGCTGAGGCTTTGAAGAGTCAGGATCGGTGGTACAATATGTGGTTCCCTGTTGGGTTCCACTATTGACATGACCTCATCTCCTTCGACCCAGAGATGCAATGATTTCTCCTCCTGGACGCTTCTGCCGGGTCTGTAATGTTGAGCCATAAACTCTGAATCTTATACTTCCCTGGAAGTGCTGCTTGCACTATGCACATTACATTTTTGCCATTTTTTTCTGTCCATGATAATGATCGTCTGAGAATCTGCAGAGGAGAGCACTTCTCTCTCCCATTGTCTGTTTGTCCCATTCCCAGTGTCCGTTTATACATAACCACCTTCAGTGTGTCCCGCTTCCATCAAGAGTTTGACCATATTACATAGTCACTAAGGTTCTATCACAGGGTCATAATGCCCCCTTTTGCTCAGTGGTCAATTTGTGAAAAAATAAGTGCAGGGACTCTCCTCAGGGGGCAGTTTGTACCAGCCCATTGCTCCTATTAGTGCTGCCTATAACAGAACTAACTAGTAACCATAAAACTCTACAAGTGGGGAGAGGATGTGGCGTAATGGCAAGAGATGATGATTTTGGAGCTGGAGAATCAGGTTCGAGTCTCGGCGTAGGCTCAACATCCTGTGATTCTGGGCAAATCAATTAATCTCCCCATGTCTACAAAAAATGAATGTGTCCTTAACTGGTGCTCATGAAAAGCACTCCAATACCTTTGGGTCGAGTCTGCGCTATAAGCGCTGGAGTTGACAAATAAGTGCCGGTGCCGACCACCGGAAACCACCGGTTCAAATTAGACACTGGTCTTGCTGCTAGTGTAATTGCCCCAGTGTCAGTGTGTCCCTATCCCATTGCCCAAGTTGTCCTATTCCAGAATCAGATTGTAACTGTGTGAGTGATTCTCTACGCTAGCATCAGTACTCCCTGTTCTGGTGTAAGTGTGTTCATAACAGTTTGTCGGGATGACCCTGTACTGGCATAAGTTTGTCTCTGTCCAGTATTAATGAGTCTCTATCTGGTGCCAGTGCATTCCTACCTCACTGTCATAGTCTCATCGAATTGGTGTCAGATATTTATTTGCCAACTTCTTTGAATTCCCTGATTTCTGCTCTGAGAAATTTCTATGTCCATCGAGGTTGGAAACATGGGTTGTGGATTATGCTCCAGTGAAATGGCAAATGAGGGGGGAGAGGTCATATTGTTGACCGGGTAAAGGGGAGTCCACAATTTGGCAGGCTAATCAAGAAAGACTATGTCCTGTGGAGGCTCAATGGAGTGGAGTCACTGGTTAGCAGAGGTGGGGCAATGTAAGTATGTGAGGAGATGAAGAGATTTGAGATGATGTGCTTATATATGTATACATGAATGTGGTATTTGTATAGCGCCAACCTAGTCAACAGGCAGCAGACAGGGTCTGGGGGGGAGATAGCACTGGACTCTCGGCTGGAGAGCGCAAGGCACATTTCGCTCACCTTGTGTGTAACAATTTTCTCTCTTACCCTGTCTGAAAATATTTTTGTTCCTTGCATTACAATTGAAGTCTAAGACCCTCGTTCATTTCATTTTAGTGAAAATTTCAGTCACTGGATAATCTAAATGGGATGTTAAAGGAGCGCCCAAGAATCGGGGAATAATCAAGGATAGCAGAGAGCTATTAAGAAGGAAGCAGGGTGCTGTGAGTAGAGGAACTGAGCAGATGCCTGCTAGGCCTGGAGTCTTTTTACCATAGCAGGCCCATCCCTAAGTAAAGAGAAAATGATAGAGTCAGGAGCAATATCCCTTTTTTTACCTACCCTTGCCATGTCCAGGGTAAAATTCTCAAAAAGCGTCCAGATGTGGTTGCTAGTGTAGATCTCCTTCATCTCTACCTCTGTGTCCACGTAACAGTGGTTTACAAAGTTCACATAGGAGATCTTAACCTGAAAGGAGGAAAAATAAATCACCAATTGGTATAAACCTAAACTGCCACAGTACTGAAATGCAATTTTCGATTAAGTCCACCAAATCTCAGAATTGGCCAACATGCACAGCAGAAATGTTAAGGAGGTTTAACATAAATTTGAATTCTTTAGTTTTCTGACCCCTTTAACGCATCATTACCGTCGCTGAAAATCTATTGTCCTGATCCTCCAGACCCTGCTGACATCACCTTAGTTTCAAACTACGACCATTTTTACAATAAGGTCGGTCTTAGTTCATGAATTATATATACTTCAGCAATATATAGGCATTTTTGGAAATATAAAATATAGCATCTTTACGCAGGTTCACTCTTTGCTTACGTCGATGTAATTTGTTCAAAAGTTTCCTATAACATTCTTCTTAGGTTGTGTTATCTTATTTACATATATATAGTTGCAGATCATACAGAAAGCTGGAATACTGAACAATTTTCTGGCCCACATTTCTCTGAATCATCGACCTGTAGTTCATCTCGCAATTTTTACACAGGTACCTAAATATTCTTGATGAATCAGATTAGCGATTTAGCTATACATCCCCTTCTCTTCCTTTTCTCCTATATATTAGAACACCATCCTAGGTTTACATATTCTATCTGTTGTCATCTCCTATAGAAAGCTGCCTGTATCTATGCATTTATCAACACTCGCTAAATTCTCCTTTTTCTCCATATTTTCCTTTTCATATAAAAGCTGATAATTCTAAATAAGTTCTAGGTTGTATTATAAATGTATAGTTTCTCCATTGTCACGATTGGTGAAGGGAATGTTTAAGGTGTTAGATTTTAAAGCTCACCTTTTCTTTGTATTGATTAATGGATTTGTAGACTAGTGATTTTAAATGTTTTTATCATAAGATGCCACATACTTTGTGTTCTGTATGGGCTTGTAATTTTTGATCTGAACTGTTGAACAACATGGCATGTTCTTGATAGTTATTTGTATTTCATTCAGGCTTTGATGAATCATTTCTATGGCCCCCTGATGAAGGCACATAGCCGAAACGCGCGTAGGATTTTGGAAGTATCCTAAGGCCGTACCATTGACATACTTGGTGGATTCTGAAAAATATTCCAAACTTTATTATCATTGTGTCATTATTATATTTTTCATGCTTTGTGATTATTCATGCAATTTATCATTTTAGATTATTTCAGTCATAACAATGAAACAATGTCAACTATTTTCATTATTATATGTATGATTTAAAATTGAATCTTCTTTCTATATAAAAATTAAAGATTTGTTATATAAACAATCATCATTTTTGTAATACTTTGAACACCATTGCTGCTCTCAAGATTCATGCTCTTTTGTTGTCTAGGTTCATTCAAGACAAAAATATTGTTTCCTAAATCTATGTTTTTTCACACATGTTCACTTGCCCTGATTTAGGATTACCAATTAGGGGTACCCCCTTTTTCTTTCAAATACTGTCTCCACAGCTTGTCTGTGCGGGGTTCTTTCATATTTTAATATTTTCACTCACTAGTCTCATTTTTCCAATCTATACCATTCATTTAGTTTAGTTTTTTCTATCTATTGAACCTTCCACTCTCCTGTTTTCTTTTCGATCCGGTCATTTTCACATATAGTTATCATTTCTAGTACCTATTCTAGAGTTTACTTTTCTGAACTCATTATGGACAAATTACTCACATTCGGATTCACAGATGAAGACTTTGCGTCTTTAATTGGTGAATCTGCTTCCAATAGTACTACTGCCACGACTACCTCCTCATGGCAAAGTAATGCGGAAAGTCAAAAACTCTTAGCACTCAAGAAAAAAACAAAAAGAATAGAACTCCATGGACAGTTCATGTTGGAGTACCTCAAGGCAGGAGTAATCCCACAAGGGCTTAGAGTACGAAACATACCTGGCCTTTTTGTACAGATCCGTAAGTTTTTGGAACGATGGTCTTTAATTTCAAATAGATGCTCACGTGATTACATGATATTGATTATTGAGACTGCCAAAGAGTTAGTTCAAGCACTTCTCTTGGAAATTTTTGAACTAGAATCTAAACTCAAGAGCTGCCACGCTGTTGAAGAAGCTCAAATCAAGTTAGCGGAGATAGAAAAAGAAATGAATTCCTATAATGACTATTTGCTGAAAAGAAAGACTGACAAACTCAATAAAGACATTAGATTTTTCAGTCAGGAAAAAGTATACCCCTATCTAGCGGAACACTTTTATCAATCAGAAGCTAGTGGAGAAACATTTGACCCGTATACCACGAGTAGACCTAACAAGAAGGTAATTACCTTCTCAGATACCTCTGACTCAGATAATGAAGGACCTAATCAATACCAAGCACAAGGCCCCAGAGCAAACATGAGTGGTAATGCCAAAGGTATGCGTACCTCTTCTTTTTTATCCAGGTGAGGCAATTCACAGCCACGCTGGAGAACGAGATACCAACCGAGATTCAGGGGCAACTTTCAACAACTACAGAACCAACAGTATCCCTCTCCTCAGAATTACCAACAAGCACCCAATACTTATCCCAATCAGAATCAATTTCTTGTGACAAGAAATGCGCAATACTAGCGCGACTAAAATAGATTCCTATTTTTAATTTGAGCAACCATCCACTTGACCATCCTACAGAAACCTTACTCACTAAAGGTCTTTCTTTCGTACCACATAGCAGAATCAATAAATTTGAGCTTTTTAAAGACCTTATGGTCTTTTTCAGAAAGATCAGGCTCCAAAGTTTTTCTGAAGGCAACCAAGATAATACCTTGGTGGATAACAAGTCAGGCCTCAAACCAGTTTCCACTTTTCTACCTACCCTTGAACAAGTGGCTCCTGAAATATCTGTGTTTGAACATGTAGTCTTTAATAAACTTACAGCGGCTACTAAACACATTCCTCCCCCAAAATACAATATATCACGTGAAGAACATCTAGCACTTGAATCACTGAAACAAAATAATCATCTGATTATCAAATGTTGTGACAAAGGTGGAGGCATTGTTGTATTAGATAAACTACAATATATTCACAAGATGGAAGAAATGCTGAGTGATCAGCATCATTATATACCCATACAGAAAGATCCTACCAAAAGAGTTCAGACCAGTATACTTCAGCTTACCACTCAAGCTTTAAGACAAGAACTGATTTGTGAAAAGGAATGGCAATTCCTCAATAATCAAGAACCCAAAATGGCTGCAATATATGGAATCCCCAAAATTCATAATGACAGTACTAACCCCCCTTACAGACCAATAGTCACCACGATTGGGTCTGTGACGGAGCGACTATCCAAATATGTAGATACCATTCTAAGGCCTTATGTCTCACAGATCCCTTCACATGTATGTGATACCAGAGACATTATAAACAAGGTAGAGAATTTGCCATTCAATGCCAACTCCCACTTGATAGTTACCATGGACATCACAGCCCTATACTCGAATATTCCACAAGCTGGAGCTATGGAAGCCGTGGCTTGGTTCATGGACACTTTTGATATTGATTGCCCGAGATCTTTTATTCTAGACTGTCTTTCTTTGATACTCACTGAAAACACTTTTGAATTCAACGGCTCCCTTTTTAAACAAACTAAAGGAGTCAGTATGGGGGCATCTTGTGCCCCAACAGTGGCAAATATCTATATGGCCCTATATGAAACTCGATTTGTATATAATGAGATTGCCCCGTTCAGTGAATCTGTAACATCATGGTCCAGATATATAGACAACGTCTTTTTCACTTGGACAGCCGATCCAGATGGTCTACCCACTTATATATCTTGGCTCAACTTATGTGATGATAATATTTGTTTCACAGCCAACTTCAATAACAACAAAGTGGAGTTCTTGGATATTCTTATCCAAAACAATATAGATCACCTTGAAGTAGACTTATACGTTAAGCCAACAGCACGTAACACTCTACTTCATTTTGAAAGTTACCATCCCCAAACACAGAAGACCAGCATCCCGTTTGGACAGTTCTTGCGACTTCGCAGGAACTGCACCAATGTTCAAGACTTTGATGCACGATCTGAAGAGATGAAGAAGAAATTCCTTGCACGAGGATATCCCAAACGTCTTATACGAGATTCATATAAACGAGCCAGATATTTTGACAGACAACATCTACTAACACCGCACCCAAAAGCTACCAATTCCAGATTAGTTTTTGTATCTAGGCATTCTACTGTTGCAGGGATTCTGCTTATGCGCAGAACTATGCGCAGGAACCCAGGCCCTCAGTGAATTGCGGTGTACCAAAAACTCACCTCAGAACCCAGAACCCCTCATCCGGCCAGCATCAGTGTCCCATTCGTTATCCGAGGTTTAGCTCGGTGGTCCCAATGTATAGACAACCCAGAACAAGCGACTTAGTATATTTCTCAGGAATGGTGGGAATCAGAAATACCTTTTCGTAATTATTCTCGTACCAGTCCACAACAGAATAAACAGAGACACGGTAAAAGTTTAAAGAGTTTATTTTATAAACCTCGTGTCCTAAGATGCAGCAGTTTGGCTAACATTAGCAGACAAACGATTAAAATCAAAACCATCAGCATAGTTACAATACCATAGAAAATGAAAGGAGTAATCATACTAAAATGACAGTGGATCTAAGCCACCTTCCTTTCTCTAACACACTAATAGTATTATTAGACTAATAAAAGGTCTCTAGGCTTGAATGGGAACCCCATACCGTAAAGATCAGCTCAGAGAGTTCACATCACAGGATCAGCTATGCTCTGCTCCTAGGAACGCTCTTCTTCCGAATGTGTTGAAAACATGTAACACTGCAATATTAAAAGCACTCGACTTTCAGGTATTTGCAGCTGCGTGCGTGTTATGGCTAAACTAGTGGGCCGATCAACCTGAACTCAACAACATGCACCGTCTAGCGACCCAGACTGTTTCTTTTACACTGTGTACAGACCAAGGTCGCTGCTCACTGTTTGGGATGTTAACAACAGACAGTTCTCATGTGAAGCAAAGTCGAGTAAGCATTTCTCAATTTAATAACATGTGACTACAGTGTCGTGTGCAAAAGCAGCAAAAGCAGCAAGATGGCTTTCTAACATTTAACGCGGTTATGCTGACTTAGCATTGTACATAGGTAGATAACGATCTTCACTACACGCCCCCTTGATCGGACCACTAACCAGTAGGGGCGCACTTGCAAGAACGCAGAGTTCAAGTTTGATAGAACGGATCCAAGGGCACGAACTATAAGTCCATTTAAGGGAAGTGAAAAAGTTCGAAGAAAAAAACCAAAGAAAAAAGTTACAACGGAGTAAAAAAACCAAGGAGATTTGGATAAAAAATTAAAAAACATCATCGACGGACGTAGGACGAAATGAAAGTACAAAAGTCAAGCCATCAATGTATCGGCACAATAAGTTGCAACAGCTTCCAAGAGGAAATCATTGGAATGTTCCGCATAATTATCTGCCATCCAGTTCAGGACGGGGAAGGAACATACATGCTCCTCAACCACCGGAGCCTCCAGCACCAGACGAGGACAACTGGCGTGTTCTTCAAGATAACTTCTTGCTAAGAAGTCAATCGCAGCCGTTCCGATGTCCCAATTCCCAAGAACTCCATGCGCTGCTGCACAGGCCATAACCCAGACACCAGAACAGTCCAACTCATGAGCCACTAAGGGGCTCATTAGCCGATCATAATCCGGGTCAGGAGACACAGAGTTTGACAGACACAAATCCAGAGCCCATTGGAACGGACAATCTAGGCAATGAAAGACTGGCTGCACACAAGTAAAGTAGGCAAACCGGAAGGACAATCCATAGGTTACGCTCAGAGTTGCCAGTGGTAAAGTGCCATAGAATTCAAGCATCCGGTTACGAAGATGGAGCAGCCGGGACATGTTGTCGTGTGACGCAAGTTGTGCATCCATAGCCCAGGGCGCAGATCAACAACAGTATTCCAGCTATGAGGGCGAGAAGTAAAGGGAGACCTCCGAAGACACTGGAAAAAATAGAATGAAAAAAGGCCGGGATCACTCCAAAAATAGATTGAAAAGAGGTCACGAGGCCGGAGCCCACAATTTAAAAAAAATGAGCTATGCCACTTGTGGATGAGGCATTAAAGATAGTCTGTATCAGAGTCCCAAAATGAAGCGGCAGATCAGTATTTAAAAGCGCTTGCACCTCAGTTCGCGTGTTTGCTACGTGAAGGACAAATGTTTCCCGGGACGAAGTCAACGCGACTTCTTTTTGAGACAATAGAGCCCTTATTCTGCTCATCTTGTTGAACTCTGCTTTCAAGGTTGGAATGGAAGGCCAGATGGATACATCGAGCCGGCCATGCGGGGGTGGGAACAGGACATTATTACAGCAAACTACTCTCTGTGATACAGTCACTATGTAGGGAATTCACACTAACATTCCACAGCAAGCTTCATTATTTAACAGCAAATAACTACCGTTAGCAAGCAGCGTAAAAGATGGAGTAATAACTGGCACAGGAATCCCTTTCAGGACGCAAGCTAAATTAGGGGCGTGCACATTACATGCACCATGCAATTGAATGTGCCTACACACAACAGAGTGATCCGGAGTGGAAGTGCACTCTTCACCTTTCAAGTAAACCTCCTTGCCGTCCCTCACACATCTGTATGTGAAAGGGAGCGACCAAACTTCATGCAGAAAGGCAGTACCCAATTGTTCGTATCTGCCTCAAGCAAATTGTTTCATGCACAAACTAAACTTAAACAGGGGAAACGGTAATGTGATCAACCCATGTACAAGCCACACTGCAGAATTCAATTCGGCAACTGAGAAAGGCAAAGGTTCTAATTTTTCAATGTGTAGCAATGAATATGTAGCATCTTTCATGGACATGAATTGCTGTTTTGCTGTTAAATTAAAAGGAAGGAACAAAGATGAAGTATTCATGTAATCCCAAGGGACTTTCCCTGCCTTTAAAGTTTGCAACGTCCATGCAAACTGCATAATGGAACGCAACTGATTTTGACCATGATACAATACAGACAAATCATCCTGCACAATGTCAACCACAGATGATACAATATTATCTAAGGTATAAATTCTAGAAGATAGGGTGTTAATACTATTATCTATTACAGCCAACACTTTTTCCATATTGGCTTGATCAATAGCACGTAATCTGGATGCAGCCTCAATTTGTGATAACTTCCAAACTTCATTATAAACAGCATACACCCATCGTTTGGGCCTGCCAACTGCAGGACCCTTAACAAAATCATTCAAATCTATTTTGTCATTTAATCGTGCTAAATGAAGTTTAACAGACGCTAAAGTGGAATGTTGCAGCCAAGACTGGCATAACTTCCCTACTGAGTAAGTAGTTACAGTGTGAGGAGATTCAAAACGGGGGTCCACACGAACCTGTGTATACCCCTGCTTTAAACCCAGAAACCGATGTTGACAGGAGTCTGAACTCGTTTTCCACACCAACCACCCTTCCGGATTCAATTCAGAAATATTGAAGGACGTGTTGGAAACCTGTGTCTGCAACAAAGCAAGTGATAGATCCGTATGATTACCCCAATTGGGATAAGCACCCAGATCCGGAATGGAGGTAGAATTACATTTTTTAGACGTAGCCAATCCAAAACAGGTTGTCTGAAAAATCGAGGAATTTAAAAACAACATATGATTCGGGATAAGACAGGCACGATGCAAAGCTTCTGTTCCCTGTACTTGCCATCGTTTGGAGCCCCAAACCGATTTAAGATCGACTGTAGCTTTCCACAGATCATACCCGCCAATTGCCAACTCGTCCATAAAGGACTTGGAATACAACAATTTGGTGTGTGTCAGTCTAACTTTAGAAGCAGACTCAGGCGCAACTTTAAAATAAAAGGAGGCCGGACTGGACACACTAAAATCAGAAAAATAAGTGAAATTTTCCACTAACGTGGCAGAGCTGCCCATCCTAGGGGCGGGGCAGTGTTCCCATTGTGTATAATTTACAACATTTCTAAACGTATTTGCTTTGTGTAGGAAATGCGTGCCATTATGTTGATAACAAAATTGCTCATCATAATTAGCAGTATCTAAATACAAATCCTCAGCATCAAATGCAGCATAATATTTCAAATCAGAAAACAGTGCTTCTATGGCTTGAACATCCCAATCATCTGAGTGAATGTTCTGTTTAACGACATCGCCCATAGAAACACGAAATACATTTGGCACATTAATCACTTCAGTGGGGCCATGAATTTGAAATTTAACGGCATCCCAAGCGATCTCATCACGTACAGACCAGGCAGTAATGTTCACAAAAGTCTGGTCCCTCTTCATAATGTGTGATGAGGAGTGGGGGGCCAAAGTTCCATTAATTAGTCGAATCGTAGACCGTTCATTCAGGTAGTGTCCATTGATAAGTCTAAAAAACACTACCACAAAGCCAATGGACATAAACAAAAAAACACATATGAGCACCAGCCAAATGTAAGTCCAAGGGGGTATTAAAAAATGTCTTTTGAACCAAGCCACAAAAATCGAAACCTTGGACGGGGCCATGGAAGTCATTGAACAAGAATCAAAAGAGTCTTGTGAGAGGGCAACTGTGGTGGATTGTAAAACAGGCAAGGTAACATCCGCAGGATAAGCATACTCAACTTCTTCAAGCACACCACTAGGTGTTTGTGGCAACAAGGGACCAGTAACGGCATGCATCTCGACGGCAACATCAGGCACTGTGTCAGAAGCTCGGGCCACAGCAGAATTTCTCAGCATTGAAGGGCAGGAAACCGCTTGAGTCATACTAAGAAGAATCTGCCACTCGCTGTAGTTTGACATTGTCAATCGAAATGTACCTGTTATCCATTCGACCAGGAAGTGGAGGTAAAATGACTGTTCTAGTACCCTGCACTCCAAGCACTGGAACCGGTGCACGATAAGAGGGGCCAAACTCCTTCTTGTTCTCCACCTTCTCACGGACCAGATCACCAACTCGAGGTAGCCAGCCGACTACCGGAATCTGAAGTTCAGCTTCAGACGAGGAGGGTACGTGTTCCTTCGCTAGACTGTTTCTGGCTTCTTGAAGATTCTGCAATACAGCACAGTGTTCATCTACGTCAAAGGGTGCGGCTGACGCCGCCATGTCTAGACCATCAAGGTCTGGAACAAACATTCGAACACCAAAGAGTATCATGTATGGGGTCCGCCCACCCAGAGACCTTCTAGGGAGATTATTAAGTGCACGTTGCACGTCATACAAGTGGGCTAGCCAGTTCCGGCCAGTACCCAAACCTCTGGCTGTCAAAGATTGCTTTAAGTCACGGTTCATTCGCTCCACTACACTATTACCCTCAGGTCGGTATGGAGACGAAAATTTGACTTGGACCCCCAAATTTCTCATGGCCTCTTTGTACGCCTTAGAGGCGAACGCCGGGCCCTGATCAGAATGAAAGGTACCACATGCAAAACTCCCAACAAAGACACGCAAATCTTTTATGACAGTGCGAGAATCAGCACTCCTTTGTGGCCACACCCACAGAAAACGTGTGCACGAATCAACTGCAACCAAGATGTATTTGTACGCAGTATCAGAGGTAAAAGGACCGCAGTGATCTAAATAAACGCAACCCAATGGTTTATTAGATATGTACAACTGAGTTTGTGGTGGGCGCGCCGCAGTTGAAGGTTTAATCTGCTGGCAAATGTCGCAATTAAAAACATAAGCTCTGGCCTGTTTGTACAAACCGCACCACCAGTAACGTTGTTGTAGCAGAGATACAGTAGCTGCAACGCCGGCATGCGCGGACGCCATGCCCTCGTGAGCCGCTAATATCAAAGAAGGTCTGCAGTCCGCGTTGGGAATCAATCTGTCACCAACGTCATTAATCCTCACTAATGGGACTTTATCAGGACTTAAGCGATAATGGTAACGAGCAGGGAAACCTCTTGGTGGCTTCGTTCCCTGTTCTGTAGCAGCAATAGCTGCCAAGATGTCATCATCGATCTTACTTTTGGATCTTGTAACTGCTGCTACTAAGTATGTCGCCACTGCTGTTTTTGCTGCCTCGTCAGCTAAGCTGTTGCCGACAGCATGGACACCAACGCGTTGGTGACCAAGAGTTACATTCACGAGAGGCAGACGTTCTTTAAGATCTGCCACTCGAACCCAAAGCAGTTTATGCTTAATAGTGCTACCTTTGGAATCATGGTAGTCATTCTGAGACCAAAAATGTAGATTGTCGTTGTAAGATTGAACACAATAAAAGGAGTCACTCACTATAAGCGTAGTGACTCGGGGATCAGCAAACTCCAGTGCAAGCACCAGAGCACGAAGCTCCGCCAACTGAGCGGTACAATCACCCAATGACTGCGTATGCACGACATCGGACTGGAATTCACCATTTACGAAAGTACCGACTACAATTGCGCAAGCCGCTGAATAGGCGTGCTTTGATCCAGTTGCGGGTTGCGCAGAACCGTCAGTGTATATGACACAATGGTAATCCTCGAGCGGGCGCAAGGACAGAGGAGCCGGATGAACGAATTCATACTGCAAAAACTCCTGAGTCTGAAGTGCCGCGTCAAAGATAAAAGTGACGTCCGGCGAGGTCAAGGAAGTGGCCCATTGTATCCACCTTGGATGCAAAGCTTTAGAATTCGGTACACTCGCTTTTGTCACCGCCTCAAGGGCAGGATAGGGTGTTACCACCAACATGCGTTTTCCTTGCGACAGCGCTCGTTCTTTCAGAATCGCCATCTGCACTGCTGTCAGAACCTTCTCGACAGCGGAAAAACGCAGTTCAGCTGAAGTGTACAAGTGAGATTTGTAAGCAATGGGGACGGTATCGCACTATTCTTATGACCAGGTTAGTGTGGTTATCACGTGTCAGTAAGTACTTAGAAGCAAGAAGATCAGCTTGCAATAACTGCAATATAGCTGGATGCTCTGGCAGCCAACAAGATTTGGAAAAAGTAGGTTGTACCAAGGCATAAAGCGGCTTGATACGCTGGGCATAATCCGGGATGTAAATTCGACCGAAATTCAGAAAACCCAGCAGGGATTGTAATTTCTTCAGTGAAGTAGGAGCACGGAGGCATGCGCACTTCTCTAGAAAGTGCGGAGCCAATCCTCGACCTTCATTGTTGAGTTCGTACCCCAAGAACAACACTGTATATTCCGCAATGTGTGACTTCGCAAAGTTGAATTTGTAACCGAAGTCTGCAAACAAAACAATAATGCGATCAACGCGACGGAGATGCGGGTCCAACTCGTCATCTGTGAGATAAATGTCATCCACGTACGAGTACGCATCCGGGTCTATACCCTCCAAGAGGGAGACCACGCGAGCGGCAAAGACTCCTGGGCTGTTCTTATAGCCCATTGGTAATCTTTTGAATTGTTTTTGTTTGCCACCAGAGGTGAACGCCGTCCATTCACTACTAAGAGAGGACAGGTTATGGCTGTAAAAGCCATTGGAAATGTCAAGTGTGGTTTTAAACCTTTTTCTCACGAGACTATCGACGAGAGCCGAACTGTGGGTGTTTTGTACTGCACAGGTCCGGCAATGAGAGTTAAGGTGCCGGTAATCCAAAACTAGGCGGTACGACCTGTTAGGCTTCGTCACAGTGAACAAAGGATTATTCATAGGTGACACACATGTTTCGATTACTCCCTGATATTCCAATTGTTCAAGGATTGACGCGACGTGAGGTCTAGCTTCACGACGCATGGGGTATTGGGGTTGAGGTTGGGGCGTAGTCCGCAACGGAATCTCATGGCCGGGAGACAATTTATCCCAGCCAACCTGATTTCGATATAACGCAGGCGCTTGCACCTGAGCCCATTCCCCGGCGTACTTTTTAGCTAGGACCTTAGGCACAGTGTGCGCAAAGGACGGGAGGATTACTTCCTCCCCTCTAGGAGCATCTAAAACGAAAGCCGGGGGCCAATCTGCCTCCGCCAACAGAATATCATAGGTAGTGGTCAGATTATCCCAAAAAACCCCTTGAATTGTACGTTGTATGTCACCTTCAATTTGAATGACTATATTATACAGTCTATCAGGGGGAGACACCCGAGTGTCAGCAGTTTCAATATTCACAAATATATCAGTTGCTGTCGCCACCAGATATGGACGCAGTGCTTGTTGCACTACTGTAACTTCCACCGCGCTGTCTAGCAGCGTTAGCGCCCATGTCAGGTTCTGAAGCTGCGTCCGTACCATCTGAGGCATACCTCGCTGTCAGTGCAGCAACTTTCTTCTTCTGAAACGGGGGTCGTTGACGTGCAGAGTCCTCTTGCTTGCCTTTGCCGTCAGTCTGTCGGGATTGTTCACGTGGTTGCGGTGCACCCCGACTTTTGACACCGCCTCCGCCACCGGACTGTGAAGCCGATGTTTCCTGTGAAGAACGAGGAGAACGTTGGTCAGAAACCTGAAATCGATCAGGTGACTTAATAGTAGCACGACCACGCAGATCATAAGTGCGTTCACTACTTGACTGTACTGGAGAGGCAGGACGAGACCCCTGTTTCTGTTGCTGCTTCTCCTGTTTTTTCGCCCGCCAACTTTGTTTTGGAAAATTAGGGCGTTCGTCCTTACCAGACGAGTTTGCCTTCGTCTGCTGTATCAAATCAGGATTCTTCACAGTTGGTTTAACACCTAAGGCGCTACGACCAACTTGTTTATAGGCGTTCGCGATAATTTTCGCGAATTCCCTCGGCTTGTCGTCTTCGTTCACTGTCTCTAATTTATTAAGCACTTGGAATTGCATAGCATCTCCTTTGAGGTTGCCCAGTATCATGGTAGCAACCACATCGAACACACCGACAAGCCGCATTCCCAATTCAATACCAGCCTCCGCACCATGATTCTCCTGAACATGTTTAATAACGGAGGGCAGTACCGACAGAGACGGAGTGCCAAAGCACTTCGAGTATGTCGCTGCAAAGACCTTACCCCAGTTCTCACAATCGGCCATATCTGGGACTAAGTCTTTCGGCAAAGCGATGGTAAGGATCCTGTGTTTCTCCACAGGAGTCGTACGCGGATAAACCGCTTCTATCTGATCAAATTTCTCAGCAAGCCAATAAGGGAAATCATCCCCATTTTGGGGTCGCTTGCCCACAACCGAATTGACCATAACAGGACTAATAACCACCGCGTGGTGGTCCGTCGGTTGTCCCGCAACAGCAGTAGCGACCACCTGCACGTTGCGTGACACGTACTGCACTAAAGCCCTATGTACTGTAATAAGGGCTGTGTGAAGCACACGCAACTCAGCCACCGTTACCTGTAGATAGCGGGGATGAGGCGTATATCCAGCCAGTACCTGCAATCGACAAAGGGCCCATTCTCGCCGCTATAACCGCATGGGGAAGGGCGCCATTAAACCAAATGCTATGCTGCCAGGCAGAAATAGGAATTTCCTGAGTCCTATATGGCGTATAGTTGGCTGGTAGCTGCGTGGCAGTATAGGTGTGGAACGTATCATCGTCTTCACTCACCGCCGGCAAAGTAACCCAAGAGTAGAACAACTCAAACGGAAACAACGCATCGGCACTTACCACAAAAATCACAGCCATACCATCGTCCGGCACCCCATACTGCGCCAGATGACGTTTCAGGGGTGCCCGGCTATGAGCCGGTATATCGACCGCCATTAGGACACAAACAGTAAATCTACAGAATATTAGTAGCACTAGGGTTCAGATTAAATAACCTTTTTAATGATCAAGCTTGAAGGAACCTATTTAGTCGAAACACAGGTAGGTTAAACCGTCACTCCCGTCTTCCGGAAACCAGAGTGAGGGTGTTGTCGACTAATACAAGCACTACTAAGGCGTCTCAAATCAATAGACCAAACGTTAGGTGCGCCATGTTGCAGGGATTCTGCTTATGCGCAGAACTATGCGCAGGAACCCAGGCCCTCAGTGAATTGCGGTGTACCAAAAACTCACCTCAGAACCCAGAACCCCTCATCCGGCCAGCATCAGTGTCCCATTCGTTATCCGAGTTTAGCTCGGCGGTCCCAATGTATAGACAACCCAGAACAAGCGACTTAGTATATTTCTCAGGAATGGTGGGAATCAGAAATACCTTTTCGTAATTATTCTCGTACCAGTCCACAACAGAATAAACAGAGACACAGTAAAAGTTTAAAGAGTTTATTTTATAAACCTCGTGTCCTAAGATGCAGCAGTTTGGCTAACATTAGCAGACAAACGATTAAAATCAAAACCATCAGCATAGTTACAATACCATAGAAAATGAAAGGAGTAATCATACTAAAATGACAGTGGATCTAAGCCACCTTCCTTTCTCTAACACACTAATAGTATTATTAGACTAATAAAAGGTCTCTAGGCTTGAATGGGGAACCCCATACCGTAAAGATCAGCTCAGAGAGTTCACATCACAGGATCAGCTATGCTCTGCTCCTAGGAACGCTCTTCTTCCGAATGTGTTGAAAACATGTAACACTGCAATATTAAAAGCACTCGACTTTCAGGTATTTGCAGCTGCGTGCGTGTTATGGCTAAACTAGTGGGCCGATCTACCTGAACTCAACAACATGCACCGTCTAGCGACCCAGACTGTTTCTTTTACACTGTGTACAGATCAAGGTCGCTGCTCACTGTTTGGGATGTTAACAACAGACAGTTCTCATGTGAAGCAAAGTCGAGTAAGCATTTCTCAATTTAATAACATGTGACTACAGTGTCGTGTGCAAAAGCGGCAAGATGGCTTTCTAACATTTAACGCAGTTATGCTAACTTAGCATTGTACATAGGTAGATAACGATCTTCACTACACTACCATGAATAAAAAATTGCGTTATATCATCAATTCCAATTGGCATATATTAAATGCCACTAAACCTAAAAGTCATGCACTTCCCAAACCCCTATACGCATATAGGAAAAATAAAAACCTGAAGGATCTTATAGTAAGATCACGCATGGCTACTAAACCTGTTTCAACTCAAGTCCAGTCGTCCATCACTGGCCTATCCAGCGTAACAGGCAATTTTAGGTGCCTCTCCTGTACAGCTTGCGAATTTGCCATTGAAACAAAACAATTCTTTTTCAACAAGCTTAATTTACAACTCACAAGCTTGACAAATTGTAGAACAACCAATGTCATTTATTTGCTACTCTGCCCATGTAACCAAGGTTACGTAGGCGAGACAGCACGCATGCTGTCAACTAGATTGACAGAACATAGGTCAGCTATACGCACTAAAAAAATTCAAGCCCCTCCGGTCCGTCATTACATGGAAGCTAATCACACTGCGGACCAGATACGTTGGCTAATCTTGGAATAAATCAGGACGAATTCGGGCCCAACAAGTACAAACATATGCAAAAGTAGAGAAGTCTATTGGATTTTTCTTCTGAATACTTATCAAAATGGTATGAATAATGAAATTCCTTGGGATCAAGCCATAAAATACAACTGTGGTTAATATCCATTTAAGTAGTCGGTTCAACCCTGTATTTTCAGAAAGTTTTTTTATTAGTTTTTTTATTAGTTTTTTATTATTATTTTCCTCACTTTTATACAATATATCGTCTCTGATTCTATATCTACACAGCCACATGGAGATTAAATCTGTATCTCATACATATTATGCGCATTCATCTAATTTTATTTCTTATTAGTCATCCATTCAAAGATGGCCGTTTCATTTTCTATCGTTTTTCTCCAACACTCACATAAGGTAGTCCATGCTTCCATGTCAGCGAATTTAGAATCCTCATTTCCGTTTGGCTCCGCGCGCATATAACATTGCTATTTAAATATAGCTCTAATTCACGCGGGTACCCTTCCTGTCCTGGGCTCGAGGAGAACGCTATGCAGTGACCTATCAGGTCGAAGTCAAAGGAAACAAGACATCGTGATCCTCGGCGGGTTTTTCTTTTCAAGTAAGCAGACTTTATACTAATCCATCGCTGTTACGCGATTATTTATATCACCCAGTTAGTATTTACACCTACTTTATCATCTTATTCGTCCCGTTTCTCTCTTTTTTAGATACCTTTTAACAAAAAGCATTACGGAGAATCCCATCACCCCCGGTTCATAATACTGAGGCTCCGTTTCCTTTCAATATGGGTAAGCCCACACTGGTCTATTGTCTCAATTTTCTCCATATTAATAGTTACGAGTCAAAGTCACCATTACCATAGAGATTGTTTTTGAGGCAACTTGTCCTTATCCACAGATACCCCTTTAACGCATTATTACCGTCGCTGAAAATCTATTGTCCTGATCCTCCGGACCCTGCTGACATCACCTTAGTTTCAAACTACGACCATTTTTACAATAAGGTCGGTCTTAGTTCATGAATTATATATACTTCAGCAATATATAGGCATTTTTGGAAATATGAAATATAGCATCTTTACGCAGGCTCACTCTTTGCTTACGTCGATGTAATTTGTTCAAAAGTTTCCTATAACATTCTTCTTAGGTTGTGTTATCATTTACATATATATAGTTGCAGATCATACAGAAAGCTGGAATACTGAACAATTTTCTGGCCCACATTTCTCTGAATCATCGACCTGTAGTTCATCTTGCAATTTTTACACAGGTACCTAAATATTCTTGATGAATCAGATTAGCGATTTAGCTATACATCCCCTTCTCTTCCTTTTCTCCTATATATTAGAACACCATCCTAGGTTTACATATTCTATCTGTTGTCATCTCCTATAGAAAGCTGCCTGTATCTATGCATTTATCAACACTCGCTAAATTCTCCTTTTTCTCCATATTTTCCTTTTCATGTAAAAGCTGATAATTCTAAATAAGTTCTAGGTTGTATTATAAATGTATATTTTCTCCAAAGTCACGATTGGTGAAGGGAATTTTTAAAGTGTTAGATTATAAAGCTCACCTTTTCTTTGTATTGATTAATGGATTTGTAGACTAGTGATTTTAAATGTTTTTATCATAAGATGCCACATACTTTGTGTTCTGTATGGGCTTGTAATTTTTGATCGGAACTGTTGAACAACATGGCATGTTCTTGATAGTTATTTGTATTTCATTCAGGCTTTGATGAATCATTTCTATGGCCCCCTGATGAAGGCACATAGCCGAAACGCGCGTAGGATTTTGGAAATATCCTAAGGCCGTACCATTGACATACTTGGTGGATTCTGAAAAATATTCCAAACTTTATCATCATTGTGTCATTATTATATTTTTCATGCTTTGTGATTATTCATGCAATTTATGATTTTAGAATATTTCAGTCATAACAATGAAACAATGTTAACTATCTTCATTATTATATGTATGATTTAAAATTGATTCTTCTTTCTATATAAAAATTAAAGATTTGTTATATAAACAATCATCATTTTGTAATACTTTGAACACCATTGCTGCTCTCAAGATTCATGCTCTTTTGTTGTCTAGGTTCATTCAAGACAAAAATATTGTTTCCTAAATCTATGTTTTTTCACACATGTTTTCTGACTACTATTCATTGAAAATGTCAAGAGGCATTCTCACAAGTCCCTGTCAACCTTCTCTTCCACCATAACCCAGCCAACCTTTAAATCCCCAAACTTGTATCACCTAACTTTATTATCCGAATTTTACAAGTGTGACTTTACACATCAGTTGTGATACATCCCGGAATTATTTGGTCAGCATGTCTTTAATGTGTCTCATTCTGTTGGTATCCCTTATGTTTCCCTGGTTTGGAGTTTATTTCGTTAAGGCTGTTGGGTTTGATCTCATCCTCCACAGTCTCTTCCCTTACTCAGTGGTTGGGAGTACCTCTGTAATGCAGTCCTCATCAGTCACAACACGGACAACATCCTCCAGTGGTAGCAGGGATGTGCACTTAATCTCAGTGTACACATTCTTCCGCTCAGCACAGGCAGCCAGCAGTTCAACCAGAGAGATGTGGTACATGAGGGGGCTGTTTTCGGGCACACCATCTCGGGCAGCAGTCATCATCTCCACCATGTTGGCATAGGCATCCTTGTCATTGTAAAATACCACAACATCATCTCCAGCATTTGTCAACTGTAGGACAGAGGTAGAAACATTTGTTTTATTTTTGGGGAAACATGACAAATAACGACGACTTTTTCTCAGTCCTTAGTAATGCTCATTTTGAAACAAAAGAAATTAGCAAGTGTATAAGCAACACAGGTGTCAGTGCCAACATCATAATCCCTTCATCGAGGTACATCAGGTACACCACCTCTTCCAAAACTGTAAAACCCACAAGTAAAGTTGAAGGCTGCGCAGCCTTCTAGCAACACTAATGCAAATACCAGGCTAACATCAGGGATAGCAGTGGCTACTGTCTTCTAAAAGCCTGATCTACAAAAAGGTGCCACCTTAAACAGTGCTGCCACCAATGCCAGGTCTGGAAATACCAGAAGACACAATGAACCCTGCGTTTCAAGGACGGGCTAAACTACCCACAATAACCTAAAATTACAAGGTTTACCAACTTCAACTGTAATAATACCAGGAGGAGCAACAATTGTGGAGTCCCACAGGATTCAATCATCACTCCCAAGTTATTCTTTTTCTACTTGGAACCACATATGCTTAAGGTACCGAAGATGGGAATCTTCATCTATCGGAGTCTCCATTCATCAAGATGTAAATGATAATCGGCACAGTTTGAGGAGCTCCTACGAAGATAATATCAATGTACTAGCATCCAGTTATAGATAACCTCAGAAACCCCAAGAAAATAAAATTCATTTCTTTAGATTTAATTACCTTTCTATTAGCATCTACAATTGAATTGTTCTTTCACTCCTTCTTGACAGTCAACTGTCTTTGTGTTATGTTATATTTTATTATTGAGGATTTGTCTTGTACTCTCCTTATGATCCTCGTGACACTGTCCCCGCGAGGGGAGGTTCGAGAGTGTTGAGAGGTGGATTGCGTGTTGAGGAGAGAGCGGAGGCGTTACTCTGCTGATGCCATGTTTACTTGAAATAAACACTTTAAACGATTGCCTGTCTCCGACCCTGACTTTACAATTGGCGACGAGTTGTTCAGGAAGAACCCACGTGTCAAGTTCCTATTGAATTGCTGATTTACAAGCGTTCAAGTTTTGGTTCCTGTTTCTGCGTGTGGATTCCAGTCATTGTGATCTACTCTTACTGAAGACTGAAGATACCACAGGTCGTATTTTCTCTTGAAAGAAGGGAACTTATACTCACTATTTCTCTCCTTTGACATGTTTTTGTTTGAAAGTCTACCATTCTTCCACGAGCGCCCTTGACGGTCGCGTCTCGCTCTTCGGAGTGTCAGCAGAGTTCGCCTTCTCTTTCAGTCACGTCTTCGCTGTGACGTTTATGTTCACGTTGCGTGAACTCAGCGTGCCACCATTTTGCCTTTCTTCAAGCGCTACCGTATTTCCTATGAAATAACCACCTTAATGCTCTTTCACGGTGATGCGCACACCTTAATATATGCGCATCGAGTATTTCAATTCTCCACGGGTCTTCTCACACCACTTGGAATTTTACTACCGTTTATACACACTTCTTCAGCTGTGCATATTCGACGATTACGGTGATGTGCACACCATTGTTTGATTTTTTATTGGCTACTCTATTAGACTTAACATTCACATAGCATTCTTCGCATGAAATTAACAGCATATCCTGTCAGTTTTACAAGCAACTCGGTGATGTGCACACCTCTACGTTCCTTGCTCATTTAAATAGTTTTTTTTCTCCTTGTTTTAAATATTGTATTTTTCAAGAGTGTTACTATATATATATATTTTTTTTTTTTTTGTTGCCTTCATCTAAATTTCAGCATGACTAGTCAGAGCTATTCTATTCAGCCTCCTCAAGCGTTCTGGCCTGCCGGTTCTGATCCATGCATGAAGTGGTCGCAATGGAAGGCATATTTTTTCAACTTTATTGACACTATTGATGAAGATGAGAAAATGACACCAGAGAGGAAAAAGAAACTTTTATTACATTCTGTTGTGCCAGGAGGGTTAAAAACCTATGAGGAGATGACTAAAGCCTTAGGTGGTGGGGACGCTAATGTGTTTGATGCAATAGTGAATAACTTTGATACATATTTTGCACCTAAAGTTTGCATTGGAATTTTAAGGTTTAAGTTCTTTCACAGGAAACAAGAAGCTAATGAAACAATTGATGAGTATGTTTCAGCTCTGAGGAAACTTGCCGACGACTGTGAGTTTGATCATTTGGTCGATCAATTCATCAGAGATCAGGTGGTAATGCATAACAAAGATCCTGCTGTTCAAGACAGATTATGGATTAATGGCGATGCTGAGTTAAAGGATATTCTGAGCATAGTAAGAAAGGCGGAAATGTCTAGCCGTACTACAAAGTTACTTAAACGCGATGCTGCTATTGCAGAGAACTCTGCAGAAGTAGTTAGCAAAATTAAAGCAAATTTGCTTTCTTCTAAATCTAATAATTCTGTTAAATATAAAAATGACAATACAGGAAAAAAAAAGGAGTACAACCGTGGCACCAATTTTAGGTGTTACCGTTGTGATAGTCCTTCACATTTAGCTTCGTGTAAAACATGCCCTGCCTTAAAACAACGATGCTCGAATTGTGGTATTGTGGGCCATTTTTACTAAAGCTTGTAACAGGAAAAAGAAAGTGAAGGTTAAGTGTCTCGATGAAGTTGATTATGATTCAAGTGAATGTGAGGATAATATTAAGAAACTTACCATTAATGACTCTGGTCATTCACAAAACCTTGATCCTAAGAAGCTATTTATTTGGAACATTTATGACAACAATGATAGAATTCTTAAAAAACCCTTATGTTCCATGCTCATAGGTGGAATTTCAGTACAAATGTATGCTGATTCAGGTTTGCCTTATACGATAGTAGATGAAGAGACGTGGAAATCTCTTTTTGTGGCACGTTTAGGCAATAAACTTCTAGAACCTGACATTCAACCAGTGGGGTTTTCTGGTGAAAAGATTGACATGGTTGGGTATAGGTTATTGCTTTTTGTATTCAAGAATAGACAGACTACCAGCAAACTATATGTTGCCAAGAAGGGACCTTCAGTTTTAGGTTGGAAGGATCAGGGAAAACTTGACATAATCCTCAACCCCAACAGTCCAGACCCTGTTATGGTACTTAATGAAGACAATTCGTTTTGTAAAAGTTTGTTAGAGAAATTTCCCAAAGTTTTAGTGGCAGTATTGGAAATTTAAATGATTTTGAACATCGCATCATATTGAAATCTAATGCCTGTCCTAAGATCCACAAAGTGAGACAAAAGTCCTGTTCTCCTCAGAGATGATGTGGAGAAAGAATTAAAAAAATTGGTCAAAGCGGACATTATTGAGCGTATTGAATCCGCTGGGTGGATTTCTCCGATTGTTGTTGCAAGACGTAGCAACGGAAAATTAAGATTGTGCATTGACCTTAGACATCTAAATAATAATATTGTCGTGGATAAGTTTCCTCTTCCGAAGATCTCGGAAATGTTGTCATTGGTGAAAAATGCAGAATGGTTTTCTACCATAGATCTTTCTACTGCTTACCATCAGATTTCCCTTGCAGAAGAGAGCAAAGCGCTAACAGCTTTTGTTACCCCTTTCGGGTGTTTTCAGTATAAAAGGCTTCCTTTTGGTTTAGCCTCTGCGGCTGCTATTTTTCAAAGGTTGATGTATCATCTATTTGGTCAAATTAAAAATTTAAGATGTTTCCAAGATGATATTCTTGTGTTTGGAGCTAATAGGGATGAACACGATAGAATCCTTAGTGAAGTCTTTACTATTTTGGAGAATAAAGGATTGACCGTTGAACATTCCAAGTGTAAGTTCGCTGTGAAATCAATCACTTACTTAGGTCACACCATCAGTAAAGATGGTATTTCTCCCAAACGTTCTTTAATAGAGGCTATTCGTGATGCACCTAATCCATAAACAAGGAAGAAATTCGATCTTTTCTGGGTCTAGCTGAATTTTATTCCAGATTTGTAAGAAACTTTTCTGCTAGAATGTTCTTCATTAGACAACTCCTTAAGAATAAAGTAAAGTTTTTATGGAGCACTGAATGTCAGTCTGAATTCGATAACATCAAACGTGCCATTGTAGAAGCTCCAGCCCTAAAGGGGTTTGATCCTGATTTAGACAACATTGTCACAGTAGACGCTAGTAACAAGGGGTTAGGTGGCGTATTGTCTCAAATAGGACCAGATGGGAATGAGAACATCGTTGGTTATGCTTCTCGCGCATTGTCCCCTTCCGAAGAAAATTTTTTCGTTATTAAAAAAGAGACCCTTGCATGTGTTTGGGCAATGGATCATTTCCGATCGTTCATTTGGGGAAGGTCTTGTTTGATACGTACTGACCACAAACCTCTGGTTAAACTTTTAATAACGGAAGGGGTCTTGAACGCCTCAGCTAGAATCGCTAGATTGTTGTTGAGGTTACAAGATAATATTTATCAGATTGTTTATGTTCCTGGGAAAAAGAATGTCATTGCAGATTTCCTGTCTAGATTACCCATTGAAATGCATGAGTGTGATTCTTATGATCTGGACGATGAGCAAGTTGCTTTGATTCACAATCAAGGATTGTCCAACTTCGATGAAATTGAATGGTCTAATAGTTATAGACTTGATGCCACTTTGCAGAAGTTAGTCATTTTTTTGAATAGTGGTTGGCCTTGTAAAAGTAAACTTCCTAGTGCATTTAAAGCTTTTTGGGAAATAAGGCATGAGCTTTCTGTTACCAAGGGGTACATTTTTAGAGGTGATAAAGTTATTCCTCCTCTCTCAATGAGAATGAAAATTGTTAGGCTTTGTCATGAGGAGCACAGTGGCATTATCAAAACCAAACAGAGGGTCAAGCAATGGTTTTGGTGGCCTGGTATGGATGTTATGATTGAGCGAGTCGTGCGTGAATGTGTACCTTCCTGCAATTCGGACAAATCTTTAGTCACCTTGAGGCCGAAATTGGGTGAATCCTTTATTCCTGAAAAGCCTTGGCATACTATTGCTATTGACATCATGGGTCCTGTTGGTATTGGAAAAAAATACATTATAGCACTCATTGACATTTTTTCTAGGTGGCCTGTAATTAAGGTTGTTGACAAAGTTGACTCAAGAAGTGTTGAAATTTCTTGATAGAACTTTCATTGAAGAGGGGTTACCTGTTCAGGTTATCTCTGACAATGGAGTTCAATTCATGTCCAATTTAACTCAAGAATATTTTAGGAGAGCTGGCATTAAACATAGGACGACCTCGCTTTACAACCCTTCTGGTAACGGCATGGTTGAAAGATTCAATAGAGTTCTTAAAAACTCTATTCAAATGGCTGTTCAGAATGGTTGTGACTGGGAAGTGCAAATTTTCAAAACCGTGTGGATGTACAGAACAACACCCCATGAATCTTTAGAAGTAACACCTTTTTAAGTCATGAGAGGTCGAGGCGCCAGAACTAAATGCAATCCTGAATGGTTATTAGAAAGTACTTCTACTGCCTTACCTGTTGATGTTATTAGATCAAGAATAGTTAATAAATGTAACAAGCATCATGAAATGTATAACAAAAAACACAATACTAAGGATGTTTGTGTAAAAGTTGGTTCTTGGGTCAGGGTCAAGAAGCCTTGGAAAACTAGTAAAGGTGAAAGCCAATATTTCCAACCTTTGCAGGTTGAATAGGTTTTAAGAAATGCTGTCCAATTGTCAGATGGTAAGGTTTGGAATCTTAAAAGAATTGCTATTTTTCGTCCTCCTCCTAATTTTCCTAATTTGGTAATTAACCGATCACATGATTCTCATTCAGAATGGGATGTTACTACAGAGGGGGATGGGAATGTAATTGATTCTGATACTCCTAACTGTGTTAATGTTGGTTCTGATTCTGTTAATGATGATATTGTTATTTCGGGGGAAAGTTGTAATGGAGACTTATCTTCTTGTGAACAACGAAACAACATGGAATTGTCATCTGAAGGGGTTCATGGGGAAGATCAAGTGATTACTGATGAACCTAGTTGTATTACCAAACGTACTCGATCTAAACCAAAATGGATGTCAGATTATTTTTGTGATGTCGCATCTTAGTTTTTATTTGTTGTCATTTGTTTTGATTATTGTGTAAGGGGAAGATGTGTTATGTTATATTTTATTATTGAGGATTTGTCTCGTGCTCTCCTTATGATCCTCGTGACGCTGTCCACCCGAGGGGAGGTTCGAGAGTGTTGAGAGGTGGATTGAGTGTCGAGGAGAGAGCGGAGGCGTTACTCTGCTGATGCCGTGTTTACTTGAAATATACACTTTAACCCCTTCAGTGCCACGCCCTTTCCCTGCCCTGTGCCGGGCGTTACATTAGCGGGCAGGGTTCATGACGAGATAGTCTCGTCATGGGCACAGCGCAACCGTGCTCCATGACGAGACTATCTCGTCATGGGCACTGAAGAGGTTAAGCGATTGCCTGTCTCCGACCCTGACTTTACACTTTGCCTTCACAAGTCACATTGTTGGCTTTATTTCCGATACTATGCTAACACTTTCGAAGCATAGTGAAACATTTTAATATCCCCATCCTATATAAAAAAAAATTATACCTCTTTTACAAATAGCTGGATTTTGCGTGGCAGTTTAATCCCTTGTAATATCATAGGTCAATGAAGTTAAAGCTAATTTCCAAAGTCTACCCAGCATTATTATTGCTTCTCTGAAAGTTTTTCAGCACCCAGTGACAAGAGAAATATCAGCAGAGTAGAAAACCACATCTTACTTTTGCCCGTCTATGTTCTCTCCATAGGCTACTCTTGCATGCATGTATCTAATTTAAAGTGTGCTAAATCACACAGAAAGCTATCCATGTCCAAGTGCATCATTGCCTCTCTGAACATTGTCTGTGACAAAGGCAACAAGACAAAGCAGAAACAAGGAATCCCTCAGAATAACCACAGTAAATAAAACTAATGGCCTGATGTATAAAAAGGAATTGCCTATTCGGTGTCTATGGGAAACTATGATAGTACATCATTAGTACATATGGACCCAAGATGCTTAAGCCAGCCACCTCTTGCACATCTCCAAATGTACTGATGTCTTACCACATAGATATTCGCTTTGTACCTCCACTCTTCAGGCCAAAAAGTTAAAAAGAGTAATATGTACCTCCTGCTTGGAGAACGATTTTGCTGTCTTAAGTCAATTATACTCATGCAGGTTTTTCTATCTTCCTTGTTGTTTCTTGAAGTTTTTCCATTAAAAGCGCTTAGGTTTAATTTGATTAGGCTAGGCTACGTAAATATCTCACACTAACAATCATAACTGCTGCGTCAGAAAAACCTGTGTTGTAAAATAATTGTACCTTTAGGAAAATGTACACAGCTAACACTTACAGAAATACCAGCATCATCAATAAAAATGCTTTCCAAAAAAACAGCTCAAGAGCTAACTGCAACCCAAGCCATGCAGATCATCAACACCTCTAGAAATACAAAAATAATTAATGTTCACTTATTTCTGAAGTCCCACCAGTGATAAAATCAGTGACTACCTAGCACAAATGTCAGCCACTTCAATTGGAGGCGGCGCACAACAAATCACAATTACCATTATCAAGGACATTACAACCAACATTATAATTAGCAGCAATTTAAAACACTACTGTGCATATACATCACATGCAGAAAAATAGAAATAGCATTGGCCAAAGATTGGCTTTAAAAATACAACAGAGGCCGGTATCACAACAATAAAACACAAAAGCAAGATTGGCTTATTACGTCTAATGATCGCATGCCCAATAAGCAACAATTTGTTCACCAGTATCATGTTTAGAACTGCAACATGCTAGATAGCTGCATAGCGTCTGATTCACAAAGATATTTCCATGTGCAAGTCTGGCTAACATGTGTGAATAGATTTTTGTTAAGCGTCAAATGCTGGTATAGCACTTACAATAGTATTCTATCCCAAAGCTATTATTGTGATGCACCTACGTACAGGGCCGAGGAGTTGTCACTCCAGGGTTGATATGCTCTGCAAGTTTGTGCAGAATAACAAACTTCTCTCTGATCCCTTTCCACCATGGAAAAAGTCACATAAGTATTCCTGAAGAAGACAGGAGTAAATTCCTTCTAGGGAAACCCTCAGAATTGGTGGGTATGCCAAAGAAGATATATTCCATGTTTGTATTTGCACAAACGAAAATGAAATTCACAAATGTTTTCCAGAAGTATGGCTGGAAACCTGAAAACCAAGTGGCATAAAGTCACAGGAAGCCCAAAATGGGAATGCGGGGCAATCTTACGTATTAGCATTTGATTACAGTAGATATTTATTTTGTGGCAATTAACTTGAAAATGTAACTTATTTCATTTAGGGAAATGTTTACTGAAAACAGTAAGCTGAATTCTGGACTACAGTGTTTGGTAGTAGAAACAAAGACTAGAAAGATAATGATATAGTTAAAAATGTTGCATTTTAGAATTTATGCTCTTTGCTGTGCTAAACACACATTGTCTTTCAAGCAAGAGATCGTTGAAGCTGTGCTCTGCAAGGTTCAGCTACAATGGGCACTAACGTTCAAATTTTGTTCACTTATCATGAACATAATTTTGTTCGCACCGCCAGTAAGAAGATGACACCTATATTTCAAAGGGACCAATAAAATATTTTCTAGATGGGTTTTCGTCCCTCTGCATTTTGTGTAATTAACACTCACAAACTCATTAAATCACAACAAGCAGATAAACACCTTTGAAAGGGAGACAATGCTAAAATGCTATCAGTTAGAACAAACATGCTAGTGATGCCATGAGCAAAAGTAAAGTACCACAACCACTACCATCATAGAGACCATCACACACAGAGTATCTACAAAGCTCACTCAGGGTACATTTTTGTCAAAATACCACACACAAGGGAACTCTTACCTCAGTCATGATCATGTCCTGGCATTTCTTGATGTATTTGTTCTCTGCCTTGATAATTGTGTGCAGGAAGTCCAGATACTGCACGTGGCGACCATGTGTGGCCAGACAGTGAATGAAATGCTGCAGTACTATTTCACTGATCTCAGAGCAGAGCTGGTAGTTGTTCAGAAAAATGTGCTGCATCGTCTCAGCCTCCATGAGCTGTGAAGAGACCAAAGAAATTGTTGAATCAGAACCGGGATAATTAGTCTAGACCATCTCAATACTGCATGGACCAATCTCTGCTCCGCCATGAAAGGTAAAACCCCTTTCTACTCCTGCCACATTGAATTTAGACCAAAGTCGAAGACTGGTGTGACCACTTAAAGACTTCAAAGGACCATTTATTCTATATGAACTCAATGTTAAGCAGCCTGGAGGTAGCATAAGACCTACTCCAAGATAGGCTTGAATGAACTACTCATTTCACTGCAGATCAGTCTTTATTAGAAGACCTACAGAACAAATCAAAACTCCAAAGAATATTTCTACTGCCTTTACCTCGAATCATGCAAGGTAGAAAGGAACAAACACTGAACCACCCCAATCAATCAACTACTATTCTCTACTTCACTCCACTCACAAGGCTGTACATGGTCATCTTTTATTCGCAAAACGACTTTCTGCCCACATACAAGTAATGCTTCTCACATACTGTCCACCTTCATTTTATCCCATTAATTGGTGACATTTTACATGCTTAAAAACTGCTTCAGACCATCTCACAACTAGGAGTGGGAGAACTCATTTCCACGCAAAATATGGATAATTTTCCTACAAATAAATATATGTACAGAATATATTTCACTGGTCTGCACGAGAGTTGAAGGCGAGGGCATAACTTGCATACAAAAATCATGCAGGGTACAGCAATGAGACTGGTTCAAGCAGAAATGGTTGTGAGACTGCAGTGCATATCAGTTGTAGAGTTCCTGAAATACTTTTTATCCATCAATCAGTCTCCTCTGGGTGAAAATTACATCAAAAAGTGTAACCTGGAGAACGAAGAAAATGATGCAAAATACATAAAGTCTATCAATCAATAATTATGTAAGATTTTTCTCGTATAACAAACATTTCAACAATGCCTACTCATTATGCTGTCCCATGAGTATCTCATCTATATTAATTTAGGTTGACATCTCAGGCCATCATGAGGCTGAAGTGTCTACTCATTGTCCTTGGATTAGACTGCAGAATCTGGACATCTTAAGACTCCAAACTGTCTACGTCCTCCAACCTCTATCACACTGTAGCAATGACCATCTAATACAGTTCTCTCCCTGCTGGCACTGTATGGGCCACTTTATTTGACTATTCACAGTACCTGGACATAATAACCAGACCTGCCTAGTGCTACATACAATGTGCCCTTCTTTTAATCACATTCTAATTGTGCACTATGACTGACAATTGCAGAATGCACAAAAAGCCCTCGACTAGAAACATGGGCCCAGATTTACTATTATTTGACGCAATGCAGCAAGACAAATTGGTGCCCTGGGTCAAATAGAGAGAGCAGGAATGTATCATATTTACTAATTTATGCCACATCCCTGCTCTCTCTGTGCTGGTGCACATGGTACAGCCTAGCGCCAACAAAGACAACCTTTTGCCATGGTGTAAAGGTGCATGCGTTACAGGCAGAATTGTTTTTGTGCAGCAAGGGACAACTTCCTGCACAATAACAATCCTACGACGCATTTTCCTCTTTCTGGTGTGCTGAAGAATGCAGCACATACAGAAAGAGAAAATACGAGAAGAAAAAAAGTTATTTCTCCTCGTTACACCTTTGTTGGGAAGGTGTACCATTTTGATGCATTCCCAGGTTTCCTAGTCTTAGTAAATTTGGGACTGTGCCAAAGTCCATGGTAAATGCATGGGAACACCCACACCCCACCCATGGAACGCCTATCCAATGCAGACTAGCGGAAGGCAGCGACTTGTGCTTCCTTGCGTTAGATTTACTAAGCCATGCAGAGCCATACAAGGCGGCTTTGCGTAGCTAACTAAATCTCACTTAAGTCCTTGCATTGCCTTGCGCCGCCTCACATGACACAATAGCAACATTAGGGCTTAATAGATCTGGGCCCAGGTATCTAGATGACATAGTGATAAGTCATCATTCTAAGACGTCAATCATTACCATTACTTGTGGAACTATCAGCCACCTTCCACATAGTGTCAAATTCTATTCTTCTATCTAGACCGTCGGAGTTCGGTATTAGTGAATTAGCTCAACTGTGGTGTAATTTCTACCTACAGGATAGCAGTTAGGCTGCGTACCTCCCACCTTATAGGTCAGAATTTAAAACATTAAATCAGGGTGTCACTAAGGGGTCAGTGCTGAGCTCCACATTGTTTGAGATCTACATTTTTCCACTGAAGAAACTAGAAAGATCTTTTAGACTGCATGAATTATGCAGACAGTACTTAAATCATTATCTCCATGGATCAATATGGATTGGCATTTATTGACTACTTCCATCTTTACATGTCTGTGGTCACTTCCTGTTTTTGCTCCAATGCACTTAATTCAATTATGACAAAACCGGGGTCCTTTAGATTCACCAAATTCTCCCTTTGTGATCCTTTCACATCTTGGTCTGTGTCTCCTGGTCAGTGAAATCACTTAGAAATCTGGGCTTTTTACTGATCTCTCTTTGGTAAGACAAGTTAGTCACCTATCGTCCACATGCTGCTTGATGTTACGGGTACCGAGGAAAATTCTGCCACCGCTTCCTGTAGCTGTTTGCCGTATAGTGGTCCAGGTGACCATCCTGAGTCACCTTGACTACTACAACTTGTTCTTTCTGGGTGTATTATCGGACCTGTTGATGAAAGTCCAACGCATTCAGAATGCAGCAGGCAAACTTCGTCTTGGTCTTCCTTGTCTGCTTTATCTACTGCTGCATTGTACTAATTACATTGGCTTTCAATGTTGAGGAGGATTGCTTTCTCTGTCATGTTCAAAGAGCCTTCTAATACACGGGTCCAAAATATCTTGAAAATAAGTTCGCACATTATGTCCCAGGCAGTACTCTCCAGTCCACATGCCTCCCTCTTTCAGTACCCAGATTTAACCGGACTCAGTCTGCTGGCAGGGTTTCTTGTTCTTAGCAGCCAAACTGTGGAACATGCTGGAATTTAGCAAAGCCTTGAAGACATGGCTATATGTTGAGTAGCCTCTTTTCCTTTGCCTTCTCTGTGCATTAGTACAACTGTATAGGTACCAGCGCGCTTAATACAATTAATTACATAACATCAATAAGAATGTAAATGGTGGGTAACATTTTACTGATGTAAACTAAACTCATCCTCCTTCATGTTATGCCCTGCAGAGCACTTTTGCATATGACACAATGCCCTCCCAAGTGAAGACCACGTGTCATGCTGTACTCACACAAGGACTCTGAGATCCTCTGCTAAGGCACACCTGATAATTCCAACTGGCACACCCCTAAATGGGTCTACGCCAAGATGGAACTCCCTTTGACTTCAGATTGTGTTAGCATGAGAACCCCCTCATTCAGAAGATAGCTGAAAACATGGTGGCTTGTTATATATGTTATTTTGTTCCTGGCTGTATCTCTTTTCTTACACTTACCCCTGGAGTGAGGAAAAGGGACAAATGTTTGTGCAGCAAAGCCTGATTCTCTGGATTTCCCAAGCATAACTTCTGCAGGAACTGGTGGGTGTACTTCAGAATCTCCCCGATCTTAGTGTCAGTCTGATAAAGAAACAAAGTAAGAGATGAGAAGAAGCAGGTGTGTTCATATATGCGCCACAACACCCCTGTACTCTCTACGTTCATATGTTCCTACTCAACACAAATATAAAATGGCTTTGCTTCATAATAAGGCCACCAGCCTCAACTTGTCACAAATATGTGACGAGTCTGGGAACTTCTGACTAAATTCATCCTCAGTGAGGAATGCAGTGAGTCGGTGACTCATATAAAACTATGGGCACAGCCAATGAATCTCTTATGTATTTTTTAACATAATGAAGTTCAGTAAAAGTACAAATTAGTTCCAAAAACATAAGGAAGGAAATCGAAGGCCTCCATAAAATATATTGTTCTTTAAATAATAATTCAAGATGTGAAGCCTCTAAAGTATTTTCTACCAACTCTGCATTCCTTGTGTCCAGCTTAAGACTGTTACAAATTGCACTGATTGACTGCCTTTCATATTTGGTCTTGGAATTTAAAAACGTTTGGGCAAGAGGACGCCACATGGGGCATCACTTCATTCTTAACTTCCAATTTAACCAATGAAGAAATTTATATCTAATATTTTATGGACGAAACCAGTTTGACGTTACAAAAAAGGGAATCGCTTCTAACATTCTAGGTATTGAAATTTATGATTTTCTTTTTAAACAAATGTGACTATCGAGATGGCTACAGTCTTGGCTGAGCAACATATCTAAAAATCTATACCCCTAAGTATTCAGTGCATTAGAAAGTACATCTGTATATTCACATAGCTAGTCTCTGTAGAGCACTTTCTAGAAGGCCAACAAACCCTCAAAGATGAACCATAGGTATAACTTTTTTACAAGAAGAAAGAAGAGAGAAAAGAAAAAGGAGTCTCAGCTGCAAAATCTCCCCTACTTTTTTAAGCTGGAGGTACAACAACCATTGGCACATGCATGATAGTCATTCCAGGGTATGCAACTCCAATCAAGTAAACTGGAAGAAAGAAGCTCCTTTCTGTAAAAACTGTTTAGAATCTGGAAGCCTTTATAGATGGACATGCAGTATATCCTACTTCCATCGCATGGCGACATTGGTAAACGCTTCTTGTTTACTTAAACTTTTAATGTCGACTACATTATGACATCACCCGAAGCACACAATGGCCAAGAGCTTAGAGACCATCTTTAGAATGCCACAGTGGGCAAAAAACGATAGTTTTGAAAGTTATCCAGAGGGATTGCCAGAGGTTAGATTGTTTACGAGATTTCAACCCATTGCCTTTTGGGTGTTTGATTGCCAATAGTATGCCTAGAAACCTTAGACTGGCATAGCTGTCCAATCCCACTACTGCCAAGGTCTATGAACTTTTATAAAGTAGCACATTTCCATCCATTCAAGGAGTACTTCTATGGGTGTAGATTTTCAACTTTTTTCGTATACTGGTAATGAAGGGGGACATTTACAGAGAAGTGGCACAACGCAACGCGGCAAACAAAGTTGCTGCAATACATAACCTGAACACAGTTCTGCTCTCTCCGTGACCTAAAGTATACAAAAAAGTGATGGATGGAATGCCTGAGATAATCTCAGCCACTGGTAGTTACTCGGGCCGCATCCCAATCCATCATTATTTCGCACACCATGCCACTTCAATTTGGGCTCAGCCATATGCAAATCAGTCTTGACTGGGAAACAAGCAACCCGGGACTGGTTTTGCCCTAGTTAGGGCTCATAAACCAGGTATAGCTTAGTTCCAGTGACACAGTATGCACGGGTCCCACGACTGGGCATACCCATCCCACTTAGAATTACACGCTAAAGTATACAAAAAGTGATAGATGGAATGCTTGAATTAATCTCAGCCACTTGTAATTACTCTGTCTGCATGCCAATCCATTGTTAATTTGCAAACACTGTCACCTCAGTTTGGACCCAGCCATATGTCTGGTTAGGGCTCATCAGTCAGTAGTACCATGGTTCCAAACAGAGGTGGCATGGCACCTGCCCCAGCCCCCCACATTCAGGATCAGCCCCCCACAAAGCTAGGCCCCTGTGTGTATATATGATATATTACCAACAAAAAGCAAGTTTGAACTTTCTTATGTGTAAAATTCGCCCTTGGCCTCACGTGTAATGAGCTAATGAATATTAACTAAATCCAATTTAAAATACTTGTCTTGGTAATAGGATGGCTCTTCTTGGTTTAGCTTACTTGTATTAAAAACTAACTTTTGCACTATCACTTTAATATGCTATAGCCCTCCTTACAGCTTATGTAGGTAGACATCTTTCTGGTGCTGATCGTGGATTAGGAAGAAATGTTTAGAAGCATATTTAGGATTGTTCCTGAACTCAGCTTCATTTTTAATCATTTGATAAAATGTCTATTACATTGTTTTTCAAACTTCTTTCATCACTGAACATTAGAGCCAAGTTCTAAAAGGACCAACATTTGACAAGCTATACAAACTCAGAGCCCTGTACAGACAAGGGTTACACTCCGCCAGGCATAATATTGTTAACCCAACATTCCCCTGCCCTGCACAAATATTGTTAGAAACTAACATCATTGGTCGAAAAAATCCTTTAAAACACCAAATGCAAATAAGGAGAAAGGCAAGGGAAAAGGGAAAAAGGGTAGGAAGAGAATTCGGGGCAGCCCCAAGACGCAAATGTTGACTGGGGAACCAAAAGCAGCCCTGGCATAAATGCTCAAACAGTCTTGCTCCCTTTGTCTCCTCACACAATCTCTATCCATCCATTCTCATATCTGCCCCCTCTCTGATCGCTTCCTCTTTACCTTCACCCTCCCTTGCTTTGTTTCCTTTCTTCCGCTGCTTTTTTTCCCCCTTTCTTCCTCTGCATTTAACATCAGGGAGTTGGGGAAAGTGACAGATGCACCAGAAAGCGGCCCTGGGCTCTAAAAACCGGCCTTTAAGGGTTCCAGCAGACCAGGAAAATGCTTGATGGAATAAAAGACCATCCCAGCCCTGCAAAGATGAAGTCAACACTTTCTACTATTCATACAGCACAGACAACTGCCAAACATTTCACCCAGCATACAGTCATGCGCCCTTGTGATATTAAGAGTGTTTGGGGCAGTACAAGATCGACAAAAGTACCAGCCACACTAGCAAGGCAGAAAAAGGCGAGTGGGTCATCAAGGTCTTCCATAAGGTGTTGCAATTTCCTCAGACTAACCCCTGGCCACCTCAGGTTTGGTGAGGATGAAGGAGTTGCATTCTTGGAACAGGTAGTGTTGGGCTATGTTCCACAGGGAAGCTGGTGCCCGTAAATAAATACATTGCTTATGCAATTCCAGACATTGCTTCCATTTGAGCACGATCTGCACATGAGTCCAGAAACAATAATACACAACTGCATGTAAATCTGACTTATGATGGTCACTTGTCTCAGGATGAAGTTTTGCAATTCAGGATCATTGATGGTGCCACTGTCTGACGTGAAACACTTTTTACGAACTTATGAAGCCTGATGGCCCTCTTTTCTACTGCAAAGTTAAAACATTCAGGTATGGTCACGAGTCACAATAAAATCACAAACCACAGAAGAAACAATCTCTTTTTTTGACAGAGGGGTGTAACTTATCATTCCTTGAGCATCTTTGCTCCCTCATATACTTCTGCTCGGTTCTCCAACTGTAATATTGTGCCCAAACCCTGTTCTTGAAGACCTGTGGTACTTGGATCTGCAAGGCCGTCTTAGCCACTGAAGCCTCCTCTCCTGATATATTTTCTTCCACCTTTCACATTCATGCTTCCTTTGCAGTAAAACACTTCACCATGTCCCACTTTTTTGCTACAGTGCGTATCATACTCTTGCCTTTCAACAACTTTGTTGTAATAATTACTCCCAATATGATATTAGTCAGGAGAAGTAGTTTATTTGTACGGATCCTTCAGCCTCTCGAAGTGAGATGCCAACGTTCTGTCAACATTCTAACAGGAGCGTCCGCTCCAACATTCTACACAGGGCAAACCAACGAGCGAGGGAAAGGAGGGGGGAGAGGGGAAAGGGAATTAAGTCAGATTACAACACATCTCCCTGCGGGGCAAGGAAATACACAAAAATAACATTACATATGAACATACCTCAAGGATAGTGGGCAGGAGGATGGAACAATACTTTGCAAAAATATCCTCCTGGAGCGCCTGTAATGACATTTACTGCAAAGGAAATACACAAGAATAACATTTCAATATGAACATACCTCAAGGATAGGGGGCAGGAGGATGGAACAATACTATGCAAAAATAGCATCCTGGAGTGCCTGTAACAACATATACACCCAACCAAGGTTAGATGAGGAGATACAAAATTGCACTCCCACCACAACCCCCCCCCCCCATAATAGCAGCCAACTGACCCAAAAGATGGAGGAAGGCTTAAGGTCCCATTTTGTAGTCCAATTGCCAACTCGGAGGTTTCCGTACCCTAGCCACTTTGAGTTCCCTCCCATCAGGCGTTTCAGGACTGCAAACTTCCTCATAGGTAGGTTTGGAACCAGTGCTAGGACACCTCACTATGTTGTCCATACTCCACGTGCCTCCATCTTCCAGCACCACTGAATTGTTGTTAACCCGAGTTATCCTCAGTGGCTTAGAAAACGAGGAGAATTTGGACTTTGACAGGGATGGTTTCTTAACCACCACCCACTGGCCTTCACTCCATTTTTTTTGTGAAACTCCCCAACGCTTGTCGTACCTGTGCTTGTACTCTTGTTGGTGTTTGTGAGTTTTCTCCAACACAGCGTCTCTGTCCACCCACACGGGAGTTCCTCCATTTAGCCAGTTGGGAGTGAGTTTGGAACCCGGGTTTCTCCCTTTGAGAGATACGAACGGTGACACTCCAGATACAGCATTAGGTGATGTATGATACGACCACAGCATTTTCCTGATGGCTTCCTCCACCGGAATCTGGGAGCTCAAAGCAAGCTGGATGGTGTCCTTCAGCATCCTGTTCGCCCTTTCAACCAATCCATTGGCTTTGGGACAGTAGAGCGGGGCCTTGATGTGTGAAATGGCCAGAGTGGATAAAAACTGTTTCATTTCCTCTGAAGTGAATTGAACTCCGTTGTCCGTTATTATGACACCTGGTATGCCCTCCTTTGAAAAGGCGTCTTTTAAGAAGTTCAACAACGAAGCAGTGGTGATAGAAGATACCATTCTCGTTTCAATCCAATGAGAGTGGTAATCTATAAGAACAAACATGAATCTATGGGATTGGTTAAGTAGATTTAGAGGTCCAATTATGTCCAAACCCACCTTTTCCCATGGCACGGTAGGGACCTCCAAGGGGATCAACGGTGCTTTGCGGACAATTTTGGTTTTGTCACAACTACTACAGGCTGTGCAATTCTTCACTTGGTCCTCCACTAGCGAATCCATCCCAGGGAACCAGTAGTGCTGCCTGATTTTGCTTTTCGTCATGCTCCTCCCTGGGTGACCTTCATGGGCAATCTGTATTAACCTTTCATACATGTTTTTTGGAGGAATGATCTTACTCCCTCTGCATATTTGGTTCTTAACAAGGGACAGTTCGTCTTGCACCGGCCAAAAATGGTGCATGGACTCTGGCACCTCATTCTTGTTAGCAGGCCACCCCTTGCTTATCAAATTCCTCAGTGTAGCGAAATCACTGTCCTCACTCACGGATTTCTCCCACTCCTCTGGATTGATGGCTGGAATTTCAACCAAGAGGATGGTCTCCTCTGGTGGGTTATCCAACAGGTTCCCATTGGTCGCTGGTAGTCTGGAGAGACAGTCCGCTACCCTATTCTCACTTCCTGGAACGTATACCATGGTGTAGTTGAACCCTTGTAGACTCAACACCCATTTGGATATACGAGGAGTGGTAATTTCCAACCGTTTAGTGGAGAATAACGGTATCAAGGGTTTGTGGTCCGTCCTCAATACGAACGGGATGCCCCATAGGAAATACTTGAAATGGTTTATGGCCCAGTAGCATGCCAATGCTTCTTTTTCTATCGTCGAGTAGTTCAGCTCGGCATCTCTCAGAGTTCTAGAAGCAAAAGCGATCACAGTTTCCTGGCCGTTAGTCCTCTGCATCAGGGAAGCTCCCAAACCCTTCGCGCTGGCGTCTGTGGTGAGAGTAGTTCTGGCATTGGGATTGAAAGCACTCAGAATCGGTGCATCAACGATGGCTTCCTTAATGAGTTGGAAAGCTGATTGGTGATCTTGATTCCAAATAAATTCAGACCCTTTCTTCAATAACTCTCTGAGGGGATTTCATTTCATCCCCTCCCCATTTCATTGATGTTGGGGAGGGGATGTCGGTCGACCCAAATGTTAGAGTTCAAGTCCCTGAGGTGAACACACAGACGAATCCCTTTGTTACTCCCTTTGGCCGCTACCACAATGGGCGCCAACCATTCAGAACTCTCGATCCTCTCAATAATCTTGCACTCTTCCAATCTGTCCAGCTCCTTCTTAAGCGGTTCCCTCGTCAGCAGTGGGATAGACCTTGGTTTGTGGATGATAGGTCTGGCATTGGCTTTAAGTCTGATTTTGTGGAGAAAGCCTTTTAGGAGTCCGAGTTTATCAGTAAACACCTCCGGGAATCGATTGCATATTTCCATTCCAACGTTGACCCTGTCGATCAGGTACACAGGTTCCGGTGCGTTGGGGTCTAGTTTGATTCCTAAATCCTTTTGGTGCTTCCACCCCAGCAGGTTGGAACCATTCCTCGTGATGTAGACTTTTCCCACGGTTGATCTATCTTTAAAGTTGATGTTCATGAGTCTCATTCCAACCAGTGGTATGGGATCTTGATTATAACCCCCTGGTCTAATGTCTGGAGGTAAAAGGCTAGATACATTTGTTCCCGAATTGGCCAGGAATGTGGCTTCATTAACGAGGGTATATGGAGAACAAGAGTCTGCGTAAACCTCATACATAATGTTGTCCAGAAATATTTCGCACTTGGGATAGGAAGTGCTGTTACCATCTGAAAAACTGGACACCTGGAAAACTATATCCTCACTTGGTTGCTGTTGGTCCAGCTCACTGCTTATCATGTGGGTGACAGTGTTTTTTGCATTGTGGCATAATTTTGAGAAATGGCCTCTTTTCTTGCATTTGCTGCACAAAACTCCCTTTGCAGGACACCTTACGCTGTTGGCCAGATGATTGGGATTTCCACATCTGTAGCATTTTAACTTATTTCCTGATGCAGTGTGTACTTCAGGGCTGGACGGTGAAGGTTTGCGTTTGTGGTCTCTACTGGAGATCTTGTGTATGTTGTTTTCCGCTACTTGTTTTACCTCCACAGCCTCTTTCATCTCATTCATACAGTAAGCTGTATGTTCTATGCTCTTAGCGATGTCAATGGCACGTTTTAAATCAGGGGCTTCTGCAAGAAGTCTTTCTTGGATCTTCTTGTTACAGGTACACCTTACAAGCTGATCTCTAATTAGTGACTCAGTTAACATCCCAAACTCACATGTTGAGGCTAAACCTCTCAGAACAGCAATATAATTTATAACTTTCTCATTTTTCCCTTGAATGCGCATAAAAAATTTGTGGCGTTCTAATACAATATTAATTTTGTCACCAAATTGAGCTTCTAGTTTCAACAGTGTTAGCTGATACACATCCCGTTGGGCCTCCCCTTCGCCCCCATCACCCTCATGTGCATCTTCAACCATTGAATCCGGTAGGTCATCAAAGATATCTCTCCCTTGCTTCCCCAGGTTATGCAGTAGAACATGTTGTTTCCGCACCGCAGGAAACCTGTCACCCCCAATTGCTATTAGGTATGATTCAAACAGATTTACCCATTTTTCCATGGGATCACAGGATCCCCACTCTCATCCAGAAACGGAGGGGGTTGAGACATTGAAAAGGCAGACATGGCGGAGATAGGAAGAAAAACGCAGATCCAGGGAAGAGGAAGACAGAAGGAGGAGAAGAGGTAGAAGAAATGAGGAATATAAACGAGCGAGTGGAAAGGCTGACAGTGGAAAAAAACCCCAGAGGAGAATGTGATAATAAGAATAACCACAGTCCGCACCCCTACGAAATGAACAGACTGAGGGGCAAAGTACAGAATAAAACACTGAAATACGTGACTGAGCCTGTCAGCGAAGATTACACAGCAGGCAGGATGAGCTTTGAAGAAAATCAAGGTGCGCTGTGCTATTTCCCCAGCAGGGGGAGCAGCGTAGAAGGAACGGGGAGCAGTGTCTGACTGGCGAGCAGCCTCACAGGAGTTCAGTCAGAAAAACACCAGAAACAGCAGGAAACAGGAAATGCCTGAAAGGGAGACGACCTCGCTTCAGTTCTGACTGGAAAACGAAGCTCTTGCCACCTGTATCTCACCACGCGAAGAGCAGCTCAAACGTCCCCTCAGTTACACACTTCTTGCGGCAAAACACAATCCATGGGAATAATTGCGCTGCAGTCCACCACGTGAGTAAACTATGTATGGCTCGTGATGACTGAGGCAGTGGCAAAACGAATGGCACCACAGCAGGGACTAACTTGCATGGGACCGAAAGCGGGTCTAAGGTGCTCTCAAACCCCCATACTGACAACAGCGGTCAAAATACGACTTTACCGGAGCCAACAGCAAGCGTTCACGTGAGGCACACAGTCAGTTTCTTTTTATAATAAAGCGGCACCACAAGAGGAACTGGCACGGAACAAATGGCGGGACAACAAGTCTCTCATCGCATCGCAGCCTACCGCTTATTGCAGGCAGCAAAGTCCGGGAACAGCTCCACGCCTCAGGGCTCCGGTGACAGTCCGCTGTGTGGTGAAAAGATGAAAGCTGACCCCCGTAAAAACAGCACCAGACGGATGACGGCTAAATTGAAGAATCCAGTGCCAGGAGAGGTGGAAAGGCGCTGGGGGAAGGATCCGGACCGTCCCCAGTACGGTAAGGCAGCTCGTCGCCAAAATTAATGTTGTAATAATTACTCCCAATATGATATTAGTCAGGAGAAGTAGTTTATTTGTACGGATCCTTCAGCCTCTCGAAGTGAGATGCCAACGTTCTGTCAACATTCTAACAGGAGCGTCCGCTCCAACATTCTACACAGGGCAAACTAACGAGCGAGGGAAAGGAGGGGGGAGAGGGGAAAGGGAATTAAGTCAGATTACAACAAACTTGTCACCTGCAAAATCTCCTCCAAAATCGCCACCATCTGTCCTCTGCCACGGCTTTAAGAAATGTTGTTTTTATCTTCTTAACTGTTTACCAGGCATTACATTAATAACTCTAGTCATGCCAACATTACTCTGCCTCAGAACTCTTCCTGAGCCTATCGGTCAACTGTACACTCTTGGGGTTAGGCTTTATTCCTCCTATCCGTCATCTAGACCAATGCACAAAGCCCAACATTGGTGAAATCAACATGTGCTTGGAGCGCCCACCTCCATATCCTGAGGGTGAATGTGTGAGGAGACTGCAACCAATGGGGACGGGGTGCAATGCTCTAAACACCTGAACCTGAGTCCCTGCTGTCTCTTTCCCCACTGTCTTATCAATACATACAATCCTGAAGAGGGAAACGATTGGTTGCTGCAGTTTTCGCAGAAGATCCTGCAGAAGCCAATGACAGAACCAGGCTTTGTACCAACATACAAGTCTCCTGTCGTAAGCATCACTTGGTGTTCAGCAGCCCGCAGGCAGACCCCCTACCAAGTTGAAAACCAGCAGCAGTGCATGAGCAGCCATGGTTGTTAACTTAAGGTTTCACCCCTGCATTCCCATTTTTAAAGGCTGAAGTTCACTAATTGTACGCTATGATGCAATTGCTATTATAAAGCCATTTTGATTGTAATAAATGTCTTAATATATGCTTATCCACTGGTTCAAGTGGCACTGATATAAATTGAGGGAGCAGTATATGTAAATCCTAGTAGGTAATGTGGCGGGGTAAGAGCAATGACCCATTTAAGTCCCTCCAAAAACATGTAGTGAGTGAAAAAGCACCACAAAACATTAGCTGTTAGCTCCAAAAGCGATTGCACAGGCATCTGCCAAACACTTGCAGAAACTGGGGACGATAACTAGGAAATAAATATTAAAATAAGGAGAAATGAGGACCAAACAAATTACTCTTCAGAAACCCTTTTTGTTGATATTATACCTTACCCATGCATTCCAGAGAATATAGGCCTGTTGGATATGTTTACTGAAAAAAGTGTGAGTAACAAAACAGTCACAGGTCCCAGAGACATTGGGGTGCTTCAATGTTGAGTTCTATAAAGGTCTACCACCAAGTTGGATAACACCAAGCACTATCATGTGCATTACTTTAAACCTGGGAGATGCTTGCATGTGCGGAGTAAGAAACACGTTCTTATTTTTCTCATCCATAAAGAGAAGGCTGGTGTTTTCAGTCTGCTCACTCTCAAGACTGTCTTACTCTTGAGAAGCCTCAAGCTTACCTTCTCATACGGGATCTGCAACAAGTCCAGCATCACTTTGTGGGCATCCATGTTCTTCAGCAACCTCTGCTGCTTCTTGCGCATTTGCTCTCCAACACCACACATCTTATTCAACCGTTCCAAAATCTGTAGGGTACAGAAATCAAGGAAGAAGCAAAGTCAAAGAAGAGCCATCCAACAGTGCCTTGCTTTGTGGTCCAGTCCACTCAGCTTCTTCCAAATGACACATCACTCCCTTATTTTGCAGATTCTTCAATCTGTTCCTTGACCGGCAATTGCACTTTAATACATGGAAACTGCTATGGGTCACATACTTTAGAGAAGAAGATTCATGCAAATTAAATGGCCTAAAAGGCACTGACAAGTTATCAGATAATCAGAGAGCAGGTATTCTCACCATTACAGACTTGTTAATTACGTCAACTTGTAACATTCTCTAAAGTCACTCATTTTATTTGGACTATATGTCTGACATTTTCACCAGTGTCATTGATTATTCTTTCTAGTTCTTGCTGGGTTTTGTGGGTTTTCAGTGGATTAAATCAGGAGAAACGTCTCTGGAGTGGTTCTGAAATTTAGAGAGGCAAACTGAGTGGTGGTTATGGAGACTTGTGAGGTGTGCATGGGTGCATCACTCTGAAATGAGGGTTTTGTAGGAGGAAACAGCAGAGGCACTCCACTTCCTCTCTCGACAACATATGTATGTGGGAAGATGAGCTGTGGCCAGCTCCATTGCCTTCAGTTGCGTACTGTAATGGAGGATCCAAACAGGGAACTAACCACACAACTTGTCAACCCCCAGGGATGCTTATTATAGGTGGTCCTGGTGCCAAGACTAGCTTCAGATTGTCAAAGATGGGAAAGAGAGGAAGGCTGTTGCGGTTTCTGAGGGACTCCAACTTGTTCAAACAGCTGGTGAATAAAGTATGGAGCTGGGGCTATTACTGAGTTACAGAGAACAGAGGAGGAGCAGCAACACCACTGACAGTCCATTAATGTGTCTGAAATATTAGTATGGGTTTAGGTGAAATGCTGGCATACTGGGTAAACAAAGGTAGCAGGATAAACAGAAAAAGTGTAGAATGCATGGCAGACACAATGGGACATTGCAGATTTGGTAGTGGGAGACATGGAACTGGGGAAAGGTATTAATCTGGAGAGATGGAGGAGGATAATCAGAAAAATTAAGGTGTTGATGTAAAGGCAGACATGGAGGGGTGGCAGCTAAGGCAAAGGAAGGGGAGAGGTAGAGAAGGATATTGGATGGGGAATTATGGAGAAGTGGGTATGCTGGAGCAGAGTTTTCTGTTGAAAATCTATTGGGTTTTAATGCTCTGGTTTGTCTATTGTCGAAAGAAATTAAAATTATTAATTCATAATTACTAATTATTTGTTTTGTGTAAGTGTTCTAATTAACCAACAAGAAATAACAAGAGAAAACTACACGTGGGGAAGCATTTGTGTCGTTTATTAATAATGTGCATGTTTTATTAATAAATGTTGCTGAGTGCTGTTTATTTAAAGCACGAAAATGCTTTTTAAATGTCATGTACTAATGCTTTTCTTGTGTTGCAAAGGCTAGATAATTACATACACATAAGGGTATTAGTGGGGTTAACACTGTTTAATCACTATGCTGTGGTAACGTTGTTTTTGTCTCTTTTAATTAAGATGGTACGGTTTGGCCTAGTATAAAATGGCTGCCGTTTGCAGCCTGGCCTCGAGTGAATGATTTGTGATGAGAAGGCCTTGCTGAACATGGTCGAGAGTCATCTGACCACAGTCTTCGCCTGGTTAAAGTTTTCCGTGAGGACAGCAGTTCTGGGCGAATATCCAAATACATCTGAGCAACCTTGGAGGACAAAGGAGCCATAATGAATGAACTCTGAGATCATAATGCTGGTTCCGAGGAAATGTGAACATGAAAAGATACTTTTTCAAATTCTAGTTCCGTGTTCCGTCTTTTTATTTTTGTGATTTTTCTGAGCGGAGATTTTCCAAATGTAGCGATGCTACATCCTTTCCTGCTCGCTCTGCTCAGCGGTTCAGCGGATATCGAAAACATTTTATGTTGCCTTCTATTGTTTAATTCATTATAAATATTGTTAGCCTAGAGAGGGTTTTTGCCACTTTGCCACTTCTTCCCAAACCTGCGTTGGTGAGGATCTATGCTGTGAGGACGGCGACTCGGGAGACTTCTACTGAGAGACCTGTCCTGACCCATTCTGACATTTAGCTAGAATAGGTAATTATGAGAATAATGATCTATTTTGATTGATTTTTCTTTGACTAATTTTAGATAAAGTACCATAATTTTAAATACAGTGTTGGTGGTTATTTCTTGTCAATTATTGAGTACTCTATTTTGATTATTGTTGTATAGATTGTGTAGATCATGACTCAGGACAGTCACAATTAGGTCTTATCGACCTCAGTGTAGATGCAGGGTGATTAGGAGTTTTTCTTTCCACAGGTTCAGTGTTGGTAGAGTATTTGAGCGTATGTTAGTAAATGGGCCCAGGTGTATGATGAGTGTATGTGCGTGTAACTGTGAAATTACTCTATCCGTGGAAGTAGGGAGATTTTGTACACCCCAATCTGCACCAATTTCCTGGTAGCAGAATTTGATGGTTATTGATGATTGTCTTGATCTGATTAGATTGCTTGTACATTGGCTTTTGATTTATTGATTATTGATTGATGTTGGTATATGTACTAATACTAAATGTTGAAGTCGTCATGCTGAGTTTTATGTAGTGCTTCTGGAATTTGGGAGCTGGTAGCGGTTCCGTAGTAGGGCAGAGGGAAGTATATGCTGCTCTCGGGAAAGACGGGATTGTTGGTCCTGTACGTATGCAGGGAAAAACGTGTGACAATTGAAGTTGCGCGTCACATTGTCTGTGTTAGGAATTAGTGACATTGTTGTGTGTTACTATTAGAAATATTTCTGGTATAAAAGGAGTGTGTATGGTAGCGAAGGTTATCTGTGAAACTCTGGTCTTAAGTCCCAGGGATCCGTAAGGTTCATCGTTAAAGCTTATCGCGGGAGGAGTAATAGGTATTCTCTGAGCTTGTTTGAAGGACTGGGCAGAGGTAAACACTGCTTGGTTAACGTATGTTACAATTCTGTAGTGGGGCAGATTGTTCGCTGTTCTCGGGAAAAGCACGATTCTGTGTGTATGTACTACATTTTCTTGTATGAATGTGCGTAAATGCTCATATATTTAGTTAATTGTAATACTCTTTGGAGCAGTCCTAGAGGAAACAGTTAATGAATGCATGCTACTGTGTCAACGGGATTCTTGTGAAATAGATTTTCTTTACTATTCTTTGGTTAGCGAAGCAGACAATGGAGATGTTTATATGTTGTAACTAATAGATTTTGTAGAATCTGACACGAAGTCTACTGAGAAGTTTTGTAAAGGAGGGGTAGACGACTGACAGGAGACAGGAGCAGGAGAGACTGCAGCGACTGCTGACGTCAAACAGACCGCGCTCTGATTGGATATTAGATCAGAACAGTGCTCGCGCTGAGATTGGTGCGTTGGTGTGAGCCGCGCAAAGATTGGAAAGAGTCACCTTGTATTCTTGTGACGTAGACGCTCCAGGATTGGTGCGTTAGTGTGAGTCGCGCTGTTATTGGATAAAACATCGTACTATTGAGTTGTATTACGGAAGGGATTAGAAAAGTTTGGTAAAAGCTCAAATGTATTACCAAGAAGAGAAAAAGAAAAAATCTTTGTTTAGAAAGATTAAAAATTGGTTCGACAAGGATAAAGATGTTAAAACGAGAGAAGGTGAATTGTTACCTCCATCGAAAACGCCTGCATCCTTCAGGGCTGCGAGATATGGGTATCATACCTGTATATGGTTGGAGAATTGGGTTAGGTATACAAAGGAAGATGGTGTTCTAGCATTTCCAGAACATGGTTCATTTAATTTTGCCGTGTTGAAAAATTTGCGGGAAAAGATGTTATGTCTTGACCCAAGACCAAGGCCGACACAGTTTGAGGCTTTAGTGGAATGGGAAGAGGAAGTACATGAGCGAGAAAAACAGAGGTCTGGGGGAAATTATAGGTACATGTTTGGGAGGAGACATAATCGTGAAACTCATCATGATCGAATGAAGAGATGGCGAGATGCTAGTATGTCAGAGGGATTATACCCTATGAGAACAATTGAAGAGAAGGGTACAGAGGCAGAAGTGAGAAGGTATGGAGTTAATGAGTATGAGGATGAAGTCTTGAATGACATGATTTACAAAAGACCACCTCCATATAGACCAGAACCAGAAGAGAGCACACCAGTTGTTTCTCCGATAAGAGATACATTGCGTATCATTGAGACAGAAAATGTGACACCTGAGTTAAGAAGTGGTAATCCTTTCAGGGAAAGAGAGAATAGAAGCAGTGGCGAAAACACGAGAGAATTAGCCAGAACTACATCGGAGTTGACTGAAAAGATTAAAGAGCTGACGAAGAATCTAGACGCTGTTACGGTGCCCGTAACCATAGGTCCGATTATGCCTGTTTTTGATAAGCAGAGGACAGGTGAGAATGGTTTGGTGATTCCATATGTTGGGAATAGATTGACAAGTTTGGCTGGTCCTTCAGGAGATTCAGGAAAAAGGACAGAAAAATCCAGACATGAGACATGTAGTGAAGGATTAGAGATACAGTCTAATTCAGGATTGAATGCTGGTGAAGCTAGTTGTTCAGGGATGCCGATTTTAGAACCGCAGAAGAAAGTGGTTCCAGTGAGAAAATCCACTGAAATAACAGCTGAGGATTTGAATGAATGGATCAAAGTTCTTCAAAAGAGAGATAAAGATTCACAGGCAATTGATGTGGCTAGGTTACGTGTAGAATTAGAAGAGCTTGTTGCAGGGACAGTTCCTACAGAAATTCTAACAAATCATCATGATGGTGAATTGTTATTTATGTGTAAAAATATCACCTGGAGAGCTAAAAATACACATGACAGATTAAAAGCAATAGCGAATGAGCATGGAGTTGACATTGATAAAGTGAAAGCTTTGCAGAAGTCTTACAGGATGGATTTCACAGATAAAGACATTGAAAATCTGAATGGTGCTGGTAGAACAGGACAGATTAAAGAGATGATCGCTTTATTGCGAAAATGGGGTGATGTTGAGAAGTGGAAGGATAGGTGGTACAAGAAAAGAGAAGAATCAGGAAATAAGACTTATTCAGCATTTCCTGTGAGAGAAAAAGAGAAAACAGTGGAGGCTTATCCTATGAGAGAAATACCTGGAGGAGGATATGTACATGTTCCATGGACTAGACAGGATATTTTATCATTTACGAATGATTTCCCTCGACTGAGAGAAAAGCCCGTCGAGTGGTATAGGCAGGTAGACAGGTTTGTGAAATTGTCAAAAGTGCTGTGGATTGACCTGAATAGTCTGTTTGATATAATTGTTCCAGCAGACTTGTGGGCTGAGTGTAAAATAGTTGTAAGTTGGCCTACTGAGGAATATCCAAGAGATCAGAGAACAGGAGCACCAGATCCAGAGGTAATGAGAAAGTATGAGCAGGTGATCGTATACCTGAAAAATAAAGTACCTCCAAAAGAGACAGACTGGGTTAAAATAGATCGAACACATCAGGAAGCAAAAGAATCGGTTCATGCTTTTTATGAGAGGCTGATACTGGCTTTTAAACAATTCAGTGGGGATGAACACCTGGGTGACAAGGATTTGAGTCATTTTGTATACAGATTTGTATATGGCCTGAGACCTGAGATTAGTGAGAGAATTCGTGAGCATACAGTGGACTGGCAGAGTAAGAAAATAGATGAGATTTTGAGACATGCAAAATACTTCAGTGATGAAATTGAAGCAAAACAGAGAAAGCTGAAAGAGAAAGCAATGTGGGCACAAGTGAAAGTTGCGGAAAGACAGGAAGCACAATTGGTGGAACAGGCGAATAATGCAGGAAATAATCCAGGGAATAGACCTAGATATGCAGGGAAAGGAAAGGGGAATCTTGAGGAAGCCAAGAAAAAGTTCCCGTGTCACAACTGTGGCCAACTGGGACATTGGAGATCTGAATGTACCAATCCACCATTAGCGAATAATGAGAGTAAATCCTTAAATCAACAGGTGCAGAACGAAGGGAATAATCGACAGCAGCAACAATCTTCTGTTGTGAAACAGCAGAGTCAAGAGCCAAAACCGCCCTTGCCGCAGAATAGAGGATCACAAAAGTATAATAAGGATTCGGGATTCTACAGTGATGAGCAGGTAAACAAACCAAGGCGTTCTAACCAGGTACAGCAGTACTTGTTAAAGAATGAAGGGAGTGAGTCTGAAGGTGATTATTGACGGTGCCGAAGAGAGGAGGAAGAGTGCATACTTGGTGCAACTCTAGAAATAGACCAGGAAGGACCATTTGTGGATGGAAAAATAAATGAAGAAGGTGTTACTTTTTTAGTAGACACAGGTGCAACAAGATCAACTGTCAGGTCAACAGATATTAAAAATCTTCCTCTCTCGGATGAAGCAATCCAAGTAGTTGGTGTAGCCAATACACAAATCAAGACACGTCTTACTGAACCAGTAAGAGTACAAATAGGGAAATTTTCAGACATGCACAGATTTATTGTCTGTGACACTAGTCCAGTGAATCTGTTAGGTAGGGATCTACTTTGTAAGATGAATTGTACAATTTTTGTACACCGGATGGAATAGCTTTTGAAACACCAGATGAGGATGTTTTGTACCGAGTGACTCTAGAAAATAGAGCGAGTGAGTTAATTGGTGCATATGCTGTGTTTGATCCGGAGGATTTGCCTCAAGAGCTGAGAGACACAGTGAAAAGGACAGTTTGGGATTTTACTGGAGAGGATGTGGGATTGATGAATAATGTAGATCCTGTGAAAATTTCAGTGAAAGAGGGAATTACTTATCCTAACATTCCTCAGTACAAAATGACACCAGAAATAATTGAAGGAATAACTCCTATTATTGAGAAAATGATTCAGCAAGGAGTTCTGAGAGAATTATTGAGTAGCCCGTGTAACTCACCGATAATGGGTCTAAAGAAACCTAATGGGAAGTTCAGGATTTACAGGATTTGAGAAAAGTTAATCAAATTGTGGTGGCATGTTGTCCTATTGTGCCAAATCCGTCAGTGATTTTGTATCAGATTCCACATGATGCTGAGTGGTACACAGTGATTGATTTGTGTCATGCTTTCTTTTCAATTCCATTGCATCATGACAGCCAGCCGATTTTTGCATTTAGGTTTGGCCAGCGTATTTTAGCATGGTGTCGTATCCCATAGGGGTATACGGAGAGTCCTTCGATATTCAATCAGTTATTGAAAAAGTCATTGGAGAGTTTGATCATGCCTGAAAACTCAGTACTAGTGCAATATATTGATGACTTACTTGTGGCATCAAAGACACGTGAAGCTTGTGAAGTAGATACCATAGCTTTACTGAATCATCTGGCAGATGGAGGGTTAAAGGTATCTCCAGCTAAATTGCAATTTTGCAAAAAAGAGGTGCATTATCTTGGACACAATATTGAAAAAGGTCTGAGAAAAGTGACTGATGACAGGATCAAAATTATCAGAGAAATGAAAGCCCCAAAGACCCAGAGGGAAGTGAGAAAGTTCCTGGGAATGGTGGGTTATTGTCGTCAGTGGATAATTAATTTCTCGCTGATAGCAAAGCCACTGATTAAGCTGACAAAAAGTGATATGACAGATCCATTGGAACTAGATGGAGAACAAATGGCAGCATTTGAGGAGCTAAAGAGCAGAATGTGTGAAGCCCCTGCTTTGGGTATGCCAGACTATGAGAAAGAGTTTGAATTGTACTGCAGTGAGAGAAATGGATGTGCACTTTCAGTGTTAATCCAGAAGCATGGATTACTGAGAAGGCCTATTGCGTACTTCTCATCGACACTTGACCCTGTAGCTGTGGGTTTACCAGGTTGTCTGAAATCTGTGGCTGCAACATGCAGAAGTCTGGAACATAGTGAGGGAATCATAATGGGATATCCTGTAAGGGTATTCGTACCTCATAATGTGGCAATTCTTTTGACAAGAAGTAGAACTCAATACATGTCACATAGTCGGCTGACTAAATATGAGAAAGTCATTTTGGGAGCATCAAATGTGACTTTGGAGAGATGTGTGAATGTGAATCCAGCGACATTGTTGCCGGATATTGAAAATGTGGGTGTGAAGACAGAAGATGATCACAATTGTCTGGATGTGCTGGATTACTATACAAAACCGAGACCAGACATAAGGGATCTTCCCTTACTTGAGAGTGATCATGTGCTGTTTGTAGATGGATCATGCCTGAGGAATGATGAGGGTGTGCTGAGTGCAGCATATGCAGTGTGCAAGGTTTCAGAAGTAATGGAAGCATCATCATTGAAAGGAGTGAAATCTGCACAAGTTGCAGAATTGGTGGCATTGACGAAAGCTTGTGAAATTGGGAAAGATCTGAGAGTGACTGTGATGACTGATAGTCAGTATGGATTTGGAGTTGTGCATGATTTTGGCCAACTTTGGCTACAGAGAGGTTTCTTGACGTCGAGTGGGACTCCAATAAAGAATGCTGAAGTGATTGGGAAATTGCTTGAGGCGATACAGCTGCCTAAAGAATTAGCAGTGGTGAAATGTGCTGCTCATGGACAAGGAGATGATTTTGTGACTGTTGGCAACAGATTTGCTAACGACATTGCACAATATTGTGCTAAGAACAATCACTCAATTAATAGGGAACGAGAAGGGGAAATGTCTTTTTGTTCTGTGATGTTTACTAATGTCCTAGAAACGTGGGATGAAGTGAAACAGTTGCAGGATGAGGCAGGAAAGGAAGAAAAGAAAGACTGGATCAAGGCAGGTTGTGCCCCAAGAGAAACAGACCATGTTTGGGTCTATAGAGATGGCAGACCAGTCATGCCTAATTCCATGCTGTCGACAATGGCAAGGATGTATCATGGCCAGGGACATTTGGGAAGGGATGCGATGATCAGGTCTTTTAAACAGACTTGGTACAATGCAAAGTTCAGAACAATTGCAGAGAGCATCTGTCAAAGATGTTTGATTTGCCAGCAATTTAACACTGGGAAAAAGACAGTGGTGAGTCTGGGAACGATAGGCAGAGAAGGTGGTCCTTTTACGAGAATGCAGGTAGATTTCATTGAAATGCCCCAAGTGAACAGACTGAGGTATGTTCTAGTGGTAGTCTGTTTGTTCTCAAGATGGGTGGAGGCCTATCCGACTAGGAGAAATGATGGAATAACAGTGGCAAAGTTACTGTTAAGAGAGTTGATTCCTAGGTACGGGTTTCCAGTAACGATTGAGTCTGATAGAGGTGGACACTTCTATAATGAGCTCATGAGTTTGATTTGTGAAGCATTGGGCATACAGCAAAAGCTACATTGTGCATACAGGCCAGAGGCTTCTGGTGTGGTTGAGCAGATAAATGGCACAATCAAGAACAGGATTGGTAAGATGTGTTTAGCCACTGGAATGAAATGGCCTGATGTAGAACAGGATTGGTAAGATGTGTTTAGCCACTGGAATGAAATGGCCTGATGTCTTGCCTCTAGTGCTAATGACTATTAGATCTACTCCAGATAGAACTACTGGGTTAAGTCCGCACAAAATTTTGATGGGACGCGCAATGCGACATGCATATGTGCCTGTCAATAAGTTGATGACAATAACTGATGACATGATTTTGGATTACTGTAAAGGCCTGGCTGACGCAGTTCATTCTGTGTTTCACCAGGTTGGAGAAGAAGCTACCACACTTGAGAAGAAGCAAGCTCATGATCTGAGTCCAGGGGACTGGGTGAGGATTAAAGTACACAGAAGAAGAAATTGCTTGGTTCCAAGGTGGGGAAGGCCAAGACAAGTTATTTTGACTACGACAACTGCAGTGAAGTGTGCTGGTGTGAAAAACTGGGTACATGCGAGTCATACTCTGAGAATTCCAAACCCAAAGGATGGGACTGGCAAGGAGTATTTTGAAGAATCAGATTCCAGTGATGATGAAGACCCAGAACCAGTGAGAAAAAATCAAAGTTCAGGAAAAGAAACAGAAAAAACTTCAAGAGAACCATTGAGAGTCTCAGAAGGGAGATCAGATTCTGTAAGAGAGCCTGAAGTTCCAAAAAGCAGTGGAGGAAAAAGAAGAGAAAAGAGTAATTCCACAGAGACTCCTGAATCAGAAGAGGAAGAGATTGAAGAACCACTTGAGATTATACCTGAAGAAGTAGGGTCAGAAGAAGATAGAGAGGGACAGATTGCGGAAGACCCCCGAGGAGGTGTAGGGAACATTCCTGATAAGCTAGGTGAAGGGACAAGTAGACAGCAAGAAGATTGCGTGTTGGAGACTCGAGGAGGGAAAGAAGTAGGGAAGTCTCAAACAGTAGTGAAAAAGACTGTGGAGCGAAAGAAAACTGCTGAAGAACAAGAGGCATTTGAAACAGAATCGGATGAAAGTGAGAATGAAAAATCAGAAGGTCGAGTTCTGAGAAAGAGAACTTGGATTGGAGAAAGAAATAATACAGAAACGAGACCGAAAAAGGTTGTAAGAGGAGATTTTTGGCCTAACAACAGAGTGAAGAGGCTGAGATACAGACTGATAAGAGCAAATACATCAAAAGCTGAACAAGTGAATGAGGTGTTGAGTCAAAACGAAGTAAAAAGAAAGGAGCAAAAGGAGTCAAGAGAACCTGAGGAGATAAAGAGAATTAGAAAACCCAACCAAAAGTACAGATCACCGGAATGGTCTTATGTGGCACTGTCTGAAGGAGGAGAAGAAGAAGAAACAGTGAATCGAGACAATTCGGAGGAGATCTTGAGAAAAGTGGTTGAGGAAAAGGAAAAATCTGTTGGAATCTTAAAAGTTATCCTGACTGACATTGGAGAAGAGTCGGATGCACAGGATGTTGTTGATGATCTGATACAATTTGATGTTGCTGAAGAAGAAGGAGTGAAAAGTGATGAATATCCAAATTGAGTGAACTGAAGAAATCACTTGGAGAAAAGTGAAAAGGAGAAAAGTCTGAAATTTAGCTGTTTAAAATAATCCAGAAATAAAGAGTAATACAGTAGTGGAGTAGTAGAGGCTAAGTCAAAAGACACGGTCAAAGTAGTAAAATGGCTAACATAGAGAATAATCAAAGTAGATGTGCCTTCTTGAAAAGATGGTGTAGAATGTGCTGTTGCTGTACTGGATTAATAATGCTACTATGGGGTGTTTTAGCTTTATTAGTTACATTTAGAGTTACAATAGGTACATTTGGAATACATACTGAGAATGAGACTAATGTAGAGAAAAGTTCACAAAAAGTAGTTCCAACTAGAATTAGTAATACTTACATGCATAAAGATAGGTCAATTAATGATTTTTCTAGTAATGTTTTTTCGAAATTGTTGTATGAATATGTGAAGACAATGGAAGTGAGGGATTGTTACGTTTGTATGCAATTACCTGCATCCGTTTCAGAGGGTGTTACTTATCACCATTTACCAGCTACGTATGGAATTTCTTGTAGTGTGTTAAGTAGTGTTTTTTATTTGCTAGGGAAAATAGATTATAAGATGTCTAACAAAGATAGTATTTTTGGGCAATTGCTTATGAATGAGAAGCTGAATCCAGCTAAAGAAGCTAACATTTTTGGTGAGATTTTTATTGAAAAAGAAGAATTAACATTAGATTACATTTTTAAGAATAATTTAACTTGCAGTTTGAAAGAAGAGGAGAAAGCTTTCCTAAACATGGTGGAGGAAAGGAGATTGAGTATGCATGAAAAGGCAGGGAAATACAAAGTGAGTGAGACAATTTGGGACATTGAGATGGGAAAAGAATTGAGAAATGGAGCTAGTCCAACTTTAGCTTTAGATGCACCACAGAAGGGTAAGCTGTGCATTACAAGAAAGAAATCCCAATATGATACATACTTTGTTGGGACTAGTGAGTGTCATGATACATACTTCATTGCGACAGGATGGGGTTTTAGAGGAGGAGAGGATCCAGTTTTCCCAGGAGTGTATTATGTTTGTGGGAACAAGGCTTATTACAAGTTGCCTGACCATTGGTATGGCACGTGTTATGTGGGCCTGGTCTTTCCGAAGATTTTTCATATAGATAGAATAGAAGATGTAGAACATATTAATTTACTAACACGTTTTAAGAGAGAAACTTGGTCAGAAATAGTGGGTGACATTTTTGGAGCTTTAATTCCAGCGGTGGGAATTTCTTTGAATGCATATGGAATTCGGAAACTGTCAACAGTGGTGGATCGCTTATCGACAAATACCGCTGGAGGGTTTGTTTTGGTGAATACGGAATTGATTGCCGTACGTGCCATGTCTATGCAAAATCGACTTGCCCTTGATATTCTATTAGCCAAGGAGGGTGGGGTCTGTGGAATATTGAAAGTTCAACATTGTTGCACTTACATTCCAGACGAAAGCAAAGACCTGAAGGTCTATATCAAAAATATTACTGATTTGCATGAAGAATTAGTACCACTGGAAGCTGAGAGTATTTGGACTAAAATAGCTAATAAAATAGTTGCTGTTAAGAATTTTATTGCAAAAATAGGTAGTACTATTATAGGTAAGATATTGTTTCCTTTGACTTGTATAATTATTGCTTTATTGATACTAAGATTGGAAGGAGAAATAAAAGAAAAAGAGATCCACAAGAAATAGAATTAGAAGAATTGAGGGAGAGTGTTTATTTGGAGACAAAGAGGGATGATGAAAGGGAGTCTGGTGTCTAGTGTTGTGAAAAAGAAAAAGACATTTCCAGTTTCTCCTAAAAATTGGGACTTAAATTTTACTAATTTTTTTTTTTGGGTTGTTTATCTGGTGATAATATCACCAAAGGGGGGATTGCTGGAGCAGAGTTTTCTGTTGAAAATCTATTGGGTTTTAATGCTCTGGTTTGTCTATTGTCGAAAGAAATTAAAATTATTAATTCATAATTACTAATTATTTGTTTTGTGTAAGTGTTCTAATTAACCAACAAGAAATAACAAGAGAAAACTACACGTGGGGAAGCATTTGTGTCGTTTATTAATAATGTGCATGTTTTATTAATAAATGTTGCTGAGTGCTGTTTATTTTAAAGCACGAAAATGCTTTTTAAATGTCATGTACTAATGCTTTTCTTGTGTTGCAAAGGCTAGATAATTACATACACATAAGGGTATTAGTGGGGTTAACACTGTTTAATCACTATGCTGTGGTAACGTTGTTTTTGTCTCTTTTAATTAAGATGGTACGGTTTGGCCTAGTATAAAATGGCTGCCGTTTGCAGCCTGGCCTCGAGTGAATGATTTGTGATGAGAAGGCCTTGCTGAACATGGTCGAGAGTCATCTGACCACAGTCTTCGCCTGGTTAAAGTTTTCCGTGAGGACAGCAGTTCTGGGCGAATATCCAAATACATCTGAGCAACCTTGGAGGACAAAGGAGCCATAATGAATGAACTCTGAGATCATAATGCTGGTTCCGAGGAAATGTGAACATGAAAAGATACTTTTTCAAATTCTAGTTCCGTGTTCCGTCTTTTTATTTTTGTGATTTTTCTGAGCGGAGATTTTCCAAATGTAGCGATGATACATCCTTTCCTGCTCGCTCTGCTCAGCGGTTCAGCGGATATCGAAAACATTTTATGTTGCCTTCTATTGTTTAATTCATTATAAATATTGTTAGCCTAGAGAGGGTTTTTGCCACTTTGCCACTTCTTCCCAAACCTGCGTTGGTGAGGATCTATGCTGTGAGGACGGCGACTCGGGAGACTTCTACTGAGAGACCTGTCCTGACCCATTCTGACATTTAGCTAGAATAGGTAATTATGAGAATAATGATCTATTTTGATTGATTTTTCTTTGACTAATTTTAGATAAAGTACCATAATTTTAAATACAGTGTTGGTGGTTATTTCTTGTCAATTATTGAGTACTCTATTTTGATTATTGTTGTATAGATTGTGTAGATCATGACTCAGGACAGTCACAATTAGGTCTTAGCGACCTCAGTGTAGATGCAGGGTGATTAGGAGTTTTTCTTTCCACAGGTTCAGTGTTGGTAGAGTATTTGAGCGTATGTTAGTAAATGGGCCCAGGTGTATGATGAGTGTATGTGCGTGTAACTGTGAAATTACTCTATCCGTGGAAGTAGGGAGATTTTGTACACCACAATCGGCACCAGGTATAGGTAGAAAAGGATAGGTGAAAGTAGGGTAGCAAAAGATAATGAGACAATAGGACCAGGGAAAGGAACACATGGAGAAATTGAAGAAGGACTCAACAGAGATATGGGAATGTGTTGGAAATGACTGGGAAGAAATGGAGGAGTACACGCAATGGTGAAGGGAAACATGGAAAAGCAAGAGTTGACGGAAACATGAAGACATGGAGAAATGGAGACTCGGTTACGGAAGACATGGCAAGGTAGGTTTGTGGAAGAGCTAGAAGGGGAAAGAGTGGAGGGAGCATGGAGTAATGGTGAGATAAAGTAGGAAAGAGAATGAGTGAGGAGGGAGACAAAGGGATGCAGGTAAGGGGAGATACAATGGTAGGAGTTGACATGGATGAGAGAATAAGAAAGTGACAGAACAGGGGTTAGAAGTTAAACCTACCTATTCAATTTATGTGGATTCTGACTAATTCAGATAAGTAATTCTACATTTGGAATTCAGTGGTAGAATTTAATTTGACGTTAACTTCTCAGGGCTGACCAGTATGTGAATGCCATTTACAATCAACCAGTGATTGACAAGCGTTGGCGGATAACTCTGTGAACAATACTTACATTCAACAGATCAAGATGGTTTCACTGGGCTGACCTCGGGAATATGCTGAGCACCCCCAGTAGTACCTTTAGATTTCCCATGGTGCATTGTTCTTCAAGCGTGGAAGCCAGTTTGGAGCATATGGGGGAGGAGATGAAGAGAGGATTGCTGGTGGGTGCTGCACAGCTAGAGAAACAATGGCAGCAAAGCCTCACTTATAAGAAAGACTTGACGCCAGGTCTAATGGTGGCACAGCTGCTTACCTTTCTTGTTGCCATGTGGGAGGTGCTGTTCTCAGGAGGAGTGAGGCTGACTGTTGGACGTCTCAGCACAAGTCTCCTTTCTGTTGTTGAGTGAGACGGCGTTCGGCTCAGGAAATAGGAAAAGCCTAGCACATTCCCTGACTCCTTTGAATATTGATTAGTGCACTGGGTCATTCTTTGATCCATTTTTAATATTCTTGAATGCTCTGCTGAAACATGTGGCCCCACAAAAAAGAGAAGGACAGACCCCACTCAGGGCCTTAGAGCACCCCAGTTGTCTCAGGCACTAGTAGTGGGTACCATTTCACCAGTCCTCTTGCAGAAAACTATGGATGATATATATGTCCCAATAACACTCCACTAGCGGTGGGCTCTGGTGGGGCTGGGAAAGCTGCCGAACTGGGTCCCTTCTAACAAATCCATCTGTGGGGCAGCAGTGGGAACTACTACCACACGTGCAACCAAGGAGGATGTTTATATTAAGGACTCAAACTGTAAGACTGCTATCGTCTCTTATGAGATTAGTAAGAGTTTTGCTGGTGATGGCAGCCCAGGATAGATACTGGAAGGGTGAGCCTTGCTTGGCCAGTGGGCATTTGGTTCAGTGCTCTGTGGAGAATATTGAGAACGCGTAGGAGGTAAAAATGCAGCCGGAGGAGGACTTTTTTTTAATGGTGATGGTCAGCAGAACATCAAGACCGGTGTCACCCATCAGGCAGGTTCCAACTTGCAAGCAACTGTTGAGGCCGTTTATTCACTCTCAGAGGCTGGTAACCTGTCTGATGTAGATGATTTGGAACCTGGCTCAGGCGAAGAATGGGGAGGTAGTAATGCAAAATCACAGTATAGCTCTGTAAAGGGAAGTGTTGGAAATGGCGTTATCGGTAGCAAACCAAAAGACATCATGAGAAGGCCTTCAGCAGCAATGCAGGTGGAGGTTCTGATTACTAAGGTGTTTGCTCAGTGAGAATTGAACCCAATTTGGAGATTTTATGGGATTCAGAGGGATTGGACCTTACATCAATAAACTTGCTCCCCTCTCCTTGTTTATAGGCAACATCTCTACCCTTTGAACCTGGAGTCTCCTTGCTGGGTGACTCTGTGGGCGGCTCAGGACCTAGCTCTTCAGAGATGACTAGATCTAATACTAAAGGGGTGGTCGGTAGAATATGACTGGGTCTCCTGGCGGTTCCTCTTGGCAGTTATGAGAACTGCATGTTTTGGCCTGTTTTTTTTTCCGCAGGGTAAACTTCTGTATAGTGGATTAATGGGAAGTGTCTGCAGTGGGTGAGCTCTCTCAGACCCAGTTTGTATCACCAGAGGCACCCGTCAGAGCTGCACTCTTTCACCTCAACTGTTTGCCCTTTATCTCAAGTCTTTTTTTTAAATGTATTTTTTACAGTTTTATATAGCACGAACTTGACCCGAATCGGGTATCAGAGCGCTTTACATAGCACCAGTTGCGTTACATTCCTTTTTTGTTAGGCACGGCGAGATTGAGTGATTTGCCCAGAATCACAGGATGTTCAGCGTAATTGCCGAGACTCCAACCCAGTTCCCCAGATTCGAGGTCGACCGCCTTAGCCGTTAGACCAACTCCTCTCCCCAAATTTTTATCCTTTTAGCCTTTTATCTCGAGCCTTATATTCAGGCTTTACAAAGATGGTACATGATCTGCTCATTACATCTGTATGGCAGAGAACTGAGAATCTTGGCCTATGCATATGATGTGGCCACTCTGACATCCTCTCTGGCCACCGCACAGATTGCTGTTGAAGCATTAGCTGCAGAATACATTGAGGTCTCAGGTTATAGGCTTAAAGTCAACAAAACTCAGGCTATTACTAATGTTCCCACTTTGACTTTCGACGATAGAAAGGCTCGATTGGCAGCATACAGGGGGTAGAACTGACTATGAGCATTGAGGAAATCATTGATTTAAATTAAGCTAACTGTATGATCATTCTATAGAAAATTTCACTAAACGAATAGGCTCTATGGGAAGATGTAACATTATAAAGATGGTTATACTTCTGTGTTATCTATATTTATTTTGGTGCATACCTCTTTATCTTCCCAAAGTCTTTTTTAAGAATATCAAAGCTAGTTGGCAGAAGTTTATGTGGAGTTATAAGAAACATCGGTACAGTATTCAGCATCTTCAACTACCTCGACAGCGGTGGCATGTCCTTACTGGCATTACGATTGCTGCATTCATATTCTGCTCTATGGCAGGTATGAGCAGAGAGCACTGGTTACTTACCTATGCTATGATGTTATGAAACATGTTCAGGCGTAATATATACAGTATATTTTAAGAGGACCAGATTCAAGACACTAGGGGTATACCATAAAATCTGAATCTTTATTAGAAAATTATTTGGCATCTCTCTTTATAATCGATATATGCTCTTGGGCTACAATCCAAACTTACCACCGGTGATTCACAGTGGGGTGATCTGGACCTTGATACTCTTAGGGGCATATTAACAAGCAGAAAACTGCCGCTAAAACGGCGATAATGGGCTTGATAATATGCTCTTCCAATAGAAGCCCATGTTAGATGTGAAGGACATCTAACCTGAGCTTCAATTGGAATTCCATAGAGCATATTATCAAGCCAATTATCGCCGTTTTATCGGCAGTTTTCTGCCGCTAAAACGGCGATAATTTTATCGCCTGGCTTGATAATATGCCCCTTAGACAGCTGTGTGAAGACGAAACTTAATTGCCTTAAAAGGTCCTCCAGGGCCGGCTTTCCCTTTTTAAAAAGTCTGGCAGTTGAGGATTTAGCTCCTCCCAGAAAAACATTTTGGATTACTTGATGAAAGTGACACATACGTGCAACATAAGATCAGCCTATAAAATGCTTTAGAGGCCGAGATCGTGAGGCAAGTCGATATTTTCCAACTTAGAGCAGGTAAATGGAGAAGTCATTTGTGGGTAGACGTAAAATACAATGAAATAAAAAATAGGAACACTTATGTCAGTTTTGAATGTCTCTCGTATTAACGTGCACCAATTTAAATTTCTGAATGATCTCTACCATACCCCATATCGGTTGTATGAAATGAGGTTAAAGCAAGATGGAACATGTTTTAGTTGTGGGGACGAGGAGAGCAAAATATTTGCTGCTTGTACAAGGATACGTGGGTATTGGGATTACATCTTCTAGAAACTGAATGGAATATTGCAAACTGATATTGTCTGGAATTACAAAATGATCATGCTAAGGCATTCACCCTTGATTGCATCAGCGGTTGCGGGATTTTTTTTTTGCTATCTCGCTGACTGGATTAGTCTTGGCATGGCATCGCTTGCTAAGCAAGGCACCACACTCACAGTTTGGGAGGTATGAATTTGTTAACGTCTGCGCTTTATAAATCTCAATCCTAGAAAGTGATGGCCTACGTTCCAGACTGATGCACACATGGAACCAGATTAGAGCTTGGGCATCGGAGATTTATTCTGGCCACGACCCATCGCCGCACTGAATTGTATCGTTCAGATCCTTTTTTTTTGGCTGAAATTTACACATGATATTATTAATAAAAAAAAGGCATTGACTTCTCCCACCATTGCTTTGCCAACGTTCAATAACACAGTAGGTTCATCTTAGGGCAACTATCGGTCATTCGTCGAATTTCTGGATTTCACGATGGTGTATGTGCTTTAATTTACCACAACTGTTATATTGCTTGTGTTGTATTTACTTGATAAATAATTTGGACATGTTTTGTACCCAGTGTGGGTCCTTCTAACAATTCAGATACACAGAATGGCAGCTCCCAAAACTAACAGAGCCTTTGTAATTGGCACCCAGAAACTTAAGTGATACTTTCCAACAAAACAAACATGTTATCCATTTCATCATGCAACGTCTGTTGTAGATTGCCATTTTTTATTTTTATTTGGTTTGTTGTATTAATTTAACAGAAAAATATTTCCCCTTATGTATATGAGCATTAGCGTAATGTAAAATCCAATAACAGAATAATAACCAGACAATAACAGTTGTCCATAATCAGGAGGAGCACAAGTTCCTTCTCACATGGACATCGCTTTCTCATCATGGCGGTCTTACCGCTTTCACCGTCTGGTAGTTATCACTGATCTTCTCAACAGCTGGTTTCTCAAACCTATCTTCACCCTGCTGGAAAGAGTAAAATACAATAAGACCATGTGAAGTAAGAAAACCTTGGAGCATTATTCGTGTTTGAAACAGATACAAAAAAAGGTCTAAAGGCACGGAAGGGTTCAGTTTCAGTGGATAACTCGTCTGGCAGTGGCTGATGCTGGGACAGAAACATCAAGTCAATCTTGTCAGGGAAAAAACATCTACTGCAAGTCCATGCTCTGTTAGGTGGTACATGGGTTCAGTTGAATCCGCAGGTTGGGGGGAGTAGAGGGCAAGGAGAAAGACTTTTGTTAGGAATTCTTTGCTCAATTGGAATAGATTTGGAAGTATCCCTGGAGAACCTTGGTATAGTGTTATCTGTGTGCTTGGAATGGACTCAGAAGTAGCCTTCACAGGGACAAACACTTGAGTAGTTAAGGTCTACTTGATATTGTTTCAGAAATAGCACTGGGAGAATAACAACGGCACCAGAAAAGGAGAGCCAGTAGATATTTCCTCCACCCGCATGAAATAAATACACAATACACCTCAGAAGCAGTAGCTCCAGGAAAGGAGCTAATCTGGTAGTAGAGGTACACGTATATTGGCCTTGGAACCATTCACCTGTGCCCACATTAATCACAATCTTGGGGTAGAAGAATCTGATCTCGGCTCAGGAAACTAAAGAACACAACCCCATCCCAGAAGCCTACTCTGTGCACACCTCTTTCTTTTCCTTCTTGCTACCTTCTTCTGGGCTGCCCCCTCCAGAGCTGCCCTTCTTATCCACCCACAGTTCGGATTTCTCCACCATTGTCCGGAGACAGTCAAGTTCAGTCTTGATTACTTTGTATTTTTCAACATCCTGTGATGAGATGAGGAGCTGGACCTGATGAGAAGAGAAAAAAAAACATGTAATGGACAGTGTTGGCTGATTTTTTGTAGCCTAATGTGAACATTTGGAGAATTACACATAGTTTCAGAAAAACAATCCGAGGTAGATCAGACACAAAGAGTCACCTATAGGCAGCTGGGTAAAAGTGCTCGGACAATGATCTACTTCTAAACAAAACTAAAATAAAGTGAAAAGTGGCAATGTCTGCTATGTCACCGATTGCTTAAAAATCTCTTAACTTCCTTTGAAAATAGATGCACCTTGAACAGCTCTGACATTTTGGTGTTTAGACAAAAGTGCACAATGAAACATCGTTTATTTAACTTGCTATAGGACAAGGACAAGAACAGGCATTCTGTACATGTTCTTATATACTTTTGAAATGGAACAATACATCTGTCACTACGGTTTACCCCTTTGAGTGTTTTTGTATGTTATCATCACCTGCTTACAAGTGTGCAGCACCTCCTGCCTCTGGCTGAAGTGTTTGAAGAGCAGCTGCAGGCAGCCAGATACCAGAGAAGGATAGTCATTCATTGTCAGGCGGATCAGCACCCGCAAAAACATCCGCCCACCTTCGTCGTCCACCTCTAGCATGCTGTTGCTCTTCCTGGTGCATAACAAAACAAACCATGTATTGAACCATACCATTGAGGATGAAGTCTAAGGTAATTAGACAGAGAAAAGATTACAAGTGCCCATTAAAACAGTAGATAGTGATGTAAGATGCACAAAGTTCTGCATCTTCGTACAATTTTAATTTCTCATACATGTGACCATTAGAGAGACATCCATTATCTGAAAACAGAGGAAGCAGACATGAAACTCACCCTACGCCAAATATGGCTTCTGCCTGCTCTCCTAATCGATCCAGATTCATCGAGGCACCTGAGGTTGAAAAGTATGTAACATAAGAGGTGCCCCAACAGCTGTGTCATGGCTCTATAGCTGCAGAGATGGAGAAGATGGTAAGAGAAAGAGTAATAAAGCTAATAACACAAAGATAGTGGGAGATCTCATCACAAGGAGAGGAAGTGCATGAAAATTACAAAAAGAGAGACCAAGAGAAAATGAGAAGCAGAATGAGAAATAGGGCAAGAGAATTAGGGCCAGATGTACGACCCTTTTTTGCGGCCGCAAACGGGAGATCCTCCCGTTTGCGGCCGCAAAAAAGGGTAATAGCATGTACCAATGGAATTTTGCGAGTCACTGACTCGCAAAATAGCATTTGCGACTCTCGCTTTTAGGAAGGGGCGTCCCTTCCTAATAGCGAGTCAACATGCTATGTACTAATGTCTTGCAGTTTACCACCTACGTCAAGTAGGTGGTACACCACTCGCAAAGCGGAAGGGGTCCCCAGTGGACCCCTTCCACTTTGTGAGTATGTGGGAAAATATTTTTTATGAGCAGGCAGTGGTCCCAGAGACCACTGCCTGCCCTTAAAAAACATGAAACTGAAAAGTTTCATTTTTCTTTTTCAAATGCATCCCGTTTTATTAAAAAAGCAGTCACAGACATGGTGGTCTGCTGACCCCAGCATGCCACCATCTCTGTGAGTGCTACCCATTCCTAATGGGGTCCCAAATTGTGCCTGACTCATTAATATTAATGAGGCATGCATTTGCGACCCCATTAGGAATTGCAAAGTGTATGATACACTGTTGTGCATTCCAATTAGCGAGTCGCAAATGCCGTGCAATTTGCAACTCGCTAATTGGCGGGTCGTACATCTAGCCGTTAGAGCTAGAGCGAGGCAGTGTGTGTGTGTGTGTGTGTATGAGCGTGATAAAAAGTTAGAAATTGAGATGAAGAGGGCAGGGCAGGGCATTGATAATGAGAGCCAGTCACTAAATGTTTCTGCATCCAACTGGCCCTTAGGTGTGGAAAATGTTTAAATTGCATTTAGAAAATTCAGATCCTAATTCAAATAAAGATTTAGGGCCACATGCATCAAAGAATGGAATTGCTATTCCTAAATAGCGATTTTTAGGAAATCACTATTTAGGAATAGCTATTCCTTATGCATGTAGGAATCGCAAAGAAAATTGCGATTCCTACAAATTCCTTAATTGCGACTCGCTATTTAGGAATGCCTTTCCATTCATTCCCATGGGCCTAGAGGCTCATAGGAATGAATGGGAAGCCATTCGCGAGTACCAAATAGGTACTCACAAATTGCGAATGCAATTTCAAGGGTGCTAGGGGGTCAAAAGGCCACCCTGCTGCACCCCCAAAATTGGCATGTGCGCCACATGGCACTTAGAAAATGCAATGTTATGCATTTTTCTAAGACATTGCAAATTACCATCAACTTGAAGTTGATGGCAATTTGCCATTCCAAATTGCGAAAACGCAATTTGCAAATGCATGATGCATCGCATTTAGGGAATCGCAATTTGCGATTCCCTAACTGAATTTGCAATTAAGGAAATCGCAAAAAATTGCGATTTCCTTAATTGCGAATGCCTTTGGGCTTGATGCATTGGAAATAGCATTTTACCGGTCACAAATGAGCCGATTATGCGAATCAGGCTGTTTGCGACTGGTAAAATGCTTGATGCAAGCTCATACTCAATTATCCCAAAAATCCTACCCAGTAATTCTGAATTGTGAGAGGGAAAATGTGAGGAAAGAGGTGTCATGGGAAGTAAAGAGGGTAGAGGGGATGACAACAAGACAAACTCTTGTGCACTCCATAACTTTATGCACAGAGGTTTTCTATCATATTTTCCACCCAAAATCACACAGAAACTAGTCTGGCAAAAGATAGGCACGCATATACTTCTAGGTTGAGGAAAGAATGGTTAGGGTGTAGCTGAAAGACATTAGCCAAAGGTTAAAAGTTTTTACATGTGGAGTTGTACATGTATGTTGTACTTACGTGGATGTGCACCTGGTGGAAAATCTGCATGAATACATGTGATATGAAGGAGTAGTCATAAAACTAAATGACTCTCGTGCATTGCACAAGCACTCCACAGGAATTTTATAAATACCATTAAAGTTTGAAATCTACTCCAAATACTGGAGGAAATGTACAAGGATTTATGATTTTTTAAAAGCTGTCCGTAAATGGGACCATGGAGACATACAGATGGTGCACAAACAATCAAAGTAGCATTTCCTCTACCTTTACAGCAAATATAAGTAAAATAAGGACATATTGCTTTTCATAACTAGGTTAAAGCCATAAAAACAAAGAATTCCAAAATCATAAATAAATGTCTTACTTATCAAATTAATGTATTGAAAAATCTGTAACAATAACAAAGTTGAATTTATGAATTTGAAACAGCTTATGATCATAGATCAAAAATGCTCCTTGAGATCACAATAAGAGAAGGCGACAACCTAGATATTCTTTAGGAAGTTAAACTTTGTTTTAGGAAAATAACATTTAGGTACACGGAGTACGACCAATCTGGGTGGAGTTGAGGAACAAGCTTGACATGAATATATATAGGGTAAATCAATTCAGGATATTTCCCCAATATTTTATGTGAAGGGACATTATTTATTTGAACTCACTCGGTGACCATTGAAATGCAAGCACTCACTTCATTTGTTAAAAAGAAGGCACACCCTAATAAGGACTGCACAACTCTCTAGGCTAATGAATGGGACACTAGGATATCATGTTTGTACTTACTTAGATTTTTGTGTGATTCATTTTGTGTCTTATTTTGTATGCCACAAACTTTCAAGAATTCATGTCTTCCCAAGATGGGTTTTTATGAATACTTAAGGATAGTGAAAAAGAAATAAGGGAACAGACAGCAGATAATGTAAGTAGAAAATCAGCCATGGGAGCCATACACCTATATCTATGCATAAATGTGAAGTCTTAATGGATGAAAATCATCAAGACCAACTATATGTTAAAGGCAATTATGACGGCATTTGAGAAGCACATTGATAATAAATACAAGCAAGACTTAAGCACAGCCCCAGAAAGAGAATATTACTTGTAGAGTCATAAGCTGGGGCAGTGCCGTCGGCTGCGCTATCCTGCATGGGGAAAACCTCCAAGAATTCCTTCCTGAACACAGACAGAAGAAAAGAGATCCGGTATTCCAGACGCACATTCAGGATGAACTGTGGAGAGAAAAACAGGATGCATGAACCGCCCCCGGGGAGCCATTAGCTTTGTGGTATTTTCTTTTGCTCACCATGTCACCCCAGTTTAGACCTGGCCATATGCAAATCAGTCTTGACCCTGTGCCTCATGGGAACAATCCAGCCCGAGCTGCCAAGCCAGGTCCTCCCTGGACCGGAAACAAGCATCCTAGGACCGGTTGCGGGGTTTCACCCCTCTTCAGCCAGTGACAACAGACCCGAGCCCGGGTGGCACAAAGACGGACTGCTTCCGGTTCAGCACCATGGTAGACATGATCTGCCCCACACCCTGGATAGATTGACGGACGTTCTTTCCTAGGAGGGAAGAAATAGTATGCAGATAAGAAGAGGATTTGTGGAAGAAGGGAAGGAGGCTGGCAAGAAATTAACGTGACAGGGGGAGGGAGCGGAAAGCCTGAGTTTCAACATTACCAGCTATTCAAGGCACCAACAACCAATCAGCGGTTAGTTTTCACCAGTTCAAGGGGCCAGTGTCATACTGAACGTTTCACAGAAGGATACAAGAGAAAAACTTAAAATACAGTTTTTTCAAACCACAAGGAATGGAGGGTGCGGGAGGACATGCTCAGCTTACAGAGTTGCTGGCCGGATGAAATGGAAACATGTGACAGAAATAGATGAATAAATTGATGCTTTTTCCTTCTACTGGAGTGCTGCAGAGCTCAGCCAAACTCAGATCTGAAGCATAACCATCAAACACAGATAAGTGCCCCGTGGCACAGCAAAGACGCCATATGCCCTAATGCAAGCAAGGAATTCTCCTGTCTCTCCGCTCCCTTGTTTGGCAGGTTCCACAGCATCATACATGCCAACATTTTAGAAGTGTAAAGTGGGACATTTAAAACTAATCGGCAGAATGTATTTCTCCCATTGACTACCATTGATGCCTGAATCTGGTCAATTGGCATGTATGGGACTTACAAATGTGCTGCAGCAGGATCTCATATGAGAAATGCAAATATACGTTTTTTCTCACCTGTCAGGAAGGAGCGAAGAGAACGCTCTATGGCAAGCAGAAAGAGTGTGACAAATGTTGTGCACTCGCCTGCAGAAGCAGGTTACTGGTGGTGCATACTTCGAGTTGCACAAAACTAGTCAGCTGTGGCCCGAGGAGGAATCAGGTTTTTCGGTCCTGCCTAGGCAACGCATGCACTGACTCTTCTAGACATGCAGTATCGACAACATGGGCTTGAGGCACAGCCCATCTTTTTCAGTGGTTCCTCTTATTGTCATTTCGAATTGCCTGCTTTTGGTGAATATGCTTAGTAGTCCCTCCTTTTGGAATTTTGTATCCTCCCATGAGGACTTCCCCTGTTACATATGCTCTTACTCTTCAGGTTATTTAGGACACTTTGAGTACAGTCTTTTTTTATTGGCCTACCTTTGCCCGTTAAGTTTTGTTTACTTCGTGCTTGAAACTTCAGTTCACTTCATTTGCTCTGCCATCATTTAATCTCCCTGTGCCATCCCCCACCCCTCACCCCTCCCATAACACTGCTTGACTAACCCCACCACTCCTTCGAGGTCGCTGCTAATTTTTTCTTTTATTTTAAATTAAATTACCACTTCATTTGCAGTGCTGTCATGTAATCTCCCGGAGCTTTCCCCCCCCTCAACCCTCCCACAACATTGCTTGTCAGTCCCAACCATTTCTGAGAGATCGCTGATTGTGTTTTTTTCTTTTGCTTAATTTAAATTACATTAGGAGATTTATATAGCATGGCTATCCAGGAGCTCTCCAAGGGCACGGGGGAAATTAATAGCAAAAATATACTTACATTGTGAGTTTTTGGGGAATAAATAGGGAAAAGAATGCTCTGGATAAAAGTGTCTTTTCTTTCCCTAAAAATGGCATCAACGAATGGTGTGCTGTGCTAAAGTCACTATTTACACAACTTTTAGGAACATGCAGATTTGAATAAAAAAAACTAACTTTTTACCACAATTTTGGCATTTTTCAAAGAGGTAGCCCATTTTTGTGTCTCGCCTAGGCAGCGCATGCTCGCTGTCTCTTCGAAACTTGCTGTATGTTTGCCTGCCTCTGTTTATGTTTGCGACAGCTCTTGATGGTTCCTGCAGCCATGCACCAGATTTAGACCTTTATGCTCATGCAACACTGCTCGTGGGAGGGCTACCGGGCCGGTCTATTGTTGCATTGGGGCTGGCCTGCTGCTGCCCACCCATGCAGCTCACAGTGCTGTACAGAGCTTGCATTTTACCAAAGAAGCTAACAGTGACTAAAGGTTAGGGCAAGAAAATTTAAAGACTTGCTGTATTAGCAGAGTGTTTTTCCTGCTGCGGCGCTTGGTACATTCACACTGGGCCTCTGGGTCTGTGTCTGCTCCCAGAGCCCCCGCCTAAAGCTTGTACTAACTGCGTCCCTTCCCCTCTCTTAGCAGTGTTTTTGTTGGTAATTGAATTGTGCTAGAATTATATAGCACTCACTACCCCGACAAGGTGTCTATGCACTTTATTATGTCTTTCTTCCTCTCTAGGAACAGTGAACACAAGCATTGCCTCATCAACACCAATGCCACTTTTTTCATTAAGCATGAGCGGCTTTCTTTCTATAATATGGTATAGTGTGTATGTTTTTTATAAATGATTTTTTTTTGTCTTTTTATTTCGAAAAGATTTTACGCGATAATCTCAACTCTACTGGCCTATTATGAAACTTGTGTGTGATGTCTTCTACGGCTTAATTTCTATACTACAGTATAACATGCATTTTTTAAAAATAAATGTTCCTTTTCCTCTCCTTATTTTGTGATGCTTGTGTGCAATACTCCCTACCGCTGTGGGCTATTGTAAAGTTTGTGTGCGATATCTTCCAAGGATTTCTTTTTATAACATAGTATAGTGTGCACATTTTTTTTATGCGCCTTTTTGATGTCTTTGTAATTTGTGAAGCTAGTGCGCAATAATCCCAACCCAATTGGCCTAAATTATAGAGATTGTGCGAGATGTCTTCTATGGTTATTTTCTATAATTTATATCACTGTGCACATTTATTATCATTATACCACACAGCAATAAGAAGCGTTCGGCAGAGCCAAGCATTCCGTCTAAATCAGCCTGTATAACACAATATGTAGTAATTGTATAGCTATTCAATAGCTAACAGCTCAATACACAGGATAATGTGCTGCATACCTAAACACTTATAAGATCCCAAAGGCGAGGCCTATTGGCTATGCCTATGCTTGTTCTATACAGAATTCCTGAGGCGGGAGACTAACCTTGAAATCAATAGTCTCCTGACTAAATCAGGAGGGTTGGCATGTATGCAGCATCTACTGCACTACTGACAGCTACTCCCCTGTTGAGCCTGATGTAGGCCCGGGATAGAGGTTATATTGGTGCAAACAGTGCTTACTGTCATTTTAGCACAAATGATACTCTAGAGTTGGTTGTAACCTGCAGTTCAAAATTTAGGTTTACACTTATCAACAGCTCCCAATTTTGCTGATCTAGGCCGGGATCCCGGGGAAGGAGAGGAGCAAAATGCACAACACTCAGATCCACTCAGTTTGAAATGAACCCCGAGCGATCCAAGGCTCCTGCAGTTATTACTTTCTGGCCGTCAGGCTGCTTGTGGTTCAGCAGGTTGTATCGCTGAGCCAGGTGGCTCACTACACTAGCTGGTGCTAACTTTAAGCACAAAACAAGAAAAAAAAATCAGAAATAATTGGTGCCAAATAGTACAAATTCTGTTTATAGGCAGCCACCCCCTTTCTTCATGCTCATTTACCAATTGGGAACAAAACGCATTAAAAAAGACCTCAATGTTATTTGGGCTGGAGAAGACTTTTTATCTGACTTTTTTAACCAGACTTTAAGTGGCCTCTCTGTGCTTATCCTGCACAACACACTTCCAAACACCGGTCCATGCTGAGTTATATTGTCAATTCAACTTTTTCTTTGATTTGATGCATTGGTTTGATGGGTCAAACTTCATTAACAGGATGTTTGAACCCACTTCCACTGAAGTTCAATCACCCATAACCGTCCTCTTAACCTTATGTGAAGTCAGTTTATAAAGTGTTGAAATATTGCTATTTGTTGTTGAACATCCATACGACAACGCGCTGCCTCTAATGCTTATCACAGGGCTACATTTTCGGCTCACACTGTCTCCCATTCAATTTTGTGTGTTTCCTCTAACTCCACGTTTGACATTTTCCTCAATTTAATCAGAATAAGCATTTATATGCAGTGCTTAATTTGTCAAATTAATCAATCAGTGCCTCTTTTTCACTGGCCCGGCCCAAAAAATCATGGACACCACCATATATTGTTCCATAAACTGTTCTGTAGTTAAGACTGACATTAGGGCTCTTAATACAACCAGCCACACCCAAAGTATTGTTTTGGTCACAATAGTAGAAAATATTATGCTCCAGTTTGCAATTCTGCCACAAGGTGCTGCAAGGCTCCAACATGTGGATGATTTAATGCTTCAAGGGGAGTAACTTAGCCATATTTATTAGTGTGGATAAGTCATTTGATAATCGGGAATACCGTCAGCGGGACAAATGTAAAGTGCCCCTGCGATTAATAGAACTGCTGGTTTATTTATTTATTTAAAGGTTTTATATAGCGCTGGTTAGACCCGGAGGTATCAGAGCGCTTTACATAAGTATCAGACCATAGTTGCAGGTTACATCGTTACAAAGGTTACACAGTTATTAGAGCTTGGTAAACATAGTTACATGTAAGGTCGAGACTACAAAAAGGACATATATGTAAGAGAAAAAGCAGGCAAGGGGAGAGATTCAGGAGAGGGGGGGTAGGAGCAGAGGAGGTAGAGAGAGAACGGAGTAGGGAAAGAGGAGGGGAGGGTGAGAGGCACAGCACGGAAAGAGGAGGGGGAGGGTGACGGGGACATTAACCGGTAGACGAGTCAAAGCTACGTCCAAAACTGCTGGTGGTGCCCACTGGCAAACACCAGCTCAAATTAGGTACTGCTTATATACCTAATGTTTTCATTCTATTTCCACCACTGCCACAAGTCAAGCTTGAGCATAAACTTGTTGTACAGTTTATTTTTGTAATAATGGTAATGGTGCAACATGAGAAGGATGTGACCAGACACGGGTCAAGATTGATCAAGACAAGTTGCTTAGCCATATCTTTTTTTTTTTTTTTTTTTTCTAAAACCTTTATTGTTCCAACAAGGTGTACACTGCTATTCAGCCAACAACCCGGAGGCAGGCAGCGTGGTAATGTAGCGGCTCACCGCCAGAGCGGACCCATGGCGTACACCAGATTAACACCAAGTATGCTTAGCCATATCAGTATGGTTTTTGCTGAGGATGCAGTACCAAAACTGTAACACTAAAAGTCCTGGATGATATTCTCTGAATGTTGAACAATAGCAATATCTGCCAGTTCGTTCTTTTTTATTTATCTGAGGTGTCTGATACCCGTGATTAGTTGAGGCTCATCACAGTTCTCAAACACCACATGGCTTCAAAGAAAACATTCTCTGTAGGTTGTTCTCATTCCTAACTAGTCTCAAGTGGCTAGTTGGGTGGGGCAGCACATTCTCTGGATCCTCTCCTAGACACCTCTCAAAGGTTCTGCCCAACTCAACCACTTCACAGAAGCAACACAAGGGTAGGGCAGATCTAACATGATCCCCTTGTAATGATCTAAGACCATCCGCAGCCCGTGCAGGTAAGAGCGGAGGGGCGGTGGGGCTGGGTGAGGGGGGATTTTGACGGACGATGAAGAGGGAAAATGTATTATTTATTTAATTTTCCCTCATCATCTTCTGTCGAAATCCCCCTCTAGACGGCCCCACCGCTCTTACCTGCACGGGCTGCGGCTGTCTAAGACAGAGGACATGAAAGTGTGCACTGGGAGAGAGTGATCTGCCGTGCAGGTGAAGGCTCATGAGAAAATCCTTTCATATTTTAATCAACATTATTTTAACCTTGACAGTGATTTACCACAGATGTGTGGATATTTTAATATCTCTGTAATGATTCACAATCTGAACCTACGCTGCATTCACAATCTTTGGGGTTGCCTATGCTGCATTCACAGTCCTACGGTTCTCTACTTTCGTTTGCAAATTGTCTGCCTGGATACTATCTTCAAACCACCCAGGAGCCCCAAAATGGTGTCATTTGCTTCTTCTTTTCCTGAATGCAAAAGGGGTATGAATGGCTTTCCAGTTCCCATAAAAACTTACAATTGTATTGTTTGTTTGCTTTGCACCCGATGACTGAGAGGTAGATGAATTCCCCTTTTCATATTTATTTTGAGGAGTTTGACTCCTCTGGACCAGTGTAAGTAAAGAACAAGTTACTTACCTTCGGTAACGCTTTTTCTGGTGGATACAGTATATGCCTGTGGATTCCTCACCTTGTGAATATCCCCTGCGCCAGCAACATTCGGAAACTTTTGTAGCAGTCCACCCTGATGAGGTCGAAGACGACGTCACAGAGACACGGCTCCGCTCGCGACTCCGCTGACGTCACCGGATCCATAAGAAGACCTCGTCGGCGTGATGACGTCAGTTCCGCCCTTTTTTTCCATGCCTTCGAGGCACATGGACGGACTGACAGCAATATATACACAGTATACATAATATACAAAGCAACACACACAGTGTGGAGAATAAATAGGAAGGCAAAAGAAATAACACACTGCCTTTAACAGTAACAAATACATTTTGAAACACCATCATTAGAATTGAAGGTATACAAGGGTGGACAACGGGGAGGCGGGTGGGTCAGTAAGGAATCCACAGGCAGATACTGTATCCACCAGAAAAAGCGTTACCAAAGGTAAGTAACTTGTTCTTCTGATGGATACATCTGCCAGTGGATTCCTCACCTTGTGAAAAGATTCCCACAGCAGTCCCACTCCCGGAGGAGGGTGTCCACCCTTCTATACCAGAAAGTCCTGAAGGACGGAACGAGCAAAGTGTCCGTCCCTCCTCACCTCGAAATTCAAGCAGTAATGCTTCGCGAAAGTGTGGAGGGAGGCCCAAGTTGACGCTCTACAAATGTCCTCCACAGGAACACCTCTAGACAAGGCAGACGTAAAAGACTTTGCCCTAGTAGAATGGGCCCTTAAACCCTCTGGAGGTTCCTTACCGGCCAAAGAGTAACATATCTTGATGCACAAGACAATCCATCTGGAAAGGGTGCGCTTGTGCACCGCTCTGCCTTTCCTGCAGCCAACAAAGCCCACGAAGAGCTGGTCGTCCACTCGAAAGTCTTTAGTCCTATCAAGGTAGAAGCTCACCGCCCTCCTAGGGTCCAAGCGGTGAAGCCGCTCCTACTCCTTGGAAGGGTGAGGGGGAGGATAGAAGGTAGGAAAGGTAATGGACTGCCCCAGATGGAAAGGAGTTACCACCTTAGGCAGAAAAGCAGCCCTGGTCCTGAGTACCATTCTTTCAGCATGAATGGTCAAGATCGGGGGTTTTGAACTCAGAGTTTGAAGCTCACTTACCCTCCTTGCCGAGGTGATCGCAATGAGAAAAACCGTTTTGAAAGACAACAGTCTCAAGGGACACTTGTGTAAGGGCTCGAAGGGAGAACCCATCAAGTAAGTTAAGACAAGATTTAAATCCCATTGAGGTACAATAAAAGAAGTAGGCAGAAACTTGTTTGTAAGGCCCTTCAGAAATCGTAAAACAATAGGTGATTTGAACAATGACGGCTGATCCGGCAAGCAAGGGAAAGCCGACAAGGCCGCAAGATATCCCTTCACAGTGGCTACAGCAAAACCTTGCAGAGCAAGAGAAAGAGCAAACTGAAGGATGTTGGATAAATGAGCCTTCAAAGGGTCAATAGATTTCTCTCCGCACCAAATAACAAATTTAGACCACCTTTGGGAATAGATAGATTTGGTGGAATGACGTCTGGCAGACAAAATTACATCTACCACATCTGGCGGGAGAGAAAAAGAATTCAGGTTGCCCCGTTCAATCTCCAAGCATGAAGGTGTGAGCTCTGGAGGTGGGGGTGTAGAACCTGCCCCTCCATCTGAGAGAGGAGGTCTGCCCTGAGAGGGAGACGGAGAGGAGGGCACGAGGAGAGGTGGAGAAGATCTGTATACAACACCCTTCTTGGCCAATCCGCGGTGATCAAAATGAATTATGCCCGGTCTTGGCGTATCTTCCTCAGAACCAGAGGAATCAAGGGTATGGGAGGAAATGCGTAAAGGAGATGTGAGTCCCATCTCAACTGAAACGCGTCCCCCAAAGCTCCCTGCAACGGATACTGGAGACTGCAGAATGACGGGCATTGAGCGTTCTCGTGAGTGGCAAACAGGTCCACCCGAGGAGTTCCCCACGTCCGAAAGACGTGACGAACCACCTCCGGATGGAGCCTCCACTCGTGGTCGGCGGATAACTGCCGACTGAGACTGTCTGCACGCACGTTCAGATGATTTGCCATCAGACAAATCTAATGATCCTGAACCCAGGACCAGAGACGCAGAGCCTCTCTGCAGAGACAATGCAATCCCACTCCTCCCTGCTTGTTGACATACCACATCGTCAGGTCTTGAACCGACTGACTGCGAAGGGAAGGGAGGAAGGCCTTGAGCACCAAACGTATCGCCCGCAATTCCAGAAGGTTGATGTGAAGCAACCTCTCCTCCGGAGACCAAAGACCCTAGAACTCCAGATCCCCCAGATACCCACCCCACCCTAAAGTGGATGCATCCGTTATCACTGAGGCCACCGATGGAGGTAGATGAAAGGGCTTTCCTTGAGACAGATTGCCCTCCACACTCCACCAAGACAGATCCGCTGCAGCTTCTCTGGAGATCCTCACAGACTCCCTGAGATCTCCCTTGTGCTGATACCACTGCCTGCGGAGGCACCACTGGAGTGCCCTCATGTGCCAGCGTGCATGGTTGACCAACAGAATGCAGAAGGTGAACAGACCGAGCAGACGAAGGACCTTCAGGACTGGAACGACCGCTCCATTGTAAAACAAGGGAATAATTTCCTGTATGTCGAGAATCCTTTGTGGAGGTGGGAATGCTCGACATACAGTAGTGTCCAAATACCGCCCCTATGAACAGGTTGCGCTGAGAGGGCACCAAGTGAGATTTGGGCACGTTTATCGAGAAACCCAATTTGTACAACAGCTGAGTTGTATCCTGCAGATGATGAAGCACCCTCTCTGGCGACTCTGCTTTGATCAGCCAGTCGTCCAGATAGGGGAAAACTGGAATCCCCGACCTTCTGAGATGGGCTGCCACCACTGCCATCACCTTGGTGAAGACTCGAGGTGCAGTAGTAAGACCAAATGGAAGGACCGCAAACGGATAATGTTGCGACCCTACCGTAAACCGGAGATACTTACTGTGCGACTTTAGGATGGGGATGTGGAAATACGCATCCCGCAAGTCGATCGACACCATCCAGTTCTCCTGATGCAGCGCTTGAAGAACCTGCTCCAGGGTGAGCATCTTGAACTTCTCTTGTTTTAGAAAAAGATTCAAGATCCTGAGGTCCAGGATTGGACGCAGCCTGCCATCCTTCTTTGGAATCAGGAAATACCGGGAGTAGCATCCCTGACCCCTTTCCTGCTCCGGAACCACCTCTATCGCACCTTTTTTTAGCAACGTTAGGACCTCCTCCTGGAGAAGAAGAAGATGGTCCTTTGAGCAAGCACCTTGGCAAGGAGGGTAATTTGGAGGAAATTCCCAAAAGGGAAGGGCGTACCCATTTTCTACAAGATCTAGAACCCAAAGATCTGTAGTAACTGATCCCCAATCTTGTAGAAAATGGGTAAGCTGGCCCCCCACAGGACCAGCATGATCCAGAATGGTGGATCTAGGGCTGCTTTGCGTTGGTGGGAGGGACTGAGGAAGAGGAAGAGGAGGAGGAGGAGAGCTGCCGACCTCGAGCACGACCTCTGACTCTGCCTCTGTAGCTCTTATACAGAGTGTTCTGCTGCTGTTGCTGCTGCTGCTGCTGGGGCTGCCTGTAAGTATGAAAGGACGATCTTCCAAAGCCCCTGTACCTCCTGAACGAATCCCTAGGCTGAGTTTGCAGACCCAGAGTTTTGGTCGTGGCTTTGCTCTTTTAAAATCTTTCGAGTGCAGCATCAGCTTTCTTACCAAAAAGACCAGAGCCGTCAAAAGGCAAGTCCAGGAGCATTGCCTGCACATCAGGGGAGAACTTGGAAGTCTTGAGCCACGCACTCCTCCTTGTGGCAACAGAAGAGCCCATAATCCTAGCGACAGAATCAGCGGTATCCAAGCCGCTTTGGATTACTTGACGTGCAGCCGCCTGGGTGTCCGACAGTACCTCATTAAAGTTCAGTCTATCTTCCTCTGACAGTTTTGGGGCCAGTTGTTTCGCTGAATCCATAAGAGCATGGATATATCGGCCCAAAAGACAGGTGGTATTTGTCGATTTTAAAGCCATACTGGCAGAAGAGAAGACCTTCTTGGCTGACTGGTCTAATTTCTTTGCATCCCTGTCACTAGGGACTTGGGGAAAAGCACCTGAAGATCTTTTGGAACAGGCAGCCTGAACCACCAGACTCTCCGGAGAAGGATTGGAGGTCAGAAAGTCTGGGTCCCCTGGAGCCGCCCTATACCTCCTTGCAACAACCTTAGAGACCGCAGGAGCAGAGAAGGGCTTACGCCATACTTCCATGACCGGTTCAATAATTGCGTCATTAAAAGGAAGCAAGGGCTCCGATACAGAGGAAGGAGAATGTAGAACCTCTGTGAGGATGTTTGGTTTAAACTCTGCAGATGGTAACTGCAGATCCAGAAGCTCAGCCGCCTTTTTAATAACTGAGTGGTAGGGAGCCACATCTTTTGAAGGAGCATCAGCAGGAGGAGTAATCTCCCATTCAGGTGACAAGTCCAGACCACTAGCCTCTTTCAACTCCTCAAAGAGATCGTCTGATTCCATGAGCTCACCTTCTTCCACTTCTTCCATCTGGTACCTCTGTTCCTCCAGTACCCTTTGAGCCTCCTTCCTGGATCTGATTCTCACAGCAGGAGTCGGCGGTGCCGTAACCGAATCCGACGGTGCCGGAGCCGGAGCCGGCATCGAGCGTGGATCCAAAAGAGCAGCCGGCGTCGAACGAGGCCGAGTCGGCGCCGGTGAAGATGGAAGTGGCGTCGATGTCCTCGGCGCCGGTAAAAATGGCATGAAGGGAGCCTGAGGGTAAGCTTGAGGAACTCCCAAGCTGAAAGCCATAGGACCCATGGGACCCGAAGGTGCACCAGAGGGGTACAAGGATATGGCTCAGGCTGAGGCATCACCGGACTCGGGCCGATCGGCGCCGACGGTGGAACCAGCGGAGTCGAAGACTCGTCCGGAGCTGGAAGATCTTCAACTGGACCCGGAGATGAAGCCGGTGACGGAGATGGAGCCGGCATCGGAGATGGAGCCGGAGCCAGAGAATGCTCCGGTGAAGCAGCGGGCGACGTCAGGCCAACAGGAGAAACAGGAACAGAAACAGGGTAAGGAGATACAAAGTCTTTACGACTTCGAGAAGGTGAGGTCGATCTCGGAGCCGCATCCCTGTCCGAGCGATGTCGAGATCTGTGCCTCTTCTTTTTCTTATGTTTCTTTGACTTGGAAGCATGCCCCAACGTCAACTTCGATGCTGACCTCGACCTCGATCTTGATCTTCTCCGACCTCTTTTCTCCTTTTTCATCCTGGCGATGAATAACTTGGCCTCTCTCTCCTTCAGAGCCTTTGTGCTCATCTTGCGGCAGCAAGAACATCCTTTGACATCGTGGTCCGATGAAAGGCACCATACACAGTCCTCATGCGGATCCGTAATCGACATGTGCTTACCGCACTCCCTTAAACCCGGACTTCTTTGTCGACATCTTCAGCTGCAGACAAGAAGAAAGAGAGAGATACCAGCAGAAAAACAAAGTATCCAACTAAAGCTACAGAGAGAGTCCTGAAAACCGTTAGCGTCGACGGCGCGGAAAAAAGAGAACTGACGTCATCACGCCGACGAGGTCTTCTTATGGATCCAGTGACGTCAGCGGAGTCGCGAGCGGAGCCGTGTCTCTGTGACGTCGTCTTCGACTTCATCGGCGTGGACTGCTAACAAAAGTTTCCAGATGTTGCTGGCGCAGGGGATATTCACAAGGTGAGGAATCCACTGGCAGATGTATCCATCAGGATAAAGAAGCAAAAGGTACAATTGCAAATGTTGAAACATTCTGTAAATGTAAAGGAATTTGAAATTGGAGGCTAAAAATGAACTTAGTATCCTGAGATTGATTTGTGGGAATAGTGCAAGAACATCAAACACAATATAGTATAAACAATGAGTGTCATCTATTGAATTTAGAAAAGCTCCACCCTTCCTATTACAATTAATAGTTTGTTTCTTTTTTATATTTGTGAATTAAATAAAATATTTACTCATTTGTGAATTTATTTGATGAATTAATGCTTCTGTTTATTCTGTATACTGTTTGTGGCTCTAACTATCTAAAGTGATCTTGGCTTTCAGTGATCACTCACTGGGGGTCCATGGATTCCCATAATGATTTAGTGAGGATCCTCGTGTTCCAGTAATAATTAAGTGGGGGTCCACAGAAGTCAAAAGGTTAAGAATGACTGCTCGAGACCATAAGCCACTGGTGACAGGTCCATCATATAAGAACTTAATCAGCATCTGAATTAGTGCATCTCTAAGTGTAACTATTGAGTAGACCATTACCGTCCTCTAATCACACCCAGTTTTGGCAGATATGGATCAGAAAAATAGCACTTTGTCAGGTTGGAAAACAAGTAAAAAGCCCCTCACAGCGCCACTATATTTTATATCCTCTGTAGACATACAGATTTCCTTACCAGATCAATTAGTACAACACTTTGGGAGGGTCATTGGCAAAGTGGGAATTCACATCTAAGCCTAAAAAGAATCTCTATTTTGAGACCAACTCTGCTGGCCCCTACTTGATTTTTACAAATAAATTCCCTAATGCCTACAGCACCTGAGGAACCCCTGGGAAGCTTTCGTGAAACAGGTATTCTATTAGGGGTATGTAAGGGGACCAACCACCATTCTCAAGCATTTGGTAGTAATTTTGGTGCTAAACTAACAATGACATGATCCTAGGGAGATTTGGAAGCACTTATTCTTTTTGTTAAGTGTGAACGACCAGCCTCTTTGTCTTATAATTAGGTGAATCTTACTAGAATGAATTAGTGTAGTCATTCATTTATACCTTGACACTGAAAAACTGGCGGAACAGAATTACACTAAATTTGTCATGATAGCAGAACTTTACTTAAGGAAATGCTTTAAGTTCTGCTTTAAGTTCTGCAACAAATTAGCATATAAGAATTGTTCAAGTCTGTGCATGAAGAGGTTAGATTTTAGCAATATCTGAACTGTAAATCCGTGGATCCTCTATGCATTTACAAATCCACAGTGGATTTATGAATCCAGTATGAAAAATAAAGGCACACAATTGGACTATAGAGCTTTTTCTCCTGTATGCCATAGTGTATTTGCGAATTGGGCAACGGATTTCATAATCCGCTACGCTCCAATTGTTTGGCTTGCACAGAATAATTTCTATTTCAGTCGCCATTACCCAACATGACGCAGAACCATGTTGGAAAATGAAAAAGGACATGAGAGGCCATGATGAACCTACCCTAACCCCCAGGCCCATGTAGGGGTTCAAAAAGGGATCCCAACAATAAAATAAATATAAGAATATGATTTTTGTAGCAGGATTGTAGAATACTATATTGGGTTGAATCCTGGAAAACATTTTTATAAGAAATTGGAGAACTTCAACTGCTGTGTGCAGTGGGTGTGACGGACAGTGTTTGGTTGGGTGTAGTACTTGGCCAAAGAGTGGGCGCAGCAGGGTTGGGCCATCTACGGTAGGCAGGGGGCAGGTTGCCAGCCCCCGCTGTAAACAGCTGAAGACTATGCAAATGGCCGAAGATTATGTGAGGAGGGGTTGGTGACCTGCTGCGGGTTTGACACATGGGAATCAATTAGGGTATTTAACATGTCACAAATGATTTCAACGGTACGGTGATAAGCAGTGCATACAAGGTGCGAATTATGCTTAGTTTTTAAATCACAAAATGAAACCAACCTAAAAATATATAGTTATGTAAATTAACCCTCGTTATGCACTACTTACGACCGTACATATGACATTGTTCATGACATGTTAAATTACATCATTGATCTCCATTGTCCTACCCACAACGAGACAGATAGATAGATAGATAGATAGATAGATAGATAGATAGACAGACAGACAGACAGACAGACAGACAGACAGACAGACAGACAGACAGACAGATAGATAGATAGATAGATAGATAGATAGATAGATAGATAGATAGATAGATAGATAGATAGATAGATAGATAGATAGATAGATAGATAGATAGATAGATAGATAGATAGATAGATAGATAGATAGATAGATAGATAGATAGATAGATAGATAGACTTATATACACACACACACACATGTATATGTGTCCTATTTGTATATAAAATTTTAAAGTACACAATTCAGCATTGCAAACCATTTACAGTTTCCCATGGTGGAAAGGAGAGATAACAGCTAATTCCTATTGTGTGTAACTGTTTACAATACAAAAGTTACACATAAGGAAAATCTAATGCGTGGTTTAAACTGCACATCTTTAGGCAGCATAGCTACAAGAATTTATGAATTGCATTCCTAAAGACCTAGTCTATGCACATAACAAGCTTTGGTTAACTATTGACAACAGTCTTCATCTTTGGCCACATTTCTACCCTCTCATTAATAAAACTACTACTCACACTCCACAAACCATGAGATGCCCTGTGTTAGAAATTGGGGTGTCTAGTTGGCAGAGGTAGGTACCTTTGTCCAAGTAGAGACCTTTCTTTCTAGTCAGGGTAAGGAAGTTACACTCCTAAAACAACCCCTGCTCACCCCTTTGGAAGTTTGCTTATCTCAGAGGCAGTGTGTAAGCATTAGCACATAACCAACAGTAATACAGTGAAAACACTACAAAAGGACACCACAAATTGCAGAGATATATCAAAAACACAGTTTTTTAAGTTGGTAGCTCCATCCGGGGCTATCGCAGCGTAGTGAACAACAAATCCAAACAGTTCTGGTTGACCGTGGCATCAGGGGCCAGCTACGGTGTCTGAAAGACCCATAAAACAGTAACGTTTAGAAATGTAAGGCGTTGGCGACCTCTCATGATGGT